>NC_048896.1:53530221-53830221 GCF_011077185.1 Oxyura jamaicensis | reverse complement strand
GTATAACAAGCCTCTGTCTTCCTCCACTTGTTTTGCTTTGGATTGTAACTCTTGGATAAAGAGTAGTATTCAGTTAACCTTATCTTCAAAAAATTTGACTTCACCATCACTTCTGTTTTCAGAAGTGATGGAGACCTGTCTTCTACCCTTCTAGGAGTAGCTTTGTTACAGTAATGGCAGCTGCAGGCTGGGACAGCCACAGCTGCAGCAGAACTACTCAGTCCCTCAATTTGATACCAGGTAGCCTAAAACATTTACCTAATGGAGAGTACATACTGATCATGCATGCAAGGAGATTCTAGAAAAAAATATTAGTATTTTCTCTTTCTATAGGCTCTTCTATATTTTAGGCTCTTTCTATATTTTCTCTTTCTATAGGCTCTTGTTAACACAGATCACAGCACCCTCTCTACCTGGAAAGGACAGCAATTAACATCATAAAGCAGCTTAGCTACTGAGGTATCTTGCAACTTTCTCATTAGCAGTCCTTCCTCTATCTGTAGGGATAAAAATCAATGCTGTTGTTAAGTCTTCGATCTGGAGAGAAGTTTAAGAGAAGGAACTCATTACCTGCAGTGTGGTGAAATGTACACAAGTGCTGTGGTAACTGATACAATAATTTTTATCAGCTTTCTCAGAAAGAAAACGTTTAGGCCCATTTTATTACCAGAAATGAGTCTCTGGAGGACTTTGAATAACATTTACTATGTAACTTATTCTGCAGCACTCCATTATGATTTTTAAAAACTGTTTATGTGCAACAGTAACTTGTGATACTGCAGCTGGAACATACAGGAATCCCTTCTACAATGGTAGGATCTCAGTACACTTAAATAGGATGTTTTGACTACTGTGAAGTAGAAGCAAGGTCTGAGAAACAAGGACTCTACCTTTTGCAGGCACAGTTGTTTATTTCTGGTAGATGCATCTTGGATACTTTTTTCTTTTACTACAGATGATGTGGCAGTGATAGACGTCTGTCCACCTTCTACAGCTGCTGTAATAGCTAGCAATCAGATTTTTTAAATGCAGCATAGACAATTCCTTCCCTCAACACTTGGTAAAATACCCCTGCAGTGCAAGTTTTAGTCCATCAGTAAGACCCAGAAATCTACCAACTCTATTAAAGCAATACAATAGCCTTTTGATCAGTAAATAAAATTTAGACTTTAATATAAATTAGCAGTGATGTTATGAACAGTAGATTTATGTATAATTAACCCCAAAATCAGTTTACACATGACATTCTTCATTGTTTAACTGTAATGCTAATATTGCTTTTATGGTGCTGAACGTCAAGAACAAGTTCATCTCCAACCTGAACTTGGATGGGCTTATCGAGAACAACTGCAGCTTGTTTCCAGTGTGAGAACTCATCCGATGTATTCAAACTATGCTCTTCATCCAGATGAATGTGATACCAGAAGGGAATTGCAGTGACTTGGCCAGACTTGCAAATTTGAACCTAAAAATAGTATTTGAAATATTACTCAGTTATACCAGTTTTGAACCATTTCAACACACTTCAGAGACATCTGCAGATAAGTAAATTCTGTATTGAAATTTTCAGCCAAGGTGAGCAATAACTGAGAAGTTCTGCAGAATGGCAATTGAGTACACTTTAATATATATATATATATGTTAATGTACATATACACACAACTCACCTTCACTTCTCTGCTGGAGCTGTTCAACAAAGGATTCATGAGATCTAGCCTTAATAGTTCTGCTGGCTTACTCAAAGGTACACATGGTAATGTAGAGAGATCTAAATACACACGAACAGGTACCTAGGAGTACATACCACAACTTTAGTTATTAATAGCCATTAAAAAGTGAAAAGTCGAAGACTAAATTTAAAATGCAAAGATTTCTAGGAATTACTGTAATGCCTCTAAGAAACAGCCAAAATGCACCCTTCTAATCACTTCTCAAGTCAGTCACTGCTTTGTACAGTCAAACTGTGTCTTTCACTGCTCACAGTTTCTCCCACACTAGATCTAGATCAAGTGCTTCCTGTTTTACTTTATCCCAAAGTCCCTGCATGGTCACAAAAGTGTCTCTTTATATCAAAACAAAACAAAGAAGTTTCAGCTCTTAGTTTTCTTGCATTTTACACTGAAGTTAAACAGCCAGACAGCTGCCTGCAAACTTTGGAACTGTGCTTGGAAGACATCCACCAACTTCATACCTTGAACTGGTTGATAAAAGGGGCTATATTAAACCCAAGCGTTGGTTCTGTTCCTTGAACAGCGCTCTCCAGTAATAGAGACTGTGATTCTACAAGCATCCCATAAACCAACACGTACTGTGGGAATATCTTCCCTCCACTGTGAAGTAAACATCTGTAAAATGAGAGATTACACTTCTAAAGCATTTCATTCATCAGGAAGGAAAGAACATTACCTACATTTAATAAAGAGACACCAGCTCCTCCACTAAAGTCAAGCGCTCATGAGCATTTGAGTTTGATCCATCTGATCAGACAGTTGGACTACACCAAAAAAAAGAAAACTTGTCACATAATATTGAAGTATAGGAATAAGCAATCATTCCTCAGCGACAGTATTAGAAACAGTGATATTTCAAGATGAAGGTGGCTGGAGTTATTCATAACACCAGCATCTATAATACAGAAGGACTGGCAGAACTGCTTAATAAACTTTTAAGTCAGCAAGTACTTACTGTTGGGGCACAGGTTCAGTGGTGTACACACAGGGAAACAAAATCTGGTTGGCATTTAAGTCAACTTTGAGTGTTTTTTACTGGAGTTAACAGCAATACAGAAGAAAGCCTTTTTCCACCCCTAAAAAACCACCTGAGGCTGGTTTCTTGCTACAGAGCACCGTATTTCTGAGAACGGCAATGTGACAGATGCTTTCATTCATCATATCAAACATCTCTAATTCAATACAGACTATTTTAGGGCTCCTTTTCTTCTAGCAGGCACCTCTGCATAAGAATTTGGCAGCTAAGTAGTACACCGTATGTGTTTTCCTCTTTGGCTTCTTGAAATAGATTCAAATTGGTTGGCATGGAAAGTCAAGAGTAATTTTCCTTCCCTTTTTTTTTTTTTTACAGCAATAGTCTTTGAAATCATCCGAAGATTTACCCAGAAGTTGGAAAGTCACAAACATAAATCCTCTGAAATATCCTGCAGTCACTATGAATGGAGATGAAGATTCCCTAGTGCCACAAGGGGGAAATAAACCCATTTCATCACTACACGTTATTTCTCTTCCTCTGCAGTCCTTCCCACCCCTTCCTACAGATTACAGCTAGCTCTGTTGATGCCTCCCTGGCTGTTCTAACCCTATGAGTTTGTCTTTAAGCAGTACCAGTTTATGTCAACAACAGCATGACATGCACATGAATCTGGGTGTTTTTTTTTAACCTTGCGCTAAAAGCTACCTCACTTATTTAGCGACACAACACACCTAGCCCAAATCACGTTCTTCCATACAAAAAAGAAAGCAGTCTATGGAAGTGAGATCTTGACACTTTTTAAAGATACATGTATCCAATGGTCAGACACCAAAGACACAACGGGAAATCTACTCCTGAAGTGAGTTCAATCTGTTCAGAAAACAAGCTTTTCCTACTCTACAGAAGCACCATCACAGTAATATTGTAGTTAGAAGGAGCACTTTTGGAAGTCTTCAGATAGTTACAGATTTCTGAAAATACTTTTGTCCATTTATACTGTACCTGGATATTGCAGCCTTTTCCATCACCTCCTGCTGGATTAAACCAGATGTCTCTATAACATCCAAAATAATAATACTCCACAATTTGTCTGATTTGGGTCTCTGTAGTACCACATTTTCATCTTCTAAATGGCTAAGCCAAAATTCTAATGTTTCCTTAGGGAAATGATTAGCTTCTGAAATTATATTAAGGACTGCCTGATGCTGTTCCTTCTCAATAGAACTGTAGGCTTTAACTGGTCCAAGTTTGCCAGCTATAATTGGGAGGATGGAGAAGCCTTCAGACACATCTAATATGTACAAAGGATCAGGAACCACATCTACGGAGCTCTTGTTTTGATCTTCTTGGAGGTTCACCCCACTGCTGTGTCCATCAACATCCATGGACTGCAAGTCCTTACTTGGATTTAAGGATGACAGAACCTTGCCCATGGCAGATTTAAAGCATCTGTGGTACGGTACATTGTTCAGCAGAGCTATTTCTGTAGATTCCAACACGCATACTTGACCTTTGCCATCCTGTTCGCTAGTTGTCTGAAGACTAGCCAGAGCATTACATAATTCAGCCTCATTGCCCAAACTCAGTGTGTCATCTCCATCACTGCAGTCCATCCCACACTCTGAAGTTGAAAAAGAAATCTTCTGGATCTTCAAGTAGCAGTCTTGGCAGCAAACTTCCATCATCACAATGTCCCCAGCCTTCACAGAATAATCTTGGCAAAACAGCACAAAAAGTCATGTCAATTACTTTACAGCAAACATTATCTCTGGAGCAGCCATATAGCACTCTAAAATAAATAAAAAAGCAAAGCATTATCTCATTTTTTTTAAATTAGTTGTTACTACTGTATACAAAAGAATTGTTCCAGTTGCATTTCTTAGTCTTTGGAGAGATACAGCACAAAGAAGCTCAGGTACATGACATCCTGTAGGCTGGAGTCAGCAGCCTTCCAAGGAGGGTTTCCTGCTAACCTCAGTAGCCCACTAACTGAAATTCACTCCGGTGTTAACATTTGCCTTGAACTGTCCCACATCAGACAAATCTGAAAACAAGCCTTTCTGTGATAAATAGGTATTATAGGTATTACTGTGAATGTTCTGTCAACAGCAGAGCTAAACAAAACCAAAGAAACTGCTTTGGCTTTAAGGTGTTAGATATTAATATTTGCATTTTAATTCTTCCTGTAGACAAAGCTGAATTTGTATTTACATTAAAAACAATAGCTACAGTTTAGAAAAAGGTCAGACTGCATGTAAAATAAAATAAACTGGAACATTTACAGAGCACAATTCAAGACTGCCTTTGGATACTTTGTGTTTGTTCTAAGAAAATAAATCTGATACAGACCAGAATTTCAAAACAAAATAGCTATAATTTGACAAGCATTTCTTTCGATAGCAACATAGGCTAAAAGATTATCCTCCTCCTGTAATTTCAACTGAACCGGTCTACAACACAGCTGCCCCTACTGTCTATCAAAACATGCAAGTGAATGGAAAGCAGGTGGACAGAGAATAGATGCTGCAAATGACACTAGCACTGCAGAACAGCTGGGTCCAATTAAGTTGTATCCAAATGGGATGCGAGGGGTGTTCAGTTTTATTTTTGTAGCAGAAACAGGTAGCAATTACTACCTCAACCCCCTTTCATATGTCACATCCAGACTATATAAAGCCAGTCAGCAACCTTACTTTTGGAGTTGCTCCAAAAAGCATTTGATTTGGTATAGGAAAAAAAATAAAAAGTGTTTGTTCTCTCAGACCTTAAGAAGGCCCCTTATCTACTTCACCACAGTCCCACAGGCAAGACCTGCTGCAGCAGCTGCACACTGCAGTCCAGAAATTTCATCAGGAACCACCTCACAGCTGCGTGTCATTGAACTTCTCCTAATCTAAGTATTGCCATTTCCTAGGGTCTGAGATAAAGTGATTAGCTCAAAAACAAAATGAAGACAAGTTAATGTACTGCAACAAGAAAATCTACAGGACTTACCAGCGAGGCCCTGCACAGGATAGACTGCCTGTTCCCAGCAAGTTTCCTCACTAGGACTCGTAGATAGAGCGTGCTCATCATCAAGCTGTAGGACAAACCATACCACAACAGCATCTAGCGTTCCTCCTTCAGTGACCGGTTGGCTGAGCTTCCATGGCTTTCTACCTGCAAGGCTTTTCAGCTCCTGACCAGAGCGGAAAGAGGAAAGTGTGAGAAAGTTCCTTTCCACACATCAAAAATGGTTTTGCTGTAGTCACTACTAAGTTGCTCAAATTAGCAACCCATGAGGGCACCCAACAGAAACCGAGTTAACAAGCTGCCACAACACCAATTTTCACTGTTAGTACTCATTAGCACAGGGGTTCTCTTCACACAGGAAAGCACAGTTATTGGCATGTAGCCTACTTGAGTTCATTAGCCATTAATGTACACACACCCACATCTAAGAATGTATGTATTTAAAAGCTGGGAACTGCAAGGAAAGAAGTTAGGTTGGCAAAGATTGCCTTATGAGAAATAAGGGAGTGTCTTTTACACTGGACTCCAGCCAATGCTTAGACACATACTTCACTTAAAACCTGCATCTAAATTTAAGCAGTTCCAGAAATACTGTATGTAAGCACTGAGTTCACTCAGCGGTTCAGCAAGATCATCACAAAAACACCAAGTCAAACATCTCTGAGGATACTTTCTCTGCTACCTAGGCTATTGCCTTTGTGTAAAAAGCTTAGGTTTACACAATTTTACTATTGGAAAGTATTAGGATCTTTCATAAAGAGACCAGATTATGAGTTCTCTAATACTTTCTAAATAGTTTTAAATGTCTAACAGGAATTAAGTTATCTTACATGCACACTTTCTTTTCCCCAGTAACTACCTCCTACTATCAACACTGCCAAATATGAAAGGCCCAGCTCTGATGTCTTAAGACAGTTCTAGCACAAACCAATAACAGGCTATCAATCACAATGGACCAAAGATTCTTAGTCACAACCATTATGCTTAGTAACATCACCTCATAAAAAATTATTGGCTTCCTGAATGGCTCATGTCAACATTGCTCTCTAAATCTCAATCTTAGCAAAATACACAAGGCAAAAGAAAAAGTTCCACTCCAAGTACATGACTAGCTCTCATATACTGCATTTTCTATTTTTCCTTTTTTGTTCTTGGCTTGTGTTCTCCAAGAGTTGGTCTACCCCTCAACTCACAGCCGGGAGATGGCTGAACAATGCACATAAGTTACAGGACACTTATGAAGTTCACGATGAGATCTCACTTCTTCAAAAAAGAGTGCTTTGTTGGCAACAGCTGTTCCTTTAGGGCCTGAAAGGAACAATCAGCTGCAATTACCAGCTGCTAAGGTAAACAATCACTTCCACTCCCAGTGGCACTGATCTGCTGCCAGCAAACAGTACCTGGGCTAGGTGAAAATGTCTGCAGCCTGTAATTATAGCCACAGCTCATTCCCCTGCCTGGGAGGAACCAAGCTGGTGCTGTTAAAAACAGCAGTAATAAAGTAATTGGCACAAGTCAGCTGCCTTTTTATTATTTTGACTTGTTATAATTACTTTTCTGATCTTTACTGGTATCTCTAAAGCATCCTATAAAACACAGTACAACAGTATTTCTCAAACTGAATTAAGTCTTTATCTCAGTTCTCTCAACTAGTAGTTAATACAAGCAGAATAAATGTAATGTTTCTTGTTTAAAAGCTAAGTTTTTAAAATGCATCTTTGAATTTACCTTACTAGTGCTAAGTGATTTTGGATCTAAACTTCCATCTTTAGTTGGTAATTTTGCTACTACTGATAAGCATGGCACACCTTCTTTTTTAAATTCCCATATGAGCACAACAGCTATGCTTGCCCCCCTCCCCCCCCTTTTTTTTTTTAAAGCCACACTATTAAACACCAGGACTGGCCACTATGGGAAAAAATACCACTAGAAAGTAACTGAGTACTGTTGAAATGGCCACACTTGTCCAGTGACAAAAGTAAGAGCAAACAGCAACTAATGATTCCAAATAATTTCATTTCTTCCCTATACCTCTACTTACATCTTTACCATTTCAGAACAGGAAGACTTCATTAGGGTAACAGGAAATTTCAGTGGAGGAATTATGAACTGTGGTTTATAGAGTTCTTTACTCTTGAGATTATCTTTACAAGTCTGCCAGCAGACAGGGGCTTAAGAGTAGTCATCTCTCAGATGTAACAGTTTCTTATTGATGCTAGAAACAGAAGCAACATCAGGTCACAGAGATCGCTCCCAGTAGTATTCTGAAGAGCCCTGTCTTACTTCATTTTTAACTTCAGGATGTCAGAGAAGCCAACTAGGAAGAGCTATTGATTCAGAACACTGCAATTCCTGGCCAAGCAGTAGCCAAGAATAATTTCATTTATATAACAGAATCTATTTTAAGCTCTGACTCACCACTTCAATGCAAACCACTCACCATGGGTCAATGAGCAAGAAGCACACTCACCAGAGATCAGATTTATCTTTTTTAGCATGCTCAGCTGTGAGCAGCTGAGGTCCTTGCCTCAGGCCTATTTGGTATACGCAAAGATATTTAAGCAAGATGCACGTTAAAGTCCTACTGTTTATAGAAAGCTGTATTACAGAAATACCTAAGATACAGCCCATAGGAGCTGAAGGGTGGAATCAAACTGATTGGATACAGTATGGTAACGTCTTTATCTCCACTACCTTTTACATTCACCCAAACACTTACAGACATTTTGGTACAAGATGTAAAAAAAGTAAAAAAAAAATCCTCTTTTGTCTTTAAGATTCTTTGAAGACTAACTTCAGAGGAATTAATGAAGTCAGCTCCATGACTGCATAAACCATGTAAGATAGGTCTACTGCATTCTTCCTCCGCTTTCCTACACTGATGCTGGTGGCTGTTTGATCCAAGGGTGAGCTGGTTTAGGTAACTAAATACATCAAACAAAGAACCCATTGCCTTCAAAAGAAGGCCTTCAAAAGAAGGAAGACTGTCATCTGATTAATCACATTGTTACCACAATGAGACAAATGCCAAAAACAGCACAGGATTTCAAGGCAGCACTGACAACTTTGCACACACAAAGTGTTGTGGAATTGAACATGGTGAACTAATTAGACACAGGTCTCATTTATAAATGGGTTAGCTTTAGAAGATGGAAAAAAATAATTACCTGCAAATTGTTGAAATCCACTTTCATTACTTGGAAGGGTTCTGTAAGAGGTACGTAGCCTCCAGGAATTCGACTGAGCTTCTCAGTGGTGTAAGGTTCAACAGTCTCCTCTGAACCAGCAAAAGCGTATGTTGGACTGAAGAACTGCACTGAATTTGGCAAATGTACACCAGCAACTTCCTGTGTTTCCACTCTGGGGTGGGGGAAGAAAGAAATTTCATATAATTTGATAAAAAATCCTTCCAAGACTGGCTAAGTGTTTTTAAAGGCAGAGCAGAAAAATAAAACAAATTTAACATTCTCCTCAAATATTGATTTATTGTTACACGTTACAACTCTTGAAAGATAGCTAGTTCAAACTTGAAAAAACAGTATGTAGTACACTGGCATCTTAGAAGTTTTGTGGGGAATTTAAATACATCTTTAGCAGAATTTCAGTCTTCTCACAAGTTTGTCAGTTCATTTGTTCTTCTGGAAGTAAATGTATTTCACATGAATCTGAAACAATTGATTTAAAGAGAGCAATAGTTTCAGGAGAAAAAGAAAGCTAGTCAGAAAAAATAAATCAGTAGAGTTAGACCCTACAGTAGTGATTCTAGAAAACAAGTAATGGGTACAACCAGCATCAGCTATACTAACAAAACAGTATTTTAATGATAATGTTCAAGTTATAAAGCTACAACAAGAGGTAAACTAGTAGGAAACTTTTTGTTAAGTTGGTTTAAATGCAGCAAAAATAGAATTAAAAGAAAGCTGGTATTATTTGTCTAGCATTTCAGTATATTCTAAGAGAAAATCCTAAAAATAATTAGAGCGCAAGAAATGCAGCCTAACTTAAATATCACTAAAACAGAATTGCTAATCAGTAAAGCACAAGGCAAATGATCAGTGCCAGAAACAGAGAAATCATCTGTGAGATTATCAACAATTAAAAGCAAAAGTTGATTTCCTATCTGAGCAAGAGACAGTGTTTGCTTGCTAGATTAAATATACTCTTGAGCATACTTCAGAAAAAAATCTCAGGTTATAGAGCACAGAAGTCTATGAATACTACTTAGAACCACTCAGGGAAGAAAATTAAGCCACAAGGACAAGCTCAAAGAGAAGTGGTATTAGTTGTACAACAAGAATAAGAAATACTGTGCTAGATAATATAAAAAGAATGAGGAAAGATGCTTTTACAACACTATTTCATCAGGCAACTTGCTCAAGAAGAACATTCTAAAAAACACAGTTTTGATGCAGATCATGAAGGCACCTGGGGAAATGTAGAGACATACATCAGAAGAATCCAAAGAGATCTGCATGGCTTAAATTTGAGACAAGGTGAAGTGCTTTACATAAAGCTTAACAGCACTTGTTAGGGGTATTGACTTAAGACCACTATAGCTATTGGAGGAAAAAAGGGATCTTAACCTAGAAGGCAGAACATTTAAGAATGACTTATCTTCTCAGCATATAATTTATCTGTAGGTGGTTAGCAGAGCTGAAATGATTTCTGACCTTAAACTACACTACTAGAATGTACTGTTAATTAGACAATCCAGAGCTACAGTAGATTAAGTTTCATCTCCTTTATATTTTGGGACAAACAGTCGTTATCATCTTTCAATGCAAAAGACATTTTAGGAGTAATTAGTTATTCACCATTTACAAGAAGGTTCTTCTATGGCCATCTACTATGGGAACTTCTGCCTCTTTCTGACTACTGTCCAGGTGTACTGCATTAGAAGAAAATCACTGATGTGGCCTAGCGGTTTTCCTGTTCCAGTACATGAAAACATCTGTGTAAGACAGCAGGTTGTTTTTTCTGTCTGTAATAAGAGTAATCCTAAACAAGTTACATCAAGTCAAAACTTCTTACAGACTGTCTCCATACAGTAGTATTGTTTTAGATTATAAAACAGGAATAACTGTAAAAATAATGGATACACAGCCAGAACTGGTTCCTACAAAGAAACCTGACGGTATGTTAGTTCAGCATTAGGTGATCCCCATACTCAGAAGGATAAAGCTAGGTGAGGTTATTAACACCACGCCTTTTCAAGATCCTGTCCACACCTTCTGAAAGTATTAGATCCAGCAGTGAGGTATGGAGCAGATTATAAAGAAGGTACAATAAGCTTAAAGGCCAACTGTTAATCCAATAATCTCCAATACAGAAACTGAGAAGTAGTTTTACTACTAAGGAATTATGTTTCTTTAGGATGTGTTAAAGTCATATATTTCAGCATTATTGAAAGTCAAGAGTTTCTAATTAAGTGATCCAGAAAATCCAAACAGAAAGGAGAAAAAAGCCTAAAGAAGTGTTGGGGAAAGTGGGAACAAACCTCAATGAGACAGACAGCCATTCAAAATATAAAGAGAACAGTAAATGAAAAGTCTTCAGTAAGTCACGAGGACTTTTTCCAGATAACAAATATGGGTCCAAGCTGTGCCAGATTTTAAACATACCTGTGATGTCTACGTATCTCTTTGCATTCCACTGCCATCCCAAATATTGTTGCACTTGCAGGAATAACTCGGCCACAGTCTTCAGTACTGACATCTTGATTTTTAGCCTGTAATTTGAATAACGTGCAATAAGACCTATTTATATCATTAATATCAAGCCTAGTTTATGCCAGGATTACGGTCAAAACATCAGAAAGTTCAGTGACTGGGTAAAGTCTCCAGTCTTTTTCATTCCAGCTGAGCATTCATCTTGTTTCTTACATGTGTATTTCAATACATCCACATATCATCTTTACTTTTTAGTCTACTTCCTCTGTGTAACTCTGAATTATGTTTTAAATTGTGTTCTATTAGAGTATACTGAAACATTTGAGGGCTTTTTTTTTTTTACATGCATCATTCCAGCACTTAACACTAGAGGTCATCAGTTTCAGTGCAACAGAATATGTAGGTTTCCAACCAGATAAGACTTGTTAAATTTTTATTATTTGGAATCACGGCAGCATCCAAAAAAAAACAACAAAAAATCCTTGTATTTCATAAGGCCTAACTAAAGTTAAAGTAATATAACAGAACGTTGTACAGGTTAACATACACTAGCTAAAAGACACAATACAGAGAGATTTGTTCAGTGTTCCAAGAAAGATCAAAATTAGCAAAAATAAAGAGCATATGGCGTATTTATACAACGATGACCAATTCTTCCCTAGTGTTACAGTGAGAAGAATTTCTATCATAATTTAGCATTTTTTTTGCTTAACCTAATATGACTTCCTGCTAGCTAGCTGACATCTCAAAAATAAAATGACTAGGTTGCAGAGTTGCAGGGAATTAGTACCTTTTGCGTACACATACCAACCCCTTTGATATTACAAAGAGAGAAAAAATGATCAGTGATCAAGAGCAACCTCTGTATGCTACTCCTGAAAGGCTGCCTCAGGGAAACATGCATTCAAGTACATGTCTACTCAGAACAGCAGCTCACAGAAGTACAGTACATGCAGCTCTCATTACTTTTCAGTCAAGTTCATAGAACCAAACCCAAGAACACTAATTTTTAAGTATGAAATATTCACAAAACATTCCTCATTTGTACGTGTGAACGTGTGCACAAATCCATTTGTGAATATATACTGAATGTGAACAAAAATAGAAATCACATTTCCACATACCTATGTCACCTACCTTCGGCTGTAAAAGTAGGTGTTCCCAAGCATGTATCAAGCTCTCCACAATCCCTTCTCCAAATAAACCAGCATCAACTGTTTCTGTAACAACTAAGGAAACTCTAGATAGGAGGAAAAAGAAATAAGAAAATGAATGAAAAAATGAAATATTACGCATATTATGCATGTCCGTTAAGTCATTTTTTTTAAAGAAAAAAATGGCCACTCTCATCTGAGGTCAAAGCACAACTTCTGCAAGTGTTCTGTAGTTCCAATACAGATGGGCAACTAAATTAACAAGTTAATCAAAATGCAGGTAAGAGATAAATATCAAGCAAGAATTTACCATAAAGCTTCTTGGTTAGTGTTTATAAAAAAATAAGAATAAATAGGTAACTTTTTAGATAAGAAACTAATCCAAATAAGATGTTCCAGCCTGAGACACAGGCAGCGATGCTGCCGAATATTTATCTTCACCTTGTGCATGTGTTATAGATTTTTAGCATTTCTGTTCAAAGTGCAATAAAATTATTATGCAGAATAATGAATGCAAAAGTCCTAAATATCCTCTGGATTTAAACTAGAAAGTGCATGACATAAAACATTTCCAGAAGAGTAACGAATTACTCCTGACAGGTGACACCCCGTAACTCAGATATGCTAAAGAAGACGCATACAGGCAGTTACTACAACTCAGCTGACACAACTCGACAAGGCTTAACTGGCATGCTCGCCCATAGCAGCTTTACGTTTCATACTGTAGAAGCAGTACTACCACCGATACATTATTGAACGTTAGTAATGAGAAGTGAAACAAACCATTTCCTTCCTGTCTGTTTAATCTGCACTCCTAATACTGGTGAACTGAAACAATAAACCAGTGTCTTGCATATGCCAAAACAAAAGTCCCCTAGGATTTCCACCTGCTAAAAATTTGCACGTCTTTCTGAAGAACTCTTTTTGAATGGCATAGTGAGCAAAAAGGAGTAGAATATCCTAAGAAGCCTGAATCACATATAACAAGCAGCGTAATGCTGGATCTCGTTTTAATTTGCCTGAAGACCTTCCAAACCGCCAGTTTAAAATCATGGAAGGAAGCCACAAGGATCACCAAATCCAATTCCTGAGTCCATACAAGACCACCCAAAAATCAAAACTTGTCTGAGAGCACTGTCCAAACGCTTCTTGAACTGTGAGGCTCAGTGCTGTGACCAATGCTCTGGGGAGCCTGTAGTTCTTATTTTGCTTTAGAATATATTATTTAACACTGAAAAAAAAAATCAGATACTTAGTTTTCCAAAGCACACGGATCTCTGCTATACAAGACAGGTGGGAAGACATACGTATACAAAAATAACGCTCAAAACCACAAAAATCTATTCTCACAGGACAAGTCGCAACCCTCTTTCACTGAGTGTGGCTGTAGCTATTGTTTTTAATGTAAATACAAATTCAGCTTTGCCTACAGGAAGTATTAAAGCTGCTCTCAATGCCCTTTGGATCTATCCCATGGCAGGGTACTAACATTTAGTTAGGCCATCCACCACCAACACTGCACATTTAAACCATCAGGAACTTGCACACATCACATGGCATCTTCTTCACTTCAAAACACAGCACCACTTTCTGTAGCGACTAGAAGGGAGAGGAAGTTTTTTCCTCACTCCTTCATAGGGAGACGCTGACACTCTGCATTTCTGATCTCTCTGACAAATGCAGGAGTTAATGTGGAGCTGCAGGGCTGTGGTACATCCCAGGAACAGCCTTCCTTTGCAGGTCTTATCACATACCTCCATCCTATTCACCAGCTGCAGAAACAAGCCACAGTTGTGTCAAGTGATTATTTTTCACTGTGTAGTAACCTCGTTTTTTTTCTTATTGCTGCAGTGTAATTGCATATGCCCCAAAGCTACTGCTATCAAACCATTAAACTCCTTAATTTGTGAGATCACTGATTTACCACAGAAATTCACGTGATCTCAAAAACATTATCATTTCTGTACTGCTTTATAAAAACAATCAAAGCTAATGTGAGGCAGGTTTTAAGTACCACAGGCAAAGTTATTTCCTGTTTAGGTCACAGTACATTTTACTGAATTTGGAGCAAATTTAAAATGCCACAGCAGAGTGTAATAACTTACCTTTCAGGTATGTGCTTTGGAATTTCTATATCAAGTGACTTCAAATGCAGAAGCTTGATCTCTCTTTCCATATTATTTGCTGCCACCACATCACAGGCAAGTTCATACATGGTTTTTGATAACTCGCAGGCGTAGACAGAAGATGCTCCTGCCTTTTTTGCAAACATACTGAAAAAAAGAATCAGAGCTTTTTCCCCCTCCAGTTTAACTCTTGTCAAGTATGGAAAGATACTGAGTCTTTTGAAGTTCAATTTACAAAGCTAATTCATATTCAAAGGCTTAAACAATTTTCATTAAGTGAACTAGTTTCTTGTGCAAACACTAACACCACACTAATTCATATCCTGTTGATATGCTACCAATAACAATAGCAGGATTCTCCCTAGCTATACTGAGCCCATTCTTTACAGCACAGCATTTTCATTAAGCAACTTCTGCCTAAATCAAGTGCTATACTCAGTACTAAGTACTATACTCAGTATTTTAGGACAGAATGCTTGACATTAAAACTCAAAAGCCAACGTGAATTCTCCAATATATACAGCAATTCTCAGCAATAAAACTAAACAAAGCCCTCCCCATAAATCAAAAATTGATTCAAAAAAAGGTTCCAAAAATACAGTTAGACAATAACCTCAAGACTCAATGACTTCTGAAAGCTTTGTTTAAGTTTTGGCTCAACAAAACATAGAAGTCTTTTTTCAGAAGCACACAATTTAGACAAATGTTCAAAAAGTTCAAAATAGACAAAAAGTTCACATTAAACATGTGCTTACGACATACCTCAATATTCCTGTTCCTGTTCCAATATCAAGGACAGACTTGCACCCTGAGCAGACAGCATTCTCTATTGCTTTTAGGTAAGTAAGATTCCTCTTGGCATCATTGAGCATGATGAAGTGCCAACGTTCCACAAGCCAGTTTGCAACGCGGTAAAAGTTCTCCTTTGCATCAGCAAAGTCTGGGTTAAGCTTCACTGCTTTGTGAAAATATCCAGCTGCTTCATCTCTAAAGCCCATTCTAATAGTAAAAAAATGACAGAAAGACATTCATTTGGCAATTATCTGTAAGTATCTACAAGTCTATAAAAAGGTCTTAGATAGGACAATGGAAATATTTCACATTGGTTGGAAAGATCTCTTTAAAAATACTGATATAAACAAGTATTTACAGATGTACATCAAATCATTTGGAAATGCAAAGGTAGTCAAAAATTAGAGTCTGCTGTTGCCTTTTTTTTTTTTTTTTACACAAATGAAAGCTTATAGAAGGCTTACTGTAACCATATGGCAGCAGCAAATCTGCAGTCTCACATATTTTCAAATCATAAGAGAATATACAAAAATCCAAAACTGTCCCATCATATTTCACTTGCACATACTGTAAAAACAAGTTTTGATTTGCCTATGCAAGTGGTAATTTCAAAATTAAACTGTGAAACAAACATTTTTTTAAAAAGATAACTGTACCATATCCTTAAATCAGATGCGCTGAAAAATAAGACCTATGAAATGCATCAAAGCATATGCTTTGCTACCAACATTGTACAAGTTGCTCCCCAAAATAAGCAACCAGTCAAAATTGTATACCTAACCAAAGCTGCTTTGACTCAGGAGCTATGATTTCCATCTTAAGTTCAAGTCTCAGAAGACTGGAAAAAAAAAATCAGAGGAACAGCAAAGCACCATGTGTTTCAAGTTTGGTAGGAA
Source organism: Oxyura jamaicensis (assembly GCF_011077185.1). Lineage (NCBI taxonomy): Eukaryota > Metazoa > Chordata > Aves > Anseriformes > Anatidae > Oxyura > Oxyura jamaicensis. The sequence goes on along the minus strand of NC_048896.1, from coordinate 53,813,866 downwards.
GCAGTAAAAGAATGCATTTAGGTATTAAATAACAGCATAAGCTCAAACCATTTAAAAAAACAGCCCTATGCATTACAGTGCACATAACCAGCTTCCTCACTTGAAAGATCTGTCATACGCAACTTCAAGAAGGACCAGAGTCTAGTCAGACCCCTGACAATTACTGCCTTTGCATACTAACAGGATACAATGGAAGATGAACTTCAAAAATTTTAAGTTAACCACAATTACAGTAAACACAGTAACTGAACGTTTATGGTCTCATTTCTGTTTAGTAACTTAATAAATTGTTAAAAATACACTTGAAGGCAGTAGTACTACTACTTTAAGCTTTTACTTCAGCAGAAGTGCTCTTTTATACCTATAACTTTGGCAGTGACTACTAACATATTTTAGTATTGTGTACTTATCTTTCTAAGCTAAGAAACACAAAATTCAACAGCATAAACTATGTAAAATTAAACACGTGCTTGCATTTATTTCTTTCAAGCACATTTTATGTGCGCTGATATATTTAATTTTCTTTATTAACATATAACACTAAGCTTTACGAAAGCTGAATATAGGTCACTACAAACCTGAAAAGATGTTCTCCCATACTATTACATATCACTTCATCATTCGGATACAGCTCAAGAGCTTGTTCATAACAGTTAAATAGATCTTGAATCCGTGCTAGAGAATCTAGTTCTTCTGCCCATTTAAAGAGCGTAAACTGAAATGTTTCCTAGAAAATAAAACACAGACCATCGAGGTGGCAATAGTTACCAGAAACATCCTGACGTGTACCTGAACACACTTCCTTCCCTTAAGCAGCAGCATGCAATTTCTCAGTATTTTCCCAAGTTACTTGGGACAACACTTAGCACTTGAAGGAGCTGAAATAAGCTCTCAACTATCCACACTGGATATCATCACCCAGCAACATATACTGAGAGTCAGCATGCTGTGCTATACCACGAGCCAATAATAACAAGGGATTATCTTTATTGAACGTAGTTACCACATGCTGCACTAGAAGTGCAATTTTCTTCCCACAGATACATACAACTCATTAAACAAGTTGCTGTCTCTCTTACTACTTTTCTTCTACTTAGAAGACTGAGGAGGAAGATCAGTTACAAACAAGAAGTTTCAGGCACAGAACACGTTACGTAGCCTCAAGAGAAAGTCAAAGAGCACTTACTTTGACGCTGGTCTTTAACTCAGGAGCTAGATTCAGTACCAGGAGATAGTGAGCATATGCAGTTCCGTAATCCTGGTCCTCCAGGCAATGCTCAGCACTCTGCAAAGATCGGGAAACCAACTCCCTCCTGCCGGCTTCCTGACCACCTCTGGGGCCCCGACGAAGTTTAGCATTAGAGTTGGGCATTTTGAAAGATGGAGGTACTAGCTCTTCCTAGAAGAAATAAGTTACATGTTCTGTAGGCCAAAAAGGTTATGCTCAAAACTGGTAGAGAAAGCAACATATTAAGAATTCACACGTATTGAGAACTCTTCCCTTAAATCCTAAGCATTCAGAAACATTCTTGTCTTTACACCCTTGACGTTTCCATAAACTTTAAAATAAGCGTTCACCATTCAAAACTTGGTTATGAATCATACCTGCATTATACTAGACCCAACAAACAGCTTACACTTCTTTGCATTTCAAAAACTAATTTTTGAGATGTGTTTTGGCATATCTTTAAGTAGCTTTGCACACCAGAAACTCATACATTCAGAGCTCTCATGTCAACCATTAAATTTTCAGGTTAAGACTTTTCCACTTAATAGCATCCCCGTAAATGAAGGGCTTCTAGATAGAGAACTAGCAAGCTCACAGTTTACATGAAGTAACATGATTATTTCTTCCCCTCGAGAAAGTGTCAGTTAACACAATCAGTACACATGCTTTAATAACCGTTAACGCTTAAGTTTGTAATGCTTACCTACATACAAGGGCCTAATAGTGCCTTCAGGATTTTCAGATATATCCTAAAGCTGAAGAAAGCGAACGTTACATAAAAAGGAACTACAAGGAACACAGCATCACCCTGCCAGCTCGTTTAATAAAAAAAAGCATCGTCCATGTAAGAAGCAACCGCCACCAACTTACACGGCAACACGCAAACCCGCCTGCCGTACGGGTCTAGGGCCCGGAGGGCAGCAAGGACAGGGTGGTCAGCCCTCACAAGCAGGCCTCGCAGGCCTCACCACCGCCAGGCTGGCGGAGTGAGCCTCAGGGCCACCACCCCAGCGGGCAGGGGGCAGCGGGGAGGGGAGAAGCCCATCCCTTGCGGCCAGGCTGGGCGCTCCCGGGGCCATCACCTGCTCAGCACCAGCCGCCGCTCCCCACCAGCCGACGGGCACGCTGCAGACCGCCGCCATCTTAGGGCCCAGCGGCAGGCGGCGCACAGGCGTGCCGGCGCCCCGCCCGCCCCGCTGCGTAGTTGGTGGCCGCCCCCTAAGATGGCGGCGGGCGGGTCTCCGCCCCGCTTGCCTCGGGGCCGTTGGAGGCAGGAGGGAGGTGCGAGGCGTTGGAGGGCTGGGAGGCGGGCTGCTCCCCGACCGCAAAACCCAGTTACACGCCGCAGGATTGAGCAACTCTTCTGCTTCACGAGATTGGGAAATCCGTTTGTTTTTTTTTTTTTTTTGATTAATAAAAAAAAAATAAATTTTTTTTTTTTTTTTTTTTTTTTTTTTTTTTGGTCAGGCTTCTCCTCACAATTTTAAAGTGTAGGCATTCACTTTACCTTTTATTTACCTCAAGGAACAGCTGATAGGCAGAACGTGTTTAAGAACCCAAGGAAAAATCAGAGCGCTAGAAACTGGCGTTACAGAAAAACTAATGCTTTGTAAGCTGAGAAGGAGGCTAGGCAAAAATTCATAACTCTATTACTGAGCAAAAGGGTTGGGAAAGCTAAAACCAACAGTCTGTTTTTTAATGCAAATGTAGCTTATTACTTCTGAGGTGAAACTTGTCCAAGTTATTTTGCCATCCACATCCAATATTTAAAACTGGAAATTCAGGTCATAGGAACACAGGGCTAGAAGTGGCCCACAGCACTGTTAAATCCAGTCCCTTGCTATTCAACATTACTCAGACCTGCTCTACATGTAAGAGCCTACTACCTTAAATGTTTATAGCATGCAGTGTAAGAGCCACATGCTGTGCAGGCACCACCTATAATTGAACTGCAGTTATGGTGTTTGTAATATTTAATTTGAATTACGTTATTGATAAGTCTGGAAAATGACAGAGGAAAAAAAAAAATCATACCACCTATTTTTAAGTCATAAATAAGTCCAAGTTGTCTTAGGCCTTTGACTCTGCTCTACACTAACAGAGGAGCAAAATTCAGACCTTTGCTCCCACTCCTCAGTGCCTTATCTTGCTCCCTTCAATGCCTATGGCATCACTTGACTTCCACTGTGGAATGTGGCAGGCTGCCTTTTCCTCGGATCAACCACATGCAAGGCCCTGGAGTGATTGATTTTTTTTTTCCCCCCAAAAGGCAGCGTTCATTTGGTCTTAATGACTTTCTGGGAGAAGAACAGGCTATGGCACTCTTTATAAATCATGAAACGTTGGAAGATGAAGCTTTTTAGCATTGCTTCCCTTCTCTAAAGCATGAATGCAGTTCTCCCAGTGTTTTACAGCTCTGGATATAGCAGATGCCTTCACTTTTGAGAAACAAATTAGTACCATTTAAAAATGCCTGGCCAGCATTTTGAGCAAGGTGAAAGTAGTACATACAGAGAGGAAAGTTAGTCTAAAAGAAACAGCGGCAGTTAAAATCATAATCTATGGCAAATGATTACTATCCTAGACCATTGCAAGGAGGAGGTAGCCTACAAACATTTTGAGTGAAGTGAGCCAAAGGACAGCAGAGGATAAGTAGTTGAATGATGCCACAAGCAGTTTCCATGTAGGAAAGACATTGCCAGAAAGCACAAAAGAACTGGTAAGGCACTTGGGCTGAATGAATTCTAAGAGGACATACAAATATTATCATCAGAGCATATAAAATATTTCTTATTCAAACTGAGCTATAAAGCAGGCTATAATATCTTATTAAATGAACTGATATAAAAAGACCTAGCCCTTCAATTTTGAAAGTAAATCAATGAACTTTAAATTAGTTACAGATGGGGAATGAGCTTCTCTAAATTTAGCTTAATTATGCTTTCCAGCTATAGGAGGATAGCATGGGGAGAAAGACAATCATTAACACCTGTGGGACACAGTGTGAACATGAGGGCATAGTACAGGTGGTTATCACCCGTGGACGGTGAGGTGTAACAGGAGTTGGATTGTCCTGAATATGGTGATGGGCCAGGAACTTGGTAGCACCATCATTTTCTAAACCTGTTCAGCTGTGTCTTTAGACCAGATAAAGTATCTGATGCATAGTATAAATATCTTATAGTGCGTATTTTTAAACATAAATCAAGTACTATGTGCTAATTTGACACAATCTAAATTGATATTTCACACTGTTACATTTGTGGGAGAAGATTACTAAGAACTGTCAAAGTCATATCTTTGCAGTTTGGATGAGTCAGTTCAGTTCAAAGGCTGGAGAGGGTTTTTTAATTCCATACTAACTTTGTACATCTTGATGGAACACTTCAGAGAAAAAAAAAAAAGGGGGCCACAGAATCAGAACATAATGTTTGCATACAGCTGCATACTAAGATAATTTGTTGGGTAGAGTTTGTGTTTGTGGTGGTTTTACTGTGCTAGGCAGTTGAACACCACAACCGCTCTCTCACTCCCCCTCCTCAGATGAGGAGGGGAAGAAGTAAAGGAAAGAACAACTCACGGGTTGAGATAAGGATGATTTAATTAAAGAGGGGAAAAAAAAAAATATATATATATATATTATTAAGGAAATATTATTATTAATTAAACAATTCAACTAAAGGGAAAAAAAGGAAAGGGGAAAAGGGAGGGGGAAAGGGAATAACTAAACAAAACAAGTAAAGGCTATGTGGAAATGCAGAGGAAAGAAATTACTCTCTACTTCCCACAAATGAGCGATGCTTGACCACGTCCTTGAAGCAGGGCCTCAACGCACGTAGCCGGTGTTTGGGAGGAGGACAGACGTTTTCGCAATGAGAGCCCACCCCTCCCCTCTTCTTCCTTTTTCCACCTTTTATTGCTGAGTGTGACATCATATGGTATGGAATATCCCTTTGGTTGGTTTAGGTCAGCTGCCCTGCTGATGTTTCTTTCTCACTTTTTGCCCACCCCCTAGGAGGGTCAGAGAGAGTCCTGATGCTGTGCCAGCACTGCTCAGCAGCAGACACAACACTAGTTTGATACCGCTGCTGTTCTAGCTCCAAGTGCAGAGCGCAGCACTGTATGGGCTGCTGCAGGGAAAGTTAACATCCCAGCCAGACCCAGTACAGTGTTAGAAAGGAATGCCTGAAAAGAATGCCCATCTTACTAGCTATGTATGTGATAGCTGTAATAACATTCAGATTAGTTGACAGTAGATTAAATAATGCTGGTTTGCATCATGGGACATTAGTCCATTTCTATTTGCAAACCTGATGTACGAGAGGAGTATGCAGCCTAGTAGTACCTTGCATATGCGTAAGGCTAGCAGTATAATGCAAGGTGGGAGTTAGAATGAAGCAGTGTAAACTCTAGCCCAGGACAGGGCTTTCCTCCTGAGGTAAAAGTGCATAGGAGACAAAACTACAATACCTTGGAAGGATGTAGTTGCTGCCACTGTTTTCATCAGTGTTTTCAACAACTCAACACAGCTGCATGTTTCAAATGGTGGAAGCTGATATCAATGCTCTGTAATAAAACATCAATAAAACGGCAAGTTAAAATTACTAATCCCTAACTCATCTCTCCATAGCATACATGTTGGAGACAGAACAACAAATAACAGTGTCTTTCATGAAAATCAGCATTTTGAAGTGATCATTCAAGAGCATACGAAAGGTAAGGAAGAACAAAACAAACACCTTGGTAGTGTATGCCTATTGTATAAAATAATTGGAAGAGCGTGTTTCATAAAACCACACTTGCAATGATTATCAAGGGCAAATAGCCCCAGCAAAGATAAATAATGGCACAAGGACAGGATGTTGCCAGAACTTCATGTAGTCAAGCTGTGTTAGTCTTTTAAATGAGGCTACAAGAAGGATGTAAAATTTGATGACCTTAATTAGAGAATGGTAGAAAAAGGGAGAATGTTCTAAACTGCTGATATAAAACCACTTATAGCCTTAATTAGCAAAGAAAGTGTAGCTCCTTTAATTGCTCATTAAACATGCCGTTTTTGCCCATTTCATTTAATGGTTTATTATTTCTTCAGAGGTCTTGTCCCTTTCTCTTTTTTAATCACAATTCTGTCATTTCAGGATCAGACAGTGTTTTGAATTGATGGGTCAGATTTTAGAAAACACATTTAATCATTTTCAGTAGGTGTTAAGAATCCAGTGTGTTGTCTGGATAACAACACTTGATCAACAGAGCAGAATTTCAACAGAATGGTGGATTTGCTTCCTTGCTTTATGTAAACATTAAGTTTTAAAATTCAAGTAATTTAATGCAATGTATGCAACCCAATTACTTTACAACATTTCAGTGGAATAACAGAAGAACTGCAGTAACTATAAACAAGTGTGACAAATATTATTCTAAATTTCATCCTGAAGACAAGCACAGGACAAAGCAAACAAACTATTCACGGAAATCGTATTTGCTCTTGAAATGCTGCTCCAATAATGTAAACAGAGATAAGAACTGTTTGTTATTTTTTAAGGTGGATTTTAAATTTCCTTTTAAACATAGTTCTGTGTAGCATGGTGACTTCTTGGTTAGTAAGTTTAGAAAATAGTCACAGCAGGCAAGGCGATGTAGCAGTCGGGACACTTGCTTGAAAGGTTGGGTGTTCACCGTCTTCTCTCAGCACCCCCTTTCAGCCTGCGGTCGTTTCAGACAAGGAGATAGTCCAGCATTCAGGTAAGTGGAGTGATCTCCTCAGGGTCTCGCTACAGCATTTGTTCCCCCTGCCAGCAGCGACCCTCTGGCCGAGAGGGCCCCCCTGCAGGTCGGGCACGGCCGGGCCCTCACGGGGCGCCGCGGCAGGCGGCCGCCCTGTGGGCCGGGCCGGCCGGCAGCGGGCCGCCTCCTCTCCTCTCCCCTCCTCTTGCTTCCCTCAGCGCCGCCCCTGGTAGTGGGGAGGCCGCCTCGTCGCTGCCCGCGCCCAGCCCTGTGCGGGGGGAGCCGCCGGAGCCGCCCGCTCTTTGTGGCCGCGGCTCCCGCTTCAGCGCCGCGGGGCTCGCAGCCGCCGGAGCGGGGTGCGAGGGAAGCTGAGCCCGACCCGGCCCCGCAGCCATGGGGCTGCAGCCGCTGGAGTTCAGCGACTGCTACCTGGACAGCCCCTGGTTCAGGGAGCGGGTGCGAGCCCACGAGGCCGAGCTGGAGAAGACCAATAAGTTTATCAAGGAGTTGCTCAAGGATGGCAAAAACCTGATCGCCGCCACCAAAAGTGAGTGGGGACGGCTGGGCTGGGCCGGGGGTCGCGCCGGGTCGCCGCTGTCGCCCTGAGCCGGCTCCTGCCCGCTCCTGCCCGCACGCAGCCGCTGTCCCGGCCCCGCCGGGTTTCACCGCTAAACAGCGGCTTGCTGCTGGTGCCTCGGGTTTAAGGCGGCGAGCGGGGTCTGCCTGGCGTCTTCTGCCCACCTGCCGCCTCCTGCGGGCCCCCTCCCAGCCGTTCTAGGGCCGGAGCTCTGCGCCCTGGGGATGGGATAAGGGAGGAGGGGTCGCCGGCTGCTAAAGCTTTTGTAACGCCGGTGGCAGCTGCACGGTGCTCGGCCGGGGCCTGGCTTAGGTGTTCGGCGGTGTACGGCCCGAAGTGAGCCAAGAGGGGAAATGTGGGGGAAAGGGCTGCGTTCAGTTTCACCGGTGCGTTACCGAGCTGAGCGGCGGTGAATTGCATAGCGTAAAGAAAGCTACACGTAACACGTGCATGCATTCGTCACCTGCAGAGAAGCTCCTGAAAATACATCTTTGTTAAAATTTTAAGTATGTTCAGGAATCACAAGAGTTATGCTTCTGTGGTGACAGCACTAGTTAGCAGCTCTGTGGATTTGGCCTTTCAAAATTTGATGGCAATTTTTAATTTTGTACTTTTTGAAAACATGTATTGTGTGTGTCTGTGTAGTAGCTATGCTGTGGTTTGGTGAGAATCTTTTTTTTTTTTTTTTTTTTTTTTTTTTGTCTTGAGTGCCCATGTTAATGGACATTCTTATTGTAATATCGTGGTAATGTAATTTAACTTAAGATCTAGTAGTATGGTCTCCTAAGTATCTATTAGGATAACTGATCATACCAAATACACAAATGAATCACTAACACAGCACTCTGACACTGTTCTCAAAAGTATTCTACATCTTTGATATCATGGAAAATTTCTGAAGGCACAGAACCACAGCTTTCAAGATATTTCATTTAAACTAGGTTGAGAAGGATTTGGCCAGTGGTGTGGGCTGTGTAGCTGCCTGGATAGGATGAGGCAGCTTAAAAACCGAGGTAACCCGTTTGGTGCAAATAAAGAAGTATTCTTTCCTGCTTGTGTCAGTTTGATGTGCCTGGGTAAAAAAAAGGTAGAAAACACCTTATCAAACTTCACTTGTTTGTAACTCTCATTTGTTGTCCAGTTAATGTTCAGTTCTTGCAAATCAGGTATTCCTTGAGGCTGTTTTGTAATCTGTGATTTGAGGTGTCAGTGGAAATCATTTTAACATGGAATACAAAGTACAAAAGTGTCTCTAATTTCGAGCAAGACAGGGAAATCATTCTACTTTGCTTATATTCCTCATGTATTTAGACAATCTTCTGGCAAGTGTCCCAAGCTCTGTTTCACACATACAGTTATATACACAGAACTTAATTTAAAAGTCTGGAGATGGGGAAAGCCCTAATTTCTGTGAGCCTCCTGACCCCAGAAGAATCCTCTGCTGATAATGTTGGTTTGGTGTGTAGTGAGTGGTGGACGGAGCTGTGTGTGGTAACCCTCCTAATGCGTTTCAGCTTTCCGCAGTTGTCTCTCCCCTCTAGAGAGCCCTGTTTGACAGGTTTGAAATTGGGTCGTCTTCTGCTGCTGCTGGTGGAGCAGTGCCACTGTTCAACAGATGTTAAAAGTCAAACCGAACCGGAGGAAATGCAAGGAGTTGTTACAACTTGTTAGAACCCTGGTGGTTAGCATGTTGGTCCTTCCTGGGCTTTCAGAAGAAAGCACTGGCATCTAAATAAGTTGAGGAACCAGATTCTTTCACTGTCAGGAAACCAAATGGGATTCATATTTGTTCTGAAAACTGGGCTCAAGAAGTGGCCTAGACTCAGCTATTCATCTCTGTCAAAACCACATTTTCTGTATGAAGACTGGCTTGCCACAATATAGAGAATGTAAAAATTAAATAGAGCATTTTAAGAGCTTAAATGACTCCATTTTAGCCAACAGTTGATTTTTTTTATTATTATTTTTTTTAAAAAAGCTGTTTTAGTAGCTGAAGTAGTAGTAGCTAAAGTATTTATTTCTAGAACTGGGTAAATTACAAGAAGTTTCATCTGTTATAATTGATATGTGAGCACAGTAAACTTTCTGATATGTAGAATGCAGTAGGCCCAATATTCTTAAATCTGTGGGAAATGAACTGACTGTATAGAGAGCGCCTGCATTTCCCTATCTGAGCTGTTTTCAGAATTGTGCTTTCCTTATTTCCCTTGTAAAGCAGCAGCTTACCAGAAATATTGTGAGGATTCTTGAGGTGTGAATAACTTATGTGACTTAATGCATCATGCTTCCTGTTTGACAGAAAATATTGCAAGTGGCTTTGATGCTCCATCCCATTTGTATCCTCTGTTGTACAGGAGTGTATTTTTCACCTAAAACTCAGAAGAATTAAATTTTGTTAGTACCAGACTGTGCTGCTTTTAGAGGAAAAGGAAAATCTTTTGTGTTCTTAATTTGGTGAGCTTCCACCCATCAGTTATGAGGTACGCTTCAAGCGTATCTTTGCAGTTTTAAGTCTCGGTTGTTTCAAGAATCTGATAGAAAGATAAACAAGACTGACTCAAAGCTGTCTCGTTTCCTGTGTCATGGTTTGAATCACTGAGTTGTCTACTTCAAACTAAATATTGGAAGAATGAATAAACAATAGGTATCTCTTTATTTTCTTATGGCAGTTAAATATGTTTAAAAGGAGTACAGGAAGAGTTTTTTTCCACCGATCAGTAAATACAAGTGGTATGCACATACGCCTTTCAAAATAAAAATGCAATATATCTCAGGGGATTCTAGTTCAGTCAAACAAGTGAAGATCAAAATAGTTTAAAAATAACTTCTGGATGGAGCTAGTAATTCTTATGTTGAGAGAAATTAAATTTAAAGGTACCTGATCAAAGAATCCTTATTCTGAAATAACACAGGAATTCGAGAGGTTTAGTTCAGAGCTCTTAAAATCTGCGATGCAAGTTATTGGAAGGTGCAGAATATACTGGATAAATATTACATACTTGCTTCCTAATTCCTGCCCCTTCGGTGGCCCAAGTCTTGGTCTCTTGGCAAGAATGTAAGATTTGAAGATTGTTTTTTTCTGAAGCTGAGACTTTTTCTGTAAATGTGCATCAGGAGCTGCCACTTTTTATATGATGGGATTCTACCCTCAGGGTGGAGTAGGAAGAATCTGCACAAGGGGTTTTGTGAAAGATGCTTATGTGTGCCCACGGCTGTTTCCAGTGTGTGTATGCATAGCCTCACACTTCTGGGATTTAGGCTTGTATCACAGGAGAACTGCGTTTGGGTTCAGCTGCTGCAATTTTGTACCAGGCTGTTGAAGAAAGAGAGAAGCTGGGAAAACAGAAAAGTTGAGTTCCCGGGAGACTTTGGAAGGATGGTTTCTATGCTATGCCCATCCAAGGGGAAGTCCAGACAAAATTTGGAAGGGAAGGGTGCCCCATCCTCAGCTGAAATGCATCATACAGCCCTTCAAAAAGTCTGCACCATCTACAGCTGCTACCACAAGGGCACTGCAGTATTCAGTGCCCCTATCACATGTGCTAGCACCCAGAGCAGTCACTTTCCTCTGCTTGTACCCTGAGAAACTTGCTATCTATCCATCATCCGGATTGCCAGCCTTTTGCTGGGGTAGGTCTGTCTCTTGTTAGTGTTGCTGTGCAGCTTTTTTGATTTAGAGCCGGATAGCTTCTACCATACCTTGAGGTTTTGGTTTTGTGAGCTAAGTTTTGTGATGTCTCAGCTATTGTATTTGGTGTGTCAGAGGAGGAAAACAGACATCCTCGCTAGTCTGGTGCTAGTCTCTTCAGGCAGCTCTGTGTGCTCAGTTTTCTAGTGACTCTTTTAATGTTGTTTTTGTTTTATGCTTGTTAAAGAAACGTTATTCCTTGCACTTTTCCAGATAGAATATGAAACAAGAACCAGATTTCTTTTGTCTTTAGGAAGAGTTTGTTGGAATATGAAGAGTTACTGGTAATTGTCACTGAAGAATGCTGGCATGCTCCAGGGAGTATTTCTGCATTCATGAGAAAAAACAGCAAATTCTGTTTCCACTGAGATACTCTTAGTTATTACTAACTGGTCTTTTACAAGCTCACCATCGAGAAGATAAGTAGAGTGGAAATCTTGTTGACAATGGGAATAAAGCCGTTCCCAGTCCCATCCTTGACCTACTAGAATAGGCTGAGTCTTTCTTTTAGCAGAGTTGACTGATGAGCAATTCCTAATACAAATCCAGGACCTAATTTGTTGTCTGTGTTGGCTAAACACCTTTTTTTTTTTTTTTTTTTTTTTTCTTTCTGGGCACCTTCTCTTAGTGTATGGTGTTGGTTGACCTCTCAGATGCTGTGCCAAGTGTGTTTTTGGTCTGACCAAAGATGGATGTCATTATATAACAGTAGTGGCTGTTGTAATCTGTGTAGCTGTAGAGAATCTGGGTAAGTATAGAAGCTATTCAGATCACCTGAACCACAGTGCTTTTTTTCCTAAGCACTAAATGTCCATTTTGTAAAGCTTTCCTTAGCATAATCTGCGTTTATGAACCCACTTTGCTACTGTATTATTTGTGCCAGCTCTGAAAGTCTTAGGAATTTTCTGCAACAATAACGTTGTTCTTTTGGCACTTAAGTGCATGTCAAAGAAGTAAGGTAAAACAGTTAATAGGGAACTCATTAATAACTTCTGTTGCTGAAATGGGCATTCACTAAAGATTTAGAAAGAATCTGAAGACAGAGTAAACCTAATGTCATTGTTAGTTAATAAGGGGGACGAGTGGGGAATACTGCAAGGGGGCCTTAGCTGAACTTGTGTGCAAACTTTCCTAAATCACCAGTATTAGCTAGGTCTTTGTCTTTGCCTCATTTCCCTTGAATTCAGTGGGAGCTATGAATTAGTATATCTTCACATTTAAGTGTTTTAAAGAGCTATTTTAGTTTTCAATTGGTACTGAAAAAAGGCCTTTATTTCTGTTATAAGGCATGTTGTAGATGTGATAACAGTAAGCAAATAAGTGCTCTTATATGAACAGTCTGAGATATAAGTTTGAAAAACACTGTTAGGGCAGAGTTAGATAAAAATTTCTGCTAGCAGTGTTAGGCTACTGAGCAGTATATACTTTTTTGATACTATTCAAACAAAGACGTTCCTATTGGAATTCAGCTCAATAGTGGAAGCATTGGAAGACTAAGGCAAATAGATGCTTTGGGGCCCATCTGATCCAGCTTTCCCTTCAGAAAGAACTGCTTATAATAATAGAATGTTGTTTTTCGCTTCCCTCCAAGGTGATTGCCACTGTTAGGCCTAACTAGCTAAGACACTACCTTTTTTCCTGCTTGTAGATAAAGCTGTTTCTGTACTGGGATCAGCGAAGTACTTCCTTTTAAGAAAATACTCTGTATAACATTGCATTTAGCTCCACCCGAAGTAAAGCATTCATTACTGTGTCAGTAGCTATAAAAAGTGTCAAGCTCATTCTGTGGAGGATGCCAGTTTGTCATCTTGAATCATGTCTTTTCAGCTTGGATTACTAACTAGCTCCATTACCTTCTTTGTCCTGCAGATGTTCCACTGTTTTTTTCCTGTATTCAAAGTAGAGCATTGTGCTGGTGAACTAGAACATGTGATTTCATAAAATACATGAATTTACATGAGTTTTATCAGTGATAAGAGATGCAACAGGTTCTTGACTGGAGCAGTTCTGTCTTTCAAAAAATTTGTGGAAATGTTAGTTTTTAGATAAACTGTGTGGGTAGTTATTGAAGGAGACTGGTGTTTAGTGTGTTTTTTTTTTTTTTTTTTTTTTCAGGACAAAAAAACAACAACATAGAAATAGCAGTTTGTAATTTTTAGAAAAGTAATCTCATAGTTCATGTTCCAACTCTTTTCCTGCTTTATTTTTTTTCCTTCTGAATGACAAGCCTCTTGGAAACTTATTAAATAGTATGGAATTTGAATCCATCATCTTGAGTTGGCTGGATTTGTTCTACAGTCTGTAAAGTGACAACACCTGCTTGCAATTAAGTAAAGAAAAATAGATCATCTGTTAGTGCTGCACACTTGCTAAGGCTGCAGGTGTATTCCATTCATGAAACGATCGTACACTTGTCAGCTCTGTAATGCAAATATGCTGTAAATTTTGATAAGCAGAAGTTAACAGTGCTGAAAATAGTTCTCAAGTCAGTCTAAAATCAGCTTTGTAGTCCTTAGTGAGACAGACCTTCTCATTTGGGATATGTACTGATTTCTTATAAGGAGGCAGGGAGGGGAGCTGACCTGTTCTAGAGTGCTCAATTTGTGCCACCTGCAGCAGTGGGAGTAGTGTACGGGCCGGGTGCTGTGCCCTGGCTTCCAAGAGGAGCACTTGGAAACATGTTTTGCAGCGGCATGAAAGAGCTGCATCCCGGTACTTCTCTCCTCCTACCTCCCCAGCTGTTTTTTAACATTGCATATTTATATATGGAGTTCACTGTGACCTTGGTGCTTTGTTTTACACCACCAGCTTCGATCCCTACTGTGGCATTTTACTTGCTAGCTTAAAAAACAGAGGCTTGGCTGTCTGGCTGGGGTAGTCAACAGCATGCGGACCTTGGCAATACCCTTTATGTTTTGATGGGGAGGGTTGTGGCTTCTCAGGGGAATGTTTATGACTTGCTGATGTTTGCTGGGATTCCCCTTTGGGTCTAAGGTTTAAAGAGGCTCTAATGCTCTCACTTTTCTGAGCTTCCAGATCAAACTTGCTGTTGTTCTTACGACAGTCGTTACAGAGATGCAGTGATACACTGGTGTTCTGATCATCTTTTAAAAGTCTTTACGTTTTGGAGGTGGAAAATTAAGCTACTCTGGGCAGTTGAGTGCTTTTCTGGAATACCTAGTGAGCATAAAAATATATGATCAGATATGCTTGGGCATATTATTAGCAGAACAGTTGAAGCAATGACTGTTCAGGGACTTAAACATCTGTCAGTTTTAGCAGGCGCCCAAAATCTATCTTATTGCTGAGCTAAATCCATCTTCTTTGGCAAAAAGAACCATGGTAGGCACAGGAGCTGCATCCCAGCTGCTCCCTTGGAGGCTGTGCTCTGGGACAGGACTGTGGTGGAAAAGGCAGGAGTTGCAGGGGCTGCAGTTTAAAATGCCCCACGCTGTGTGCCTGGGATGCAGATGTGCACCTGGTATCCAGACTGCACACAAGTACCTCACTGGGAAAGGGGATCTTGGGACTGGGATGGATACCTTATGGGAGAGTTGTGGTTAGGTTTATGTTATTCTCAAATTCTTTTTCTGGACAGGTGTTTTGGGCAGTTTTTGGCAGGCAAACTGAATGTTACGTAGTTGTTTTTTGATACCTACTTGCACCTGTGGGCTGATGCTTCTTGTGCGGATGTCTTCTTCTGTTCTGTTTTTGTTTCCTCCCCTGGCTGTTCTTTTCCCTCCCATGTGTTTGCTCATCTCTCAAGATAAAAATTGAGAGAAGATATGGAGGTGCTCAGAAGCAATGTGGCAGTAACAGGCCAAGGATGATTAAGTTCCCGAATCTGGGGATGTCCTTCGTGGGAAAGAAGCAGTAGTAGGGAGGAGTAATCTTCAGAGATGGAAAACCATAGTCTTATTGAACTGGTGTTGGTTTTACTGCTGTCCACACCTTTGAATAAATGTCATGTTGCTGTTTGTTTTTGCCTCTTTAGCTTAGAGGAGGGGCAGGTGGGAGTTATCAGGTAGGTCAAGAGAGAAGAATTTGACCCTCCCAGCAGATCGGGTTATTAGTTTACCTTAATTCTTTGTACCTTTTGTATATTCACTTGCTGCTTGGGACTCTGTGTCCTTGAAGAGGAAAAAATGTCTTGTTTAATTTAGCAAGGAAAATTGAGCAACCAGGACAAAACTGAGCAAGACTGTGTATTAGATCTGAGCTCTGGAGGAAGCTGTAGAATGTACAGTGTCCAGGAGTACATCTTCAGTAATTCTATTGCTGGTAAGTACTTTTTAGCATTGAAATTTGCACCTGTCCCCAGTAAGCTGATGAACTGAGGGCTTAGAATTGGTGAATGTATGAAGAGATTGAAGTTTGTAATGTTTCAACTTCAAAAACAAAACACCACCACCAACAAGAAAATACTGGACTGTAATATATCAGATCTCAAAAGGTGGATTTTCTTCACAAGCAGAGAGAGAGCACCTAACTTTTGTTCGTTGTAACCTGTGATTTTTGTCAGGTATTAGAAAAAGTTGCATGCTTTCAAAAAAGATTTGTTGTTGTTCCAACGTACCTATATTCAAGTGGTACTAGTATTTTCAAAGTTGTTAAGGAAACTAGTAACGGATTTAAATGAAAATGATTGCTTAGAATTTTTTTTAAAGCACCAGCTTGCTTGCAAAACAGGTGAAGGGAGCATGTTGCCAGGTCACTGAGGACTCAAAGAAAAACTTTTTGAAATATAATTTTGGCAGTAGGTCACTGTTCTTAGAAATCTGTCACGTGACTGAGTTTGTAGCTGTGTGGATTAACAAACCAAACACTGTAGTTTCAGCCTTTGAAACACATTGGTGCTTTGAGAGCAAAACTGTATAATTGGCATGGTGAACGCTGTTTTCCTGTTAAATATCAGGTTGTATGCTGTCTCTGTAGAAAAGGCCTGCTCTAATTGACAAGCTGAATAACTGTTTTTCTAAAGTTTGTCAGTTCAACTCATTTTTTGTCTGCAAGCCTTCCAGGAGCAAAGCTGACTATTTTCCAGTCTGCTTTTAAACGTTCTTGTTGTGTGGCAATATTACCATACTGTTACTGTGCCTCACTTCTTTTTTTTTTAATCCTACCTTTATACTTCCAGTAGTTTTAAATTTCTGTTGTGCCTCTTGACTGTCTGTTGCAGCGTTCCAGCAAATCCATCTCCTTTGGCAAAAGATATAAAACTACCTAGATGTATTTCATCCTTTGTAACTTCTTTTCCTTCTAATAATGGAAGTAAAAGAATTTGGTGCTAGAAAGAATCTGCACTCTACTGTCCCATGGCCACAACTTATTACAAAACATGTCTGTGTCTGCCAACACCTTTCGTGCTCTTCCCATGAGATTCTGCAGGGCTGCACCTGAGGGGGAAGGCAATGCTCCTTAAGGGGCAGCATGAAAATTTCTTTTGGGCACCTGTTTCCTTCCTCTTAGAGAAGTCTTTAGCTATGTTTTATAGAGGTATGGGGCAAAGCTCCAGAAACTCAGCTCAAGTTTTAATGTAGTTGCTGAAATGAACTAAGGAAATGCCTGGGTGACATCTTTGCATCTCATGTGGGAATGTTGTCCTTTGTTCAGGTGAACTTTGAGGGTAAAACTGAAGGAGACATGAACCTAGATGTGCCAGGATACCATGATTTCAGGTGAGCTGAAATGCTTTGCTTGGCTTAGAAAGGCTTATTCATCCATTGCAAAGCCCAAGCACTTGAGGGCTGGAGGCTGTATTTTCTGGGCAGCACTTGCAGAGTGTATACTGCTCTGAGCGTATTCCTGACTACTGGAAATGCCCTTGTGGAGGGATAAGATCTAGTGACTAGCAGCGTGGAAGATCCCTGAGAAGGTTGTGTCCATATCTGGTCTAGTAATCATAATAGTTGGCCTAGTGGAAAATGAGTTTTAGCATGTGTATTTAAGAAA
The DNA here is from genome assembly GCF_011077185.1 of Oxyura jamaicensis. Classification (NCBI taxonomy): domain Eukaryota; kingdom Metazoa; phylum Chordata; class Aves; order Anseriformes; family Anatidae; genus Oxyura; species Oxyura jamaicensis. Next base: position 53,796,697 of record NC_048896.1, on the reverse strand, counting down.
CAGAGCTCCTCTAAACCAGTCTCTTAGATGCAAATGTTTGTTTGAAAATGTAGCTTTGAGACTGAACAGAAATGCTTCTTTGTGTTAATTTATCTCAAATTTTTATTTCTCTTCCTGCGTCCATTAACTGCTTTCATACGTCAGTATTTGGAATGTGTCTTTGGTATGAATTTCTCTTTATTTACAGCAAATACTTTATATTTTGGTGTAACAGGATCTGTATTACAGATAGCACTCTATCTCTGAATGTTTTTTATTTTCGTAGTGCTGACCATATAATATGTAGGATAAAAGTAAGTTGAATGAATGAAATAGTAGCATGTTTTCATACCTTCACACCATGCTGCTTTTTTTAACACCCAACGCTGTTGAGGCTTTTCGTATACTTGGATAATATGGACAAAAGAGCAATGTATATCTAGATTTTGGGAGTGGCTTTAGGTGAACCCTCTATTTTTTTTCTTTCTGTCCATTGCTGTTTAAACTACTGCCTTGAATTGGGACACATTTATCTGTAGAATAGTCCACAAATTTTGAAATGCCATAGAACAGTGTTGCATATCAGTCCCCTTTGCATTTTATGTAAGACTGCACCCACTGTTTTTTTTTTTTTTTCCTGTAGTTATTTGCATCGAGTGGTAGTTACAAACTTTTTTTTTGTTTGTTTGTTTGTTTTTTTTTTGTTTTTCTTATCCTCTACAAGTAAATTAGCTTAAAATAGTATCAGAACATGCGGTATTCTCCTACAGTAATGTTTTAGACATCTCAGTAAGGAGGGTATGGCAGTATTAACTCAGAAGACAGCTGTTCTGCCCTTGCAGTGCAGATTATTGAAGTGGGAATTTAAGTCAGCGGTTTGATATCTCTAAGGTTTATAGCATATAGTCAGTTACTTCTTTATAGGAAGTATCCTTTTGAGAATAAGAACTTGGATATGGCAATCTTGTTACTGTGCTCTCTGGACAAAATTAAATCCTGTTCAGACTTGAAGTGTTACTGCAAAACTTGCTTCCTTGAGAAAATATTTTGCTCATACTTTTTTTCTTTTGTACTTCTTTACATTGAAGTGTTTACCAGGAAGATGGCTCTGATATCTTCTTGAAAATTATGTTGGCATTATTACTACCAATGCATTTTAAAATAAGAAATTTAGAGGTCAGCTAAGAAAAGTAGCAGTTTTAGTTTGAGTGGAGCAAATAACAGGACTGCACTACGAACTGATCCCTTAGCTGCTTCTTTCCCCCCCCAACTTCTGTCTGTTACAGAGCAAATTTCTCATAATGGTGCTTGACAGATTTTTAAGAAACATGTAACAATCAAACAAAGCCCCTCCTGACACACAGTGAAACAAATAAAAAGCCTCTGATGCTCCAACAGCATCAAACATAACCCAAACGTTACTGTCAACATTTGTTTTAATTTCAGTTCTTATATAAATAAAACTTTCTTTATATGCTTTCTTGGTTCTGGTCTTGTTTTAACAGCTATAACTTGTGTTTAGGATGTTGAAGGCTCACAAAAGGGATCAGATGTTTTTGATGTCTCAGATTTGAAAGTAAATCTTTTTGAGGAGAGTTAAGTTTACACTTGTTGAGTAAGGATGCCATTCTTCATCATCAGCAGCTTTTTTTTCTGCTGCTCTCTCCTGCAGTTTCTCTTTCAAATATGGAAAATTGCAGTATTTTAATAGTGGTCAGGAGCCGATCTCACATTTCACAAGAACATTATTGAATGGCCTTATTGGAACATTGCTTCCTGGACACTATTATTAGTGTAGTAGCTGAGAAAGATGTGAGCAGCTGCCGAGTTTCAGTCTGAGTGCCTGGATGGGTGGCTCAGGGTGGCATTCCCTGAGTGACGAGCAGAGGCACTGGGGAAAGCCGGGAAGCAGTGTTGCTCAGAAAATATCTCGTAGCTGCTCTGCAGCTTGTGATTCTCCCTTTTTCTCTCTTCCTTCAGTGAGGTCTTAGTTGGGTCACTTCTTAGATCTTGTCATAGCCTGCCAGAGTTTGCTGCCTCTCTCACCTCGTTTGATGTCTAGCTGCCTGTTCTGGTGAAAATTTGTAGAGCAAATATATGTGAATATTCAAATAATAGGGAAGAGAAGGATAGGTTCAATAGCGTGTTTTTTTCGCACAGGTTAGCATGGAGACATGCTTGGGGTTTCTGAGAGTTTGTGTTAGAGCTGCTGGAACAGAATAAAGGCTGAACCAATTGCTCTCTGAAGCCCTTGCTAAGCCTTGGAAGAGGTGCTTGTGGTTTTGTTTTTTAATATTTTTCCTTTGCATCTCCTATTGCTTTCCTACTCTGTAATTTACTCTCACAGAGAGCAGGAACAGAATGAATGTGGTCTGCTAATGGCATACAGGGGAGAGGGGTGCCAGTTAGCAAGTTAATGATGAAACCTATAGGAATGTTGTTCCTAGGCTTTTCTTCTTTTTCTTTTCCCAGAGTAAACTGCCTGCTCTCCTAGTTGCGTCCCTCCCTCACAAAACATCCAGGGTTGCCAGTGTCAGTTAAGTTTTTACCCACTGGAGAATAATTAAGGGGGGGAAAACAGGGCTTTTGGAGCTCTAAACAATACCAGAGGGAATACATTGATGTCAATAAGTAGTAATGTCAGAGAAGGACTGCCCATCAGTTCTTTATTTAGGAGTACGGTGGGTTTTCTTGCTTGTCTTTCTGAAGTTACTTCCTTAGTCACAGTTGCTTTCCCTCCAGAGAGGGACCAATTATAATGCTCTCTAGTGCAGTTTTCTTCAGCCTTTTTAAGTTGAAGAATCGTGTAACTTTTTTCAGAGAAAGAAAAATCCGTACTACTTTGGAGAATGTTGCCACATTATGTGGTAGCTCTCATTGATTGACTGCTATTGAGTGACTTTCAACATTTTGTTTCCCTCCCAGGTTCTTTGCTTAAACCTGTTGGTTTTGTGTTCTGTCAGTCACTTCACAAATTCTTTTGATGTTTTCTGGACTACTGTTCCTTTCTCCATCAAAGCCCACAGGGATGCTTTTGTGGTACGTGCAGTATAGGAAGTTGAAAATTCCTTGTCAATAAAGAGTTATTTTTTTGCTTGTTTCCTTAACTTATAATGTCATTTGTCTGTGTTTTAATGCTTTTCAATCTTTTAGATTCCAGTAGGATATAAAGTTATTGCAAGTGGGTAGTTAAGATGATGGGGAGAATTGAGAGCTGTTGCTTTTATGTATCCACATACTGTTAGTGATTAAGGTTCTTCCCTTCTATATCAATTCCTGATCTGTCCTGTAATCGTGCATTAACCAGCTTGGACTGATGGGGGTTCTTGACAGCAAGGATGTTCTTAGGGTAGCCACTAGAAAAAAACAGCAGACAGCTGTGTGCAGGAAATGTCAGCAGCAACATTAGAGGCAAACTTGCTTGCTTAAGATCAGCCCAGTCCCAGTCCATTTTAAACTCTTAGTAATGATTTCCAGTGTTCTATTGGTAGCATTGTTTCTTCTGTCATGTAAAGCGTGTGCAATTTAAAATGAGTATGAGGATAGTTTTCAATAAACAAACAACCTATGTAGCACTTTGAAGTGCGTAAAGCATTTTAGATGCTAGTCTTTCAGCATCCTGCCAAGTAGGTTGGGCTGCTCGGTCTGTTTACAGACGAGTGAGGTGAGAGACCAACTGATTAGATAAGGCTGCACACCCAGTCTTTATTGGAGATAGTAATTAGGAGGCCCTGACGTTTAACCTAAGCAGTGCATTTGAATAGTCTGTTTAGTAAGGCAGATTGCAGGCATTGTGGTTGTATTGTCAATCGTGTGACAATTTCAGAGCACCGTTCAGTTCGTTAAGTGGTGATCAGAACTGTTTTGCACTTGCAGATTTGAGGAAGGCGTGTTGAATCGGACATCTTTGTTTTTTTGTATGCAGTCGTGTTAAATGTTCCTTCAAGGTAATGATCGCATCTGCCTGATTCTTTGTACTTTCTGGAATAGCAAGAAATTGCAATAACAAACCTGAGATTGTGCTTCCCTTGGTGGCTCTGTCAGTCAGCAACGTGTGTGCTTGTGCTGGCTTGAAATCTATCCCCAAATCCACCAGTCGATTCCAGAACTAACTCTAGACGGGCATTAATTTACAGGCGCTGTAAGAGTCTTAGTACATTGACTTTGGCTTATCCAAACCTCGTCTTGTGCCTGGCAGTCCTTTCTGTCCAAAGCCTTAGGTGTCCTGCCCTGCACACGTGCTGGCTGCGGTCCCCTGGATTAGGTTTGCCTCCTGTTCCTCCTTGCCTCAGTCCCTGACAGAGGCAGGTAGGCAAAGCCAGCTGCACCCGTCTAAGTTCAGTGCCAGTTTTGGCTCTTTCCTCTTTTTCCTACCTCAGTAATTGCACCAACTCAGGCTCTGTCCTAGCAGATAGCACTGAGATGAGTCCTACATTTAGCCCTGCGTTGTTCTTTCTGGACCCGTCCTTAATCCTAATTTGGTGACTGCAACCTCTGGCAGACAGAAGCCAAGAAAGGAAATATTCCCTGCCGACGCTAACGTCTCTCTACGTTTGGCAAACCTCTGAAGCCAGCAAGTACTTCTGCTGGCTGCTACCCAGGCCTAAAAGTAATTGACTGAATTTTTGGATTTGTCTCTGTCTTGACAGTGGTAACTAATAACAAAAATTATCTGTAAACCCTGTGAGTGAATCCTAATTTGTCTTGCCTTAACATGAAACAGGTGGCTCCCACTGAACTAAAATCTAAGTCATAGTCCCTGTCATTTTACATGGCTTAATTATGGACAAGTGTATTAAATTAGAGTAAACTGAATCTTAGTAAACCAAGAGTGAAGATTATGAATTGTATGTAAAGCCCATATGGTTTATGCTTATGCCAATGGGAAAGACGATGACAAAATGAGAATCAGAAGCAAGTTGGGGGATTTCATCGCCAACAATCAGCAAGCCAGCTGTATTGTAAGCTCCCAATAGGCATGTTGCTTTCAGTTTTTAAGTAAAATGGTATTAGTAATATCAACTTCTCCTTATAAAGAATTTTTAAAATCTGTATTACTAATAAGGAGAAGAAGATGGTTCTGCTCTGAGCTGACCTCAGACCAGGAACTGTTTATGCAGAGATTCCCATTTGCAGATGCCTGCTTTGGAATTTGGCCTCTGAAGTGAGATAGATAGCTAGGAAATGTGTTTTTTTTTAGTTAGTATGTTCTCTACTAACCTTAACTAAGAAATAAAACACCTGAATGCTTTTTCTTTCCTTTTCCATATCCATATAGCCAATGGTATGTGGATAACTTCTAATCTGATTTGATCTCACTTTGTTTAAAGTTTTAAATACTGAAGCACTAGACAGCGATTCTATGTATCTTTCACCGAGAGGAACTCAGTTCTGTGGAGCAAACTCTGATTACAATCTGGTAAACGATCAGGGAATCAACATCTGTTTTCTGTCATCAATTCTGTATGATCTGTGCAACTCTAAACATTGTTCAGAGCCTTATTATCTTTGTTCAAAGTTCCCAGGCTGGCCTTTGGTATGTTTTTACCCGTTTTGGTGTAGGTTGCTGTGACATAGAAGTAAGAGAGATCAGCATGCAACACTCAGGTTTGCATAAGTTAATGACTAATGATCATTAGGGCAAGTTGTGCTTAAAGGCTTGAATATGCCTCCAAAGAAATAAAGATGAATAAAGAAGCACAGGTGAGATATACTGAGGGTCTACATTTACCTAGAAACATTTGTAATTTAAGCCTAGCACGTGCTGGGTACAAAACTGGTAGGAGAAGGTAGAGAACCACAGCTGGCACTTGCAGAGGAAAAGCTAAGGATGCTTTGCAGCACAATGTGTGGGGTTAGATTCATCTCTCACTGCCAGTGCAAACTCCCCTGTCCCCACTGGATAACTTTCTGTAAGGGCCACAACCTGCCCGTGGTTGAAGGTTTCAGTTCAAGGTGGCAGGCACTGGATCTCCCTTCTCCTCCTCTACCTTGTTTCATCCTCTTCTCTTGCCTTCCAGGACTTCGGTCTGTCATTTAGCGACGTATAGTTAGCGTTTTGGGTGTGAGGGCAGTTGATAGGCTTAGATGACTTTCATGCTGTATACATTTGAGTTTTAGTATTTCCGTGCTACTGGTATGTCAGCTGTTATTAGCACAGCCCTCCCAAATTGGTTGTGCTGTTAAACCACGGATGCAGGGCTGTATGTCACCGACGATCCCAGAGCTGTGCTTCTCGGTGTTTGTTCTGTGTCCTAGGAGAATGTTTGCTTTGCCTGCCTGCTCTGCGTCTTCCAGATGTAGCTGTCATTTCCACTCAAACAATTAGTTTTATAATCTCTCCTTCCTGTGCACTGAAGCAAAGGAGTTGAAATACAAATTACAGCAGTACTTTTATTTGAAGGTCTCCTGGAAAAATGGATATTGTGCTTTCCTGTCTTCCCCATATGAAGCTGCAGCATGTATTTACTGTACAGGACTCTTGCTTGGTCAGACATGTTAATGTGCTTCCCTTTGAATCATTTTTCTTGTACTCTTAAGTTAGACACTAATACTTGAAACACTGTCTAAATGCTTTGGATGGGTATTTTGGCCTGAAAAGTGTGGTAACGTGAGTAATGTGGATGTTGTGTTTCTACAAGCTCCCACTGGTACTTGTATATGTGCTTAGATATTGTATCCTCATATCTGTGTGCTGCTCATCAGTGACAAGAAATAGAGGGAGGAAAATTTACTAATCAGAAAAACTTCTAATTTGATCCACACACCCTTGGCACGCTTCCTTTGCTAGGGAGGGTTATTAATGGAGTTGCAGGAATTGAAGTCAAGGGCAGCACAGCCTGAAGCACTCTCTGTCAGGCTGAGGTAGAAACCTTCACTGTTGGTACAAGTAGAAACAGTGTAATTTCTGTTGCTGTAGCTGTCCTCATTGACAAAGAGGATCTCATACATGTGCAAGAAATACATCCTATAGTGTTTACAACAACATCTTGCACTGGATTCCTGACAGTTCTCTTAGTGGCTTGCTAGCCAGTGAGTGTGTAGAGTAATTTATGGAGGGAAAGCTGTCAGCAAAACTACAACTCTCAACTGAGCTGGGTGAGATTTGTTATACACTGTGTCCTCCATGTTTTTTGGATAATGTGAAAGACCCTGTCAAGTAGGCTCTGGTAATTGGTTCTGACACGGCTAATACCTGAAATATGTGCAGGACAGTCATGTGGCCAAACCGTGGACTGTCAGCAGTGAATGTGTTTGTGTTGAGTTGGCTGTATTGTTTTAGGGAAAGGGGCATAATGAACATCTAGAAAAGTTTTGTAGATACTTGGACCGTTCTGTGCTGAAATAAGAGACTATAGGTTTTCTATGCCAAATGGCTGTTTATATATTTAACTGTAGTATAAGAGTGTTCCTCATGTGAAAATGAGAGATCATGGTATTTGACAGTGTCTGTGCATCTACCAAGCAGGCTGCTTTTGAGTATCTGAGGGTCACAGAAAGTGCCTATATTGTCAGTCCTTACCAGTGCTGAGGAAGCTCAGGCACAGCAAGATTGACCTATTTCTTTATTTTGTCAGTGACCTCCATTGTTTCCGCCCTCCTCTTTTTTTAAAAATATTATAATGTTAGATTAAGTAACACTTAGGTGCAGTATTTTAGGTGCTGCTGTTGCTTTCTTTAATGGCAAGGAAAGCAGTTTAGGAAGAGAAAACAACTAAAGTGTAAGTGCAGAAATATTCATGTATTTGACAGCTGAAGCTGCAGACATCACGACCAAAATAATTTCCTGTCCTAGGAGAAGTTTTCTAGTAACCTGAGATTATTACTGGCATTTTTTTTTTGCGGAAGACTTATAAAATGTGTGTAAATGTTGGCTTTTAAGTTCAAGAAAAAACACAAAGAATTACTTTCAGTTCCCTTATTACCTCCATGTGTCATGCACATAAAAATGTCCTGATTTATAGTAGGAAACAAAAATACATTTGCAAATAAATGAAAGAGAGCTGCTTTAAAGCAATTCAAATTGTAATTATTCATGTTATAAACGAATGACAAGGAGATATTGGGAAGACAAGTATATGATGCAATTTGGAGAAAATAGTCTTTCTCCTCTCCTTTTAAAAGATCTTTGCATGGTATGTGTGTTGGTTTCTAGCTTTAAGATTTCCTTTATTTTAATTTCCCACTAACAGAGGAAAAGCCTTTGTGCATTGTTGCAAGAAAAAGGATAAATGAATATAGACAGAAATGTGGTTGCTTCCAGGCTAGCCATTTGCTTAATTGACTATATTCCTTTTCCCCCCACTTGATAATTTGTTTGGCTGTGGCTTTTTTTCTTTTCCAGCTCAAAACAAAAGGTTTACAATTCAAGGAAAGTGGGGATAAGGAACCATCTCTGGCATTTTTCTGAATTACACAGTCCTGCAGGTAGCGGGAATCACACAAGCTGAGCAAAACAACTTTGCTTGCTAATGTTTTGCTTGGAGCTACGGAGCAGATTATGAAATTACTGCAGTCAAATAGAACTTCAAATATGGAAGACACAAATAAGAAAAAAATGTGTTGAGCTTGTGATTTGTGTTACACGCAGCATTTTTTTTTTTTTCCTTTTGTGTTTCAAGATTTCTCAGACTCTTTCAAACTTTGGACAGAGAAATTGAATGTCTGTGACTGAACCCTCTTTGAAAGCATAAAGAATGCCAAAATAAAAGCTAGAATTGCAGCTGTCTAAAGCAACTTCCAACTGTTAACCTGGCACTCTCACATACGATTCTTTCTTGAACAAATCTGACTGCTCGATTGCTTCGGTGCAGTGCTGTGAGGTTCCCTCGGTCCAGCTGATAGTAGGTTAGTTGAGCTTTGCTGGAAAAAGTGTTAATTCTGATGTATTGAGTCATCAGCCCCATCACTGTTTCAAATAAATAGAAAATAGATGCAAACATTTCTTCCAATTTTATTCCATTTGTTCTGTTTGGCTGTGTTGTGGCATAGTATTTAAGCTGCATCACAGTAATTGGTGCTGTGATTATTTTCCCTGGTGTACTGCTAGCTCTTCGGGTTTTTCCTTTTGTCTTTTTTGTTTCCCTCCAATTTCTTTGGTAGTTTGACTCTCTATTTCTTTTTTTTTTATTATTATTATTTTTTTTCTCCAAGTATTTCTGAGGGAAATTTCTGAGGGAAAGGCAGTTTCTCATTAGTATGTAAGTACTAGGTACTGATATGAAGAAGTGATCCTTGTGAGACCTAGTGGTAAAAAAAATGTTAGAACATTATTTCTAGAAGCATCAAGCCCCTTTTTTTCCTGAAGGTTGCTTGCCAAATATCCTGGAAAGTGCTATGATGCCATCTGGTTTTGCCAGTTAATATCTAATCAGTACATGATGAAGAGGGTGAGCAGCATGGATAGGGAAGCATGTTGCCTGATGTCTAGTGATATTTCCCTCCCCCCAGTCAGTTGAATCATATCAGTACTGTAAAAGGCAATAACCAGCATTTGTAGAAGTTCCATATGTAGTTTTCTGTCAAAGTGGATATAGTGTACTGGTGACACAGGATGGTATACAAGAATAGAAACTTTGACAGCTTCTTTTTCTACTTAAAGGCTAATTCTTAGAAAACGCTAGGGGAACTTAAAAGTGCAGCTCTGAGCAAGTTAAACTGTTTCCAGCTTTTGTGAGTCTGAGCTTACTAAAATAGTTTCCTTTTAACGCTAGCTTCAGAAGTTCTTCATAAATACTGACTTGTTAATCTTGCATATTTGCACAATGTCAATGTTACTTGATGGGCCTGCCTTCACAGCATGATGAAGAACTTGGCAGCTGAAGGATTAAACATCTGGTTAGTTGCTTGTGGTCTAGGTCAGATAAATCTGGTGATCTGGATAATAAATAATTCCCCAAACTGTCTCCAGTTACCATGCAATAGACCTTAACTATAAACTGCTACATAGCTCATTTTTAACATTCTGTAGAAGTGATGGTCGAGTTTGATCATTATCCACTTCTCTTCTGTTGAACTATTGAAAAGAACGTTCTAAGAAAAATCTGGAAGGAAAAATGTCAGTGTGAAAGATGGCTAGGAAACAAAATGAAATTATACACTAAGACACATGCATTAATATAAGATTATATTATGTTTCGCTCATCTGACATTTAAAATGAGTGAAAAGATGAGTTGTGATGAGGGTACTAATTCTTTTATATATAGTTGAAATTGCTGCTGCTTTAACCTTGCTGTTCTGAGTCATCATGGTTAAGATTTATAGTGGCCATCTATTTCTTATAATGGAACGTCTGATTAAATACTTGTTATAGCTCTCCCTCCAGGTTACATTTGGGATTATTCCAGTGCCGGTAGACTGATTTGCCTGAAATAATAGATCCCTCCATCCTGGAAGTGCTATTTTTAAAATATAGATTATTTTCACAGATTTAGTTGTGTTTTTGTGCCTTTTTCTTGAAGAATAAGTCATGGACTACTTAAAACATAAGCAACCTAAGTTCTACCCCTTGTTTTAAGAAACAGGTATATACGAATGTGAGTATACTCTAGAGAAACAGCTGTACACTGCTTCATTATCAATTTATCTGTAAAAAAGAGATGAGAGTGAGAATTGGCTAATGGAATTGCTGAGTGTGCTATTCAGTAATAATTCTACCCTACTGGTACCTTAGGGGCTGAGGTACCTTCCCCTGTAGTGGCTGTCAGTCAGGGGCACAGCATGTAACTTTGACAAAGTCTGTACCTGGGCTGGAATGTAAAACAGCTTCCAGTCCTATTCTGCACTAGTCCAGCTTTCCTTATTCAACTTAATTCACTTCTACTTTTAAACACAATTTATGCCAAGGTACTCAAAGACTGGTAGAAATACAGTTGATGTCATTTTTCTTAAAATTTCTTGGATCATTGCTTTAGCATGAAATTATTGCTCCCTGCTCCTTCAAAGTTCCTGCATAGCCACAACGGCTTTAGGCGTGGGATGCTCAGGCTATGAGAGGAAGCTGGAAACTGGAGAGGTGGCTTGCAGGAGGTGAATACCAACAGACCCTTGCCACATGCACTGTTCAGGTACCTTCTACATTTGGGAAAAATGTATGGCTCAGCCCTGCGGTGGGGCTGTGTCCCAGCAGGAAGGCTCAGCCACGAGGTGTGTATGCATGACACTGACACGCGTGGCTTTTTGCCAGCTTCTGAGCCACTGCAAATGACGCCATCGGCATCCCTCCTCTCTGTATGTCTTGCTGTGGCTTCAAGACTTATCTTTAATCAACAGCTGGTTAAACTTGCTTTGTATTTGAATCCAATTTTTCATGTAGTGCTGCTGCATGGCTTGCTTTTGTGGCTTTTAAAAGAATGCACGTGATGGATTGTTTCCTCTTCGGGCGTTGAGTTTCCTCAACCATCTTTTTTTTTTTTTTTTTTCCTCCCGTGACTGCAGAATTTGCACGAGCCCAGCCATGGCTGTTCGCATATCGGTCCTGTGTTTAGCTGTGGAATTACACTTGTGCATAGGGGAAGTAGTGGAAACAAAGGTAGTGCTGTGCGTTGCTCAGTCATTTCTGGTGTTTCAGTTGAATGTACTATTTTGCTTAATTTACCAACTCACTGTTTCTTCTATGCAGACTTCCTTGGAAAATAAATGCTGTTGGTGTCATACACCAGCGTGCTTTGTCGCACTCAAAATAGTGTCTCAGTTCTGTCAGTGTTTTTAAAAGATCCATTTTCTTTTTGAAATCTATTTGCACTCATATCTGAATGTTACTGGTGGGGATGGAAGTATTGGATAAAAAGACTTTAAAGATGCTCTCTGAAATACTGTATCTAGGCACTCACCAAAAAGCAGCTTTTCTGCATTTATTCCAGCTCTATATCCCGTCTTGTTTTCTTTGATCTGCCTTTGCAAATACTTGGTGAACCTGGTCAGGGAGGTTTTCTTCCTGTGTGTATGCAGGCCTTTCCATGCCTTAGGTACTTTTCAGTTACGTGTGCAGGGGTTATCGTCATGAGTTTGCACTTTGCTCTGGCCTTTTAATGTGTTAAATGCTCCAGGAACAAGAAGATAGCAGTTAATGAAAGCATAGGTCGTCAGTGTTTTAGTTTTGAAGTGGAAACTGACAGTGCTGGAGGAGACCTGTTCATGTTACTTCCTAAAGTAGCAACAAAATAACTGGCTGGACTTGTGTGTGCTCTTCCTCAGAGCTGCTGCACTGTTTTCACCTGAATGAATGAGTGAGGAAGTGATGTGGGGGAGCTGCTCGGTCTTGCGTGTTTTGTGGTATGAGTACTCTTACTGCAGTTACAAGGTGACTGCCATCCCATCAGTGCAGCTCTGGTGTGCAGTTTCTCTCAGACTGCCATACGTAATTCTCATTTTGGATCATGGTTTGGTGGTATATTCCAGTGTCATGAAAATAAAACGTTTAAAAAAAGTTTCAGCTCTTATTTGGACTGCATGTTTGACTAAAATGTAATGTTTTGATGCTAACACAAATCATAACTCATCCTGATCCTCTGGAGTGTGTAATGAAACAGATTTGTTTTTAGCTATCTGTTTTAGTAATTATTTGTGGTATATAGCTGCAAATACTCTCTGCGGTGGAATGAATTTGGAGGAAAAAAAACAACAACTTAGTTTTCTCAATCTCTTGCTTCTGGAGAACTGGATTCATAATGTTGGTTTAGAGAGTGTTATCAACCCACAAAGATCCTTGATACCTGTTCTTGGGCAGTCATCTATTTTCTCATCTTGTGCTCAGTCAACACAAGTAAGAGCAAAGGTAAAGAGGAGTCAGCGGGTGTGTGTAGAACCTGGTTGTTGCATTTCTTTTAGTTGGCAATTCTGCTCTTAAAGTGGTGTTGCGAAACACTTGTGTCACAAGATGAGCTAGGTGGCAGTTACAGGTCTGTGCGTCCTTTTTTTTTTTTCTTTTTCCTCCTGTGGAGTTTGTACCACAAGCAACTGCTCAACATTAGTTTTGGCTGATGTCTGCCTTCAAACTTTCTCACGGACCTTGGTCTTTTAGATAGGAGGGTAGAGGTGTTTGTAGCTCTGCAGAGCCTAAGTGAACTGCATCTAACAGGTCTTGCGGGTTACTGGAGGTCCAGTGGGCTGTAGTTGGAGAATCATAAGCCCGGGGTTTGCAAACAGCTCTAAAGCTGTATCTGCAGGGTGAATCCTGACCGAAAGCACCAATTCCAAAGTAAAGCAGCCTTAGTTGCTGAAGCTAATCATCATTAAGGGCTTAATGTTCTTTTCGTACCTTCTGTCTATGATAGTGCCTGAGATTTTCATGTAAGCGTGGCATTTATCTGTGCAAGGCAGTGAGAAATTATACTACTGTGATGTTGAAATTATTAGTATCATTATTTTTTTTAAAGCAGGTAACCCCAAATTACTGTGATATTAATAAGAGCTAGGACAAACGTTCCATAGCTCTAGTAGAGGCCTGGCCCGTGCTGCTGAGCTGCACTGAGCTGCTTTCTCTGCCCCTCGTTGCCCTCCCCAGTCTGCTCTCCTGTCCAAATAGAAGAGATTCTCTTCTGCCTGGCTGCAAGTCTTCCCCAGTGAAGTGTGCAAGAAAAGCAAAGGTGCTGTGAGTCTTTGTACTGTCTTGTACTGAATGTATTCAGAACAATGTGGAACAGGTTGGAACAGCCTAAACCTTACACCAGTGCTTTTCATTGTGTTGTTTGTAGGTTTGTCTGTTTTTTTTATTATTATTATTTTTTATTTTTTTGCATCTCATTCTTGTAAGTCATATGAAAGTGCTGGCTTAAATGGGCAAAGTAGAAGATGGCAGTCTGTGAGTTTGACTGAAGAATGCAAAGCCTAATGCTGCTTAAGAATTCAACTTTTTTTTTTCAATATCACAGCTGATGTGTTAACGTGACATTTATTTTCCCCTGCTTCAAGAATAATTTTGGTATAAAATCTAGAATCAAGAAGAAACATTAAACGAAGGAAGAAACGTATCGGGGAACTTGCTGTACAAATAATTCGTTATATATATAATGCTTGAACTTTAATTTTTCAGTGCTAACTGGGACTAGAAAATGAAAACAACATGCAGTTTTTACTCTATCTGATCTTTCACTACTTTTTGCGACATTATTTGAGAACTCTGCTTGGGAAGAGCAGAAGAAAAAGCACGAAGCTGAGAACCGACATCTTGTTTTCTGTTTTTATTTCAGAGCTGGTTGTCATTCTTTCACAATTTACACATCTGACAAAAATGACTAGCAAATGGATTAAGAAATGAATGAAAAATCTTGACTGTATCAGCCATTCTTACTGTTTCCAAACTACTTGAAAATAAGAAATGTAAAATACAAAGTGTACTTAGTGGCATTGCAGGAAAGCTTGCATTTAATTTTTAGAACTGGTGCTATGGTTTTTAGTGCTCAGATAATGCCACTGAAATCAGCAGACTTACTGTGGACAAATGTTGCAGAATTATAAAATTGATAGTTTTTAATCATCAAAAATAATGTACTGCTGCTCTCTAAAGCAAAAATGCCACTTGAAATTCTGTGACCTGGTAGGGTGGTTGCTAATCCCAATGCAGCACGTTAGGTGGTCCTGTGTGTGCACCACTTCGTGTCCTTGCAGCCTGCCAGTGTTAAGAGACTGTCCTGACATCTCTAGGACTAGGTCAGAAGCTCCTGCTTCCTACTGAAATCAAGACATGCCCTTTCCAGCTGTCCCTAGCAAACAGATTCGCTGAATGCTTTAGGGTTTTCCCTGTTTTGTTGCCTTATGTTCACATATGATAGATTGAATGACGTTAGCTTCTTTATTTTAGACTTTTATTTTTTTATAGACATTTTGTAGATAGCGTTGTCCCAGAACTACAAAGTAACAGTGTGTCAGAAACCAGAGACAAAATTGGGGTGCCTGACTCCTGTCTTGCAGTGGGTATCTCCTTTTGTGGCCAACAGGATGTGAATTATCTGAAACAGGGTTTGAGCAAATGAAAGTGTACGTGATTTAACTGGCATCTTTTTAATTCAGAAAACTACTGGCAGCTTTTCAAAAGCTGGCTGTGGGATAGCTAACTTTTTGGCAGCACCCTCTGAGCTCGGGTTGGTTTTGACTTGAGAAGATGTTCGCTGGGAGCCTCGCAGTGCAGCTGCTGAGCACTCTGCTGCTGCGGGATGGAGCTCGACGTGGCAGCGCCTGCCAGTGGGGGTCCAAGCGCCTGGAAGCGTGCTGCTAAAGGTGTGCCAGCTGTTCCCAAAGCTGAAAGACACTCTTCAGGCGATTTCCAGTTTGCCATCTAGAACTGCCCATGCGAAGTAAGAGCAGATTTCAGGAGCCTGCTTTGTCAGTTGACGAGAAGGAGGCTGCACCAAACTGCAGCTAGATCAAGGGTACTGCATTCAGTCAGGTTATTCTTCAGGGGACAGAGCAGACCTACCGAGAATGCTTGGGGATGGTTACCTTCAGTGTAACCAGATCGGCCATGGAACAGTCCTGGCTGGTGGGCTTTTTAATGCAGAAAGCATAGCAGGATATCCAACTAGAATGTATCTGTATAGCTGTACATACAGTACACAATCACTGAATGGTTTGGCTTGGAAGGGACCTTAAAGATCATTTAACTCCAACCCCCTGCCATAGGCAGGGACACCTCCCACCAGACCAGGTTGCTCAAAGCCCCATCCAGCCTTGCCTCGAACCTCCAGGGATGGGGCATCCACAGCTGCTCTGGGCATACCACGCGCACACGTGTGTATTTAAAACTGAGGTGTCCAGATCACAGTGACACCTGGCAAGGCAGGGTGGGATTAAATGTGCTCTGTGTCCCAGATGGTCATTGTTGGCTGCTGAGCAAGATTGGGCTTGGTTGGTGGGGAGACAGGAGACCAGACTCTGAGGGGAATGCTTTTATGCCTGCCTTTCCACTTGCTGTCTCTTATGCTGCAGAGCTTGTTCAAACTGTTCTGGTGGTAACGCTTTCTACCTTTTCTTTCTGAGAGTGGACAGCAGGAGAATACCATTATTTTAGTCATCTAGGACAAGAAATGCATTTTCTATCTGAAAAGTAGCTTTTGATATTGCATCTTTTCTAATACTGTTAAATGCTTAATGAAGGGGGAGAAGAGTTTTGTAGCTAGAGCTCATGCTGTCCTCTGTCTTGGCCTACCTGAGTAACCACTGCACTGGCAGGTAGCCTTTCGCACTTTTGCTTTCAGCTTATGACTTTGATTATATGGCAAGTGTGAAGGAATTGCCTCTTTCATGCTGGCTTGACTTGTGGGTTTTCTTTTTCCTTTTTTTTTTTTTTTTTTTTTTGAGCGTGGGAAGGAACATGCTACTGGAGGAGTCAAATTGAAAAGTCTGACTTATGAAAACTGAAATAGGCACCTTACATTGTCAAATAACTATGCCACTCCCGTATCTGTTGAAATGTGGTGGTTAATTTTATTAACTAGGTTAATTTTAGGGTTTTTCCTCCCTGTTCAAATTATTCTTATTTCATAGTTAATTTCAGTGTTTTGATAAGGAACTTTGGTAAGAATTTGTTAATGGTTTTGCTGCTGTTGCAATTGTATCTATGTAACAAAGTCCTTGCAACACTCCTTGATTTCTCAAAGTCACAGGTTTGTTGTGTCTTTTTTTTTATTCAAAAGACAAAATCAAACAGAAGGGAGAGAACTGTTTCCCTCCCATTCCCCCCTGGCTCCAAGATTAGACTCTTTTTCATGTTGATTCTTTTTAATGTTTAAAGGAGCTCTGTAGAAACATTAACCAGTCTTCTATATGTACTTCTACACGTTTTCAGGAAGATTTATGTAGTATTCTGCCTTGATGACCATTCTTGTTACTTGTATTAATTAGGTCCTTTTTGGACCTAATGGTTTCATCTGCCCATGGGGTTGGAATTAGGTGATGTTTAAGGTCCCCTCCAATCGAAACCATTCCATAATTCTGCTATCCAGGCTAGTTCGTAGTTTATTTTAAATCGTGTTCCCCCTTATCTTTTTCTTCTCTCCTTAGAAGAAAACAGCAAAAATAAATCTCCCTTAACTACAGAAGCATGCAGAGTGTCACAGCATGAATGTTGTGTGATTCAGTTCACTGAAGTATGTCTTAAATGTGGCTTTGCTGCGTTAACATTGGTGCTCTCTTTTGAACCCCATGATCCTACTGCTGGCATAGTGAGACTTCTGGATTGTAAGTTCCCTGCAAACAATTTATCCTGCTAACCCTTTTTCCTCTAGAGACTTGAGATTCAGTGATTCAAAATGAGTGTACTTTCAAAAAATGCTTATTTTTCTTAAGGTTCATGGTACACTGAAGAAGGGTTTTAGAAAAAAAAAACAAACAGCCAACAACAACAAACCAAACCTATGTGCATTTTTTTTAGCAACCTATGGTTTTCTTCCTCTGCAGAAATCAGTAGTTTCCATGTAGCAGTCTTGTCACCTCCATTATTGTTTCAAAAGATGCAGGCCGATCATGTGAGACTGAAACACTGCGCATTTGTCTCAAAACAGATTTCAGAGTATTAAAGCACCGTCCTCTTAGTTGGACCCACAGTAAACTAATTGTTTAAATCTGATTATTATTTTTATCAGTTCACAAAAGAGTCATTTTAAGCTAAAACATCTGCCAAAAAATTGCTTTCTCATTGACTTTGCATTATAAATGTATAAACTGAGGTAAACCGTGACATTTGCATAAATGGATGCTTTTGAATATTCTTTTCTTTCGGTAATGTATGGAGAACAATGGGTGGGACAGACAGAGAATGACAACCTAGTCTTTCCTATTAGCTTGCTAAAATTTAGAGCTGTTTAGGCAATTATACCCCCCAGTTGTCATCGTAATTCACATTTTGTCCTTTTCTTCCAAATTGCTCATTCATTTGGTGTCAGGGCTTGTTAGTTAATTACTTGCCTTTCTCCATCATCTTGCTTGTTTTCTGCTTGCTTCTAAGCTTGGCGTATGAACAATCTGATTTAAAAGGCATGCATATTTAAAGTTTTCTGAGCCGCCAGTACAGTTTGTACCAGTGAGTGCTAAAGCTTGAGCTATAAAGCCAGTACAGCTGAAGTGCAGAATGACAGACATGCAGAGTTTATCCTAGAGTCTCGAGCTGAATAATTAGCGTGTGATGCGGGTGAGTGTCCAGCGGTCAGCCTGCAGTCAGACAGACCGGCCTTTTAACCCCAGAACTTTTTGAGCACAGTTGGATAATAGATCTTGTGGATTTTCCTCAGATGTCACAAAGAACTGTGAATTCTCCTGGTTGTCATCACCAGACCTCAGCGTGCTCCTACACTAAATGCTTTACCAGTGGGGTATTTCACTGTTTCCTTGATTACCAAAATAAATGTTGTATTTGAAGTACTGAAGCATGTATTTATAATTCTGCGGTACAGAGTAGCAATAATCTTTTAATAGATAACTTCAGCATATGTTTCATGTGATGAGTTTTGATAAAGTATAATTTCTTTTTGCCTCTCCAAAACAAACCCAGTTTCCACAGGACTAGAAAGTGGCACCAGCTTTGTCACCGCTGTGATCTGTACAGTGGCATGGAGGCCAGGTACCTGAGTGGATGGCGTGTTGTATTTGTCTCCCTATGCTAGTTTAAAGAAGCTGTTTAAGCACAATGTGTGTGTAGTAGAGTCTTGTTGGAGGGCGATGAGTGCAGTTTCTCTTTTTCCCTTCAGTGGGGTCAGAGATGCTAACCTTTACGCCGGGTACCAAACAGAGCTGGAGGTGACATTTCCTCATAGAGGCCACCTCCCCAGCAAGCTGCAGTTACCCTGTAAAGGGGCTTGTTATGCTTTGTTGAGGATGCGATGCTAGGAAGCGTTGCTGATGAGTTTCCTGTTTATTCTTAGCACTGTGTTGGGTTTAAGAATTTTTGACAGTTGTTGAAGTCGAGGTCTCTCTTCTGCCTCTGGAGAATAACCCTTAAGTGACTTGTGGTCTTGGTTGGCTTTCTAACTAGCATTTTTTATGGTAGATTGGTTGATTTGTTGGCAGTTTTCCTGCAGAATAGCTTTGATCAGATATTATAGAAGTTGTGGCATGCCTTCTTTGTTCTTTTAAACTGATTTTAAATTATTTGTGCTTTTGCTCCATCAATCGTGTGTATGCATGCTATGCCTAACTTCTTCTGTTCCATAGATAAGTGTATTCATGGGTGAAAGGTGAAGCTTTTCCTTCAGATTGTTGCATATTTTATTTCTTATTATAATAATTTCTGACAGCATCCTTGAAATTTGAAGCTCTTCTGTGAGTATTATGCACGTAAAATAAATTGTTACTGCCCAAACAGTTCTTCATATGAATTACTGGGCTGATAGAATGTATTTTTTTCCACCTCCTTTTGTTTTAGAGGAGGAAATTCATGCTTAAATTTCTAATTTGACATTTGTGGATAGTCATAGAATAGTTTTAGTCCTCTGCTCCCCTTTTTTCTGCTTGTCACTTGCTCTAATGCATGCATTTAAAGTTCTGACTGTGCTGAAGGTGTCCAGAGTCGCAAAGCAAAGTTGTAGATCTGTAGACTGATGATAGCTTGGGACAGTACTTGAAAGTAAACTGTGGGTGGTGGTTCCAGGGAAGGACACAAAGCAAAAATCAGTATCTCTTCTTTTACCAACAAATTGTCTGGAGCATAGTAATTTGTCAGCCCCAGAAATGGTAACAAAAACCTTACAAACCCAAACATTTTATTAAAACAAAATAAAATGCACTTTTTTTTTTTTTTCCCCTTCTGGAAAGGCTAGCTCTTCTTTTTGTTTGTTTGTTTCCCCCTCGGCTTCCATCAGTGAAACACAAACACTACTGAGCAAGAACAACTGACTTCTGTACTCCTGTTCATATTCTGTTATGCAAAGTGTATCTCATCTCATCAAAGTGGTGAGAATAATCGCGTCTAGTTCAGGAAATACATAGCAGTTTCTCAGGGAGGTTGCGCATTGCCTTTCACAGCATTGCTCGACTTTACTCAAGACACTGTATTATCTTATCTCTCTTGAGAACACATTATGTAAGAAATGCAGAGTGTATAGCCATGAAGCTGAAACAGTTATAGAAAAATCAAAAAAGTTATGTAGCCAAGTAATTTCACTCATACATTTTATGCTAATTTAGGAACAAAAATAACTTGTTTAGTAAACAAGCTAATATTTGTCAAAACATGGATGTAAGTAATCTAAAAAGATTTTTACTGCATGATCTATTGCAAGTTTTCCTTTTGTTTGAAAACAAAGAAATATGAAAGTTACATTAGAAGACTAAACAAATGGATTTCCTTGCTTATAGGATGTGTTGGTACAGCTGTGCAGGAGTGTGTGTTTTTTATCTTGTGCTTCTCATGGGGATATGGTTGTTGCTACTGGCTATCCTAAATTGCTTTGGTTCTTTTTTCTTTTTGATCATTTAGTAATCTTTTATTTAGGAACCAGTTGTCACTGATATCCTGATGGGAAACTCAGTTTGGAAAAATATACTGAAATCCCAAAGCAGTGAGGCTTTCACATAATTGTGTGCCAGTAACTTTAAGGTCAAGCGTTTTCAAGGAAAAAACTCTTTGGAGTCAAGTTGTCTCTCCTTTACATACATAGTAATATTCAGAAAATGATTCATTGGATGCTTGTAAAGTTCATAATCCAAAACTGACAGAAGGATTAAGGGATTTTGTTACACTTAGAGTTCAAATATTGCACAACTATCCAGAACAGAGATGAGTCAAGTTTTTTCTTTTGGCATATACCATACTACATAGCTGAATACTTAAATACTTCCTGGCAAGTTTTGTAACTGGTTGTAGATGGCATGAGCAATAACTTTATTCTTCTTCCCAGGCAAATAAACTAGAATAATCAGAGAAACTGTCTGGTGAAATGATGCTGGAGCATCAGGGGCTTCCTCTAGAAGCAACTTAAATAAGAGCGACAGTAAGCAGTAAAGGGGAGTGGAAGGATTATCCTTTACCTTCATATTTCAGGCATTTCAGTGCTTTCAGCTGTTACTCCTTTAGAAGAATCTTGTGTCAAGTATACAGATGCTGGAGCATGCTGTATGTATGTATATGGCTTTTGTCTAACCTAATTAGAAGCTTTGGTTTCACTAGGGTTCAGCCAGATACAGCTCCTAGCAGATACAGGTATATCAGGAAAAATTCTTTTTTACACAAAAATATTATGATGCTTTATGCTTAAAATTCTCAGTTAACAGCTTTGGAAAAGTAAAGAGTAAAATCTCTTTTTCATTTGGGCATCTAGTTTAGCTGTTTTTTTTTTTTTTTTTTTTTTGCTCTCCAGTGCTTTTTCTGGAAACTATATATGACATAATAAGTACAGGCTGTCCTCTGCACCACAGTTGCTGCCAGCTGTTTCTCTGTCAAAAATTTGGATTCGTTTCATTTGTGTCTAGCTACAGCAAAGTTATTCTTGAACTCTTCCCTCTTCAGGAGGCTGCTGAGGTCATCCTATCCTCCTTGATGCTGAAGGTTCACCCGGGCTTGCCCAGGGTGGAAGAAAAAGTCTGTACGTCAGTGAAGGAAGTTTGATGCAAATCTTGTCAGAATTCTTAACCTCTGTCTCCTGAAATTGGGTTTTAAGTTTTCTGTGTAGCCACGTACTAATTTGTCACATATTTTCCAAAATGTACTCTTGTGTTTTTTTTTGTGTGCAGGTGTTTTTTTTTTTTGTTTTTTTTTTTTTTTTTTTTTTTTTTTTTTTTTTTTTTTTTTTTTTTCCCCTCCCCTTTGCTTGCTGCTGGGGAGGAAAAAAATCCCAGTTTTGCTGAAACTTGTTTTTGGACGTGAACACTCTAGGGTGATGTTGATGCTCAGCAACAGATGTGACATGTGAGACACCTGCAAGCTGGTACGCTTGTTGTGACCTTCCCCTCTGGGCTGTGCTCCCCCTGCGACTTTCTCAACCACATCAAGATTCAGTCTCTAGTTTTAAGAGAGTGCAAGCTGACTTCTACTACCAAATAATGAAGTCAGCCCTTTTTCTTGGGAGGGGGAAATCTGTGTGCTCCACTAGTGGGTCAAGTCCTTCTGCTGTATTAACGTTACCTTACTGCCATGAGTGAAGTCTGATGACAGAAGAAATCAAATAAATGTACCCTATTGGTTATTTGGACTTTGAAAAGTGAAGTGCTCTGAATTCAGAGAGCATTTCATTTAAGATCTGTGAGGGGTCCAGTATTCAGTGTATAGATTTGGTTTTTGTTGTCGTGAGACAACATCACGTACACTTTGATAAGTTAAAGAATACAGTGGCAAAACTGAGCGTCCAGCTGAAAGTGAATTGGTCTTTTCTTTTGCAATCAAAATAATACTTCAGCAAAATATTTTCTGTTATGTAAACATTACAGTTATTGTTTGGGAAGTAAGTCTGGGAAAGAAAGCCGTTGTCCATAATTAAAACATTCAGAATGCTGATGTTTGGTAAGTATCTGTACAATAAACAGTTCTTACACTATAACTACTTTATTTCTTTTACAGAGTTTCCCAGTTGAGGAGAATGTTCTCAGTTATCTAGCCCATCCTTAACAGTATGGTCTTCTCAGTTGCTTGCTGCTGAACACCCTTGCTTGTTTGCAAATTGTCCTTGAGACATCAGTAGCTTCAGTGGGGATATGAAAGGTTTGTGAAACAAGAGTGTATGTACATATATATATATATATATATATAACCATGAAGAAATGCAGAAAGGCCTTGAAATGTGTGGAATTTGACAAGAGTTTGGATGGGAGAATACAGCGTACTTAAGTTTCAGTTCCATTTAACTGTCAAAGGTATCCTATAGAAGACTAAGTTTATTTTCAGTTTTTGCTAGAAATGTCACCAATAGAAGTGTAATCTCACCTCCTGAATTCATATGTCTTTAGTAATAATAAAATCCTGATCTCTGGGAATATTTTTATTTTTTTCACCTCATGCTTCCTAATTCACCCACTCTTGGAAAGAGAGTTCCCAGATCCGAGCTATTTGTAGAGCTGAAGGTATTGTAGAAGGTTTTACTAGTGAAAGCTTCAATCACATGCAGATTCCGGCACCATTTTGGTATCGTGTATTCAAACTCTTGCTTCTGGGTTGGTGTAGTGTTTTCTTCTGGGAATAGCTTATATGCATAACATCGGTGTCCATCTTGCTACCATTTGGTGCCATGTAATATAGGGGAACTTCTGCAGTGATTCCTGAAATGCTAATTTTGCTTTGAGAACTCTCTAAATATGGACAGAGCTGGAAGATTTAGTCACCATCGGAGCTGGCAGAGGGGTGTGTTCTTGTGAGAGCTGCTGGAGATGCCCTAGGAGAGGGGCGTGCATCTGAGTGAGCTGTTGTGCCTAACACCTGTGATACAAAAGAGGAAAATGCCCTTGGCAGGGTGGAGTAGGACTGGCTTTCCGATTTCAAAGATCCAGATTAAATAAAAATAAAAATAAATAAAAAGGAAATAACCAGTGCCCAGGAAGGTATGGTGCAGTGGAGTGACATGGAGAGATGATTTGGCAGTTTGTCCCTACTCACACCCGATGCTACCTTGTGATGTTGTGCATGTGGCAATTACGAAATTATTTGTTTCTTGATGTGGTGGAATCTGGAGACTGTACCCTTGTACTTTGTGAGGGTAGAAATGAGAGAAGTGGGTTTAGTCTGTTTTCACTGTTGAAGAGCTCAAGAAGGTAGATAGTGTGTCTTACGTTATTATGTTGTATACTTTCTTCAGGAGAAAGCAATGATTTGAGATTATGCAGTCTACAACATTTTGTATGCCTGTAATAATAGGAATATACTAAATCTGAAAGCTTTGTTAAATCTGTTTTAATTATTAACAGGTCTGTTTTAATTAATGTGGAGAGTAATGATGCTTAGAATATAGGATTATGGACTTGAAAGAAGGAAAATCATAAAATAGTAACCTAATGTATTGAAATCTTGCATAAACTGGGTGGTTCTCTCTTATGAAGTGGGGAGAAGGCTAAAATGGGTCTGTCATGCTGTTCAGTTGTGGTTAGTTCAGATACAAGAAGTTATGTTCAGTTAGTGAAACCATCTGCCTAAATAGCCTGTGTTTACTTGTAGCATAATTATGCCACAAATAATCATCCCAACATGGACCAGAACTGCTAATAGAGAATGTCAAGTACTATGGAATAAACACTGAAGGCCACTTGGTTCCTAACAGAGGCATTGTTGTAAGGCATATATATTTTCCGAGTATTCAGTTTTCTCTATTTCTCTTACTTTGGGCAATAAAAACATGCTTTTCTTTTTTGGCTTCTGTCCTTTCTTGTTGCCATTAGTTCAGAGAGTCATGAAATAATTTGGATTTTTAGTGTAACAGAAGAACGACATGAATTGCTATCTGTGATGAGTTGAGAAGAAAAGTTCCATTAGAGATTAAGATGCCTAAAGTTTTTTCATGTATATTTGCATGTAAATTGCCTTAAGGTTGACTGGTTTTTGTTTTAATCTTGCAGTTTCCTTTTTCTCAGTTTGCTGAAATACAAAATTTATGGAAAGATTATTTTTTTTGAAACAAAAACTCTTTAGCGTTGAGATTAAGATTTTTTCTAAAACGTTGCTGCTTTTTGTTACCTCCTTCTCTCTTTAGTTACATTTTGAAAAATTAAACTCCCCCTTGTGTGTGTATGTTTGTTTTTAAACTTGATGTAGAGTAACTTCATTCTGACACCAAATTTGAGGGTATCTGGTAAATAATAAACATGTCATAACATTGGTGTAATCACTCTTTGCATTCTTTGGAGACCAGTGAAAACTTTGATTTTTGTCCTGAAAACTTGTTAAATTACCTTGCTGTTCACAGTAGACGGCATTGTTTTTTTTTAATCCTCTCTAGCTTTCTTTATGTAGTAGATGTTGCTGGTAGAATTGCACGGAGAAGTCGGAGGAGGTTGCAACAGGGGAACAGGAGATGAAAGATGGTGGCATTGGTGTGATTCCAGCGAGACTGCCAAGGGCTGCTCATTTTCATGGGGGAAGATGTCAGTTGAAAGATGTTTTTTATTGAGTGTGGCCCTGGTAGGTTTGTCTCAGGCCTGAGCACGTAAATGCAGAGAGTGTGAAGCTATTGACTGCTGAGTGCTTGGGGGCTGTGGCTGGAAAGATGTCTTTGCTGGGCCAACAGCAGAAGAATGTTGTTACTAATTGCATTAACCTGAAATGAGGAGGGGTTGTGGCTTTTCTTATTTGTTTTAAAGGTGTGGGATGGCCCAAAAATGCTTACACTGTATTGTGCTGTGGGGAAAAAAAAAAAAAAAGCTACTTGGCAAGTCAGTAATCAGCCGATTTCTAATCGGCACACCTGAATTTGCTAAGCTTTCAGAAACTCACGGGATCTGTGGCATTGCTAAACCTTGACTCCAGAAATCTTTTAGTTTCTGCACTTGATTTCTCTTATGTCTTTTGGAGGGGAATCAATAACTTTGTATTTTAGCTTTATCATAATTTTCTTCTGTTTTGATGGTTCTTTCAACATACTTGGATAAAAATGACTAACAAAAAGTTTATTTAGTTTCAGGGAGTTGGAACATGTTACTGCTCTTAATCTGCCACAGCTTGCATCTGCTAAGTTGATAAGTAAATCTTGTTTACCCATCTTACTAAGGTAATAACTAAATCCTGTTCATGTTCTCATTGTTGCGGATTGTATTAGGTCCCTTGTTCACTGTTAAAGGGGACACAGAAGAGGAGGAGTCCCATCCATCACTGAGATGGTGTTCAGTTTGTACAAAACATCATACAAGTTCATCTGGCAGCTCTTGGACAAACTATGTCAAGTACTCTCTTTTGCTGAAGCTGCTTCATTCGCTGATGATGTCTTTGGAGAAGAGTCTGGCTCTTTGCTTGCCCTTGCCTATCTCAAGAGCATGTGTAGCTTGCCTGTTCTCAGCCACTGTGAGGAAGGTAGTAGCAGAGGACAGTCGAAAAGTTTAATATTAATCTTTAATGTGGAAGACAAGCTTGGTAGGTAAATCTAGGTATCTGCAAACCTTTTAGCTATCAAGGACAGTGTTAGTGAAAGAGACCAGAGCAATCTGAACCCGTGTTAAACAAAGCGGCTGTAAACCTGTCATTGCTGGAGGATTTCTGTTAGCATAAAGAAGATTTGTAGTTAGAGAGGAGGAAAGGAGATGTAATTTCAGTTCTTAAAGAATTGTAGTGATTGTGTAAAAGTGAAGCTGCAGGTAGAAATCTGTATTTTACTCTAGAAAACATTAATAAAAAGGGCTGTTGAAGATAACTTCTGCCATGAGAAGATGTCTAGGATACCCCAGGAAATAGTAGTACTGTCTTGCTCTGTGCAACAGCTTTAGGCTAGATGGTTAGTACAGTATTTATCTCAGAGCAAGTGGGGTGATTGGAGTCTGGTGCTGTAAGTCAGTGCTGGCCAGTGCCTAGCAACTTGTGTTGTCCCACTGGCTTGCCTCAGCTCAGATAAGAAACAAGGATATTTTCCTCCAAACCCAAATGGAAAAATAAGAGTGTGGGGCACCGGCAGCGTGTATGGTGCAGGATGTTTGGCACGGTGCTCGTGTGGGTGCCTGGTGCAAAAGCTCTCCAAAGCAGAGGGAGAGAGCTGGAAGCCTTTTTGGCCCTTCTCGTGTATTTTTAAGTAGTTGTATTTAAGCATGAAAAGAATGCAATAGATAAAAACAATAACAGGGAAAATTAAAAGCCCCTGTGTCCCCTTCTTTCCTTCTGTCTTTGAAAATGAACATTTTCCTTCAGTCTTTTTCCTTTAGAACATTCAGCAGATAATTTAGTTTTTTTTAAGGTGATTCTGCCATATAGGTTTGCCAGGATTACGTGCTACTCAGGAAATAGTATTAGTGTTTGGTTGATATTTAAATGCTGTTTGATTTTGAATGCCCCGTTCTTCCCTTTAGACCATTAGCAGCAGCTTTCAACAATCAGCAGCCCTTTTACCACTTGCAATACCTTTCAATTTGGTGTTACTGTGTTCAGTAAGGAAACTAAAAGAAGTAAAATAATTGCTTTCTGGCCTTCTAAGTTCCTACTGTGTGTATTTTTTTTCCCCATGGTAGACTAGAGTGTTATCCTGATAAACTGCATAAATGGCTGTGCTGTTTGATGTATGTTTTACTCACGTACTGTGTTACTCTGTTGTATGTAGCTGGAATCCATCTATGTTTGCATTGTGTTACATAGCACGTACTGGTCTTGCAAGCTCTGATGCTGATGTGGAACAATACTGGGTGTTTCTGTGAGAGTCAACTGAACAGTTTTGCTGCAGTAAAAGTCTACTAACAAGAGAGATGAGTTGCATTCGTGAAACTTCTAAATTAAGGATTCTAAATTCAGCGTTTAAATCATAATGCAGTAGTAAGAGGGTATAGTACTTACATTGACATCAGCATGCAGGTTTTTGTTTTTTATGGTTTCATGAATACTTGTGTACTGTTGCATGTGTACTGTAGAATATGTGGAAGTTATAAGGGTAAAGGCTGGAGCAGTTTCTTGCTTTTTGCCCCACGATGGAAGTTTGGACTACAAATGGTCTCAGGTGTCTCTCGTGGGTCATGGTTTGTCAAATGGCAAGAAAATCCAACATGAGGTTACGTTATTCTTTTGAGTCTAGCTGTCATCCTCATCATTTTTCCTGCAGTGTTGTAAAACAAATTCCATATTCTCTTTCTGCCCGTTCTCAAAATACTTCCTCTATTTTTACTTGATGCTCAGTTTTGTTGCTTTTACTTTAGCAAGAGGTAGGGCAAAGACTTCCATAACTGTGAATAGCTAGGCACCAGTGGTTCTGCCCAGCAAGGTGCTAGTTTTGTTAGACTAGTTTTATGTTATTCCCTGCCCTATTTTGGCATAGAGGGTGAAAACAGAATGTGGATTTAAGGATAAGTTTAGCCAAGGCGAAAGAAAATTGATAGATACATAAAACATTGGGTGATGGATCTTGCAGTTAACACATGCAGACTAAGCAGGATTAAGTATATCTATTCTGGCTACAGTTGGGACTGCGGTTGTTGCAGCAGTCTGAACCAAATGACTGAGTTGTCCTTCCCCAGTCAGGAGGTTTGCTTCTTCCTGGTTACATCTTGCAACATGTGATTGGTTTTTACTTTGCTCCAGTAACTTCTCATCTTTATCAAAAGTGCTAACTTCTTAAAATTTGTCAGAAAGTCTCTTCCTCTTTCATTGTATTTTCTTAATGTTGTTTCAACAGATAAGTAACTGTGGCTTTTCTGACCCCTTCAGGTCATTTTTCTGTGTCCCAAACCCCCAGCCTCCACCCACACTCAGATACTTCCCAAAGTTGTGTGGAACAGTTCTTAAACATTTCACAAAGATCATATATGGAAAGATATTACAAAAATGTAACGCGTTCTTATGACTTTAATACAGGAACTCTGCAAATCTAGCTTTGCTGTGTTAAAAGGTTACTGCTTCCAACCCTGCTGTAGGAATTTCCAGTCTAGTAACAGATTTGGTAGAGCTCAGTGACTTGGTCCCAGATGTTGGCTTTTCCCCAGAAAGCATCAGGGTGCAGGCACAGGTTCTGTCTGCTGTCCCTGTAACCAGAGAGGCCTTCAGTGGAGAGGTGGGATGCACAGCCATGTAGGAGATGGTCTTGTACCACTCTGTAAAGGCTTGGCAGAGCCTGTAGCCTGCTGTGGTGTCTTGGTACCCTTGCAGTCTGGAAAGGGGTTTTTGGGAGTGTGGTGTGTGTGGGCATGCTGGCCCTAATGCGTACCATGCTTGACATTATTTGAGTACTTCACCTCTAAAAGGGGAAAAACAGAATAAACAATTCCATCCTGTAGCATGGAGCTAGCTCTCATATGACAGAGCTTTGGCAGGGGATTATCGGATTCAAGAAATTAAATAGATTTGGGAGAGTGTGGGTTGCTGGACACATTCTCCCACAAATAAACTTTTCAGCCTTGTGTTGTGCCTTGGCTCACAAATAAGCATACCATTAGATGTTTAAGAAACTTATTTTCTTAAACTTTTAATCCTTTCACAGCTGGCAGACTATTTTTCTTTTTGCTGTCTGCTTTAGAAACAGCCTTTTAGCTCACCAGACGTTTGATTTAAAATATCAGTGTTTCCTTTTTGATGGGAATTTTGTTTATCCTTCTTCCTTCAACTGTGTGCAGCATCCTGCTGCTTTTGGGCTGAAAGGTGTGTGTATAGGCTTCAGGAGCAGATGCAGAAGGGAGGTAAATACCTGGCAGTGTGACTTTGAAAGGAACAGTGCTGTTGTACCGTAGGTGAGAAAAGGATTAAGGAGAAATGGGTGAGAAGAAGGAAATGTGGAATGAAGAGGATCAGAAAGCATTTTATTCATTTTAGGTTATCTTGCTGTTTGTAGAGTATTTGTGGTTCAATCTTTGAAGTAATCGAATTGAACTTACAGTGCAGCATTGTATACCAAAGTTGTACTCGACTAAGTTGTACTCGATGGGTGATACAATATATAATGCATTGTATGCAGGACCTGACATAGTCATTTAAAAAAAAAAGAAAAAATAAGAAAGCTTGTGTTCTTTTAGCTCCTGTTTAATATTAAAGAACAAAATGCTCAGCTAGTGTGCTAAGAGTTGTTCTTAGCCCTTTAGAACTGCATGTGATATGAAAAAGATTATAGATTAACTCAACATTTCACATTGTCCTTAACCTTGGCTGACAACAAAAATGTAAGTAAAACCTTTACTACTGAGTAGGAGTGTACCAAGACACACATCCTTTTTTTTTTTTTTTTTTTTCCATTGAGCAATTCCTTCCCTCCAGAACCCGTGACATTTCCAAACTGCACGTCAGCACAACAGAGAAGTGTGTATAATGCTTATTCACGGAGTTATAAATCTTAATAAGGGCTTTAGCTGATATTGTAGCTGAATATAGAATCTGATTGCTTCCTGGGGGTATAGAGTGTAGCCCTCTGACCATGAATTGTCCAACACTAATAGAATAAACTTGGGTGGAGAAAAATGGGTTAGTAATATTAAAAAATATATAATATAATAATAAATTCTAGCATGTGCATATAACTTTTGGCATGGTTTTAAGTCCATAAAATTTCTAGTTCCAGTGTATTAATTCTTCTAAACTTGGTTTATGTATAAATGTTCCACAAACAGAGCTATCTATGTGAAGTAGGCAGGAAATCCTAATATGTGTTTATGTTAGCAAATGAGTTAGCAAGTTTAGGTTAGCAGAGAATCCTTTTGCTGATACTGCTTACTCTGTGTTGTGGCTTAAACATCTGTAGTTACAGATCTGTTTGTATGGCCTGTGGCCTAAATTGTGGTATAGTGAAGTATAACAATAGATCTGATACTGTACCCATGATCATACCTGCTTTGTAATGTGTGGCCTTGTATAAAGAAATATGTATGACAGGTTTCCCTGATGAGACCAGAAGAGGCTTAGGCAATACTTGATATATCTTGTAATTTTCTTAGGCAGACCTGTTAGAGTTTCTTGTAGAAGTTGATCGGGGTAGGAGCATTTTCGAACCTTCTTAAAATGATTCTTTAACCTTCAATCTATTCTTTCTCTTTTTTTTTTTTTTTTTTTTTTATTCCAGACCTTTCAGCAGCCCAGAGAAAATTTGCACATTCTCTGAGAGACTTTAAATTTGAATTCATTGGCGATGCAGAGACAGACGATGAAAGATATATAGGTAGGTAAGAAGTAACTATAAATGGCTATGTTTTGCCATGACATTTTGGTAACATGATTAAACTTTTTTTTGTTTTGTTTTGTTTTCTGTTTTTGTATTACAGATGCATCACTTCATGAGTTTTCAAACTTTTTAAAAAATTTGGAAGAACAAAGAGAAATTTTGGTGAGTTTCAATAAACATTTTAAAAAGCTGTTTGTATAGCAAAAAATGAGCTGAGAGTTAAAGTTGCTTGCTGCTTTTTTAACCACCAAGCCGTTCATATCAATAGCTTAACAGTGGAAACTCTCATTGTGCAGTCTTTGCTCTGTAGTTTGGAATTAAAAGCAGCAGCTTCCTCTTAAAGAAAGCTGTTGTGATAACAACAGATAATTATGAATTGGCTTAAAATGGTAGTACCCAATAAGTTGTGGCTGGGGTGAAGGCTAAAAACACCATGGTGTTTTTTGCTTGTTACAGTAAAGAAGCACGATGAAAGACACAATAATGCAGGAGGATATGTAAGATTGGGAAGTTGGCCAGATTTGGATCCAGGATCGCTGTGGCACCAGCTTCAAGATTTAGGTGGATTTGGGATGCAGTCTCTTGGCTGGATGCAGTAGCAGATTTACAACCCTCTTCTTCCTAGGCAGGCAGTCTGGTGGAGGGTTGCATATGTGAATGTTTAGTTGCTCAGTTGTGTAGATGGGAGTGTTTGTTCATGTGTGATTGCTTAAGGTTTTAGTGTAATCTGGGTCAGGTTGGCTGCGTGTCGACCATGGGCTAAGAGCTCTACAATGTGCCTTTGCTGTCTTAATTTCCTGACAGAAGCTTTGCCTGCAGTGTAGGAGTATGTAGACAAGCAAGAAAGCTGGTGAACAATTTTTGTAGACTTCTCTATCTCTGGCAGTCTTAAGCCCAGTAATGTTCATGTTACAGTGTTATGTCCTGGTATGTTATTCAGATATGGAATTATATTTGGGTTGGGGTTAAGGTCTGTGTGGTTCCTTGTAAATTACTGAAGAATAGTGTCTTTACATATGAGACAATTTTTTCAGTGTCTTGAGTTGCTTTGCCAAATTGTAGGGATTGCTCCAGTATGTAATAACGCTGCTTTTGTTTCTTGTAATTCCGAAGTATAGCATTTACTCTGCTTTTTCCTGCCAGCCATCCCTGTATTTTATTTTAGTGAAGTTGCGTACATCTAATTAGTGAAATTCTTTGGGAAACTTCTGCAGTGAAAAATGCTTCCTAGCCTGTCGCGCTATTTTCCAACCTGCATTTTGATGTCAGGTTTTTGAGAGGACTTGAGAGTAATGTGGCATGTTTCAATGATGGTGTCAATAGATCTTCAGCAGTGACAGATTACCAACACAGTAGGCTTTGCAGAATCCAATGTTCTCTGTATGGTAAAAACACTTCTGTTTTTCAGACTGAATGCCATAAAACAGTACTACTAATTTTTTGGTATGCTGCCCATGCTTACACAGAAGCTATTATCACACTGAAAGCTTATTCCTATCAGTTTCTTGATAAGAACAGTATGAAATGCAGTATCTTTTAGAACAGTGGTTTTTTGATTAAAAACAACTGGGGAGTATGAAATATTGTGGGGCAAATTTTTAATTCCAGACCAACTAAATGCTTTGAGTTACCAGATGTGTGGCCTCTTCACTGCATCTGTAGTCTTACCAATGTTACGTATCATTTTTAGTCAGGTAGTACAACAGTGGGCATAAGTCTCTGAGAAAATGATTGTGTGGTGATTGGTAAAGATCATTTTCAGCAGCTGCTGTTGCTCTGACTTTTATTTTTGGACTTTTCAGTGTATGTTTGAACAGTGAAATGAACTCTAATGATACTCCCATGGAGAATATGAGGGAAAATTGAACTCAGATGTTTGGAATCACGTCAGAGATCCAAAGAGTTCTATTAAGATGCAAATATGATAGCAGGATTATTTTCAAAAGCATCCAGTCTCCTTTATGTTAGCTGTTTACTGAGTGTTTTTCCCCTGATTGTTTTGAAGGTGACCAGGAGGTTTCTGACTGCTCGCTTCAGGTTCAATGTAGAGTGCTGCAGCAGAGAAATTTCAGTCACGTAAAATAAGCTTAAAGAAATCCATGAATAATTATGAAAGTTAAGGCATTTCAGATACTGCTGTGCATTTTAATTTATATGCATTTGAGAAGGTTAATTTTTTCTTACCCACATGGTAAATTAAATACAACTTTGAGTGTATTTTAAGTGTGAAGTGAGATCCTTATCACCTATACTTCTCATGGTTTTCTGAAGGTATGGGATGAAGCTAGAGTGTGTAGAATTTTCTGTTAGTGTTTATTAGAAATTCACTTGCTTATTGTCTACCAAATGTTCATTTGGTGGATATTTAATAATTTAATTCAGATGTTTGAGTCCTGCACTTCATGGTTGTATGACTTCTCCCACCCCTTCCAAAGGCTGCCAGAATCATGTCCCAGCTGTCAAAGGATTTAGTAGCTTGTGAAAAGGGAGGTCGGCCTTAATCCAAGCATTCCATTGAGCTGTTATGGAGTGGCCAAGATAAAAACAAATTATGCTTTTCCTTAGCACCATAGCTTGGTGACATTCCCCAAGGCAGAGAGGAAAGAGGTCCTTTTGTCCCTGAGGAGATTTTGGAAGTGATTTTTTATGTGTTAAGGATGAGTAGAGTTCTAGAGCTTACATTCTGCTCTTTTGGCAGTACAGCAATTTCATGGAAGTGCAGGGATGAAAGGGACCCCTCCAGGTTACTAGGAAAAGGTTAGGGATGAGCAGGCACCAACGCAGTGATGCTGAGATGCTCAGTCCTTCTGTCCAGCTGTTCTCCCACACAGCAGGGAGGGCACCAGCCCTCCCCCAGCCCCAGTTCTCCTGACTGAAGCAGGTTTGAGTCTTGTGATGTGGTGAGAACAACAGATTTGGCTCGCTGACCTCATTTAGGCTGTGCTGATGAGCTGCACAGGGCTGCTAGGTAGGTACCCCCGACAGCACCGATTGTATGACTGGTGTGTGATTACTCCATTTCCTCATTTGTGACCTTCCTTTTTTTACCACCTTTATACTTCCCTTTCTTTGGCCTGGTCTTCTCCCAGGTGAATAACCTGCCCCTAACTAGTGTTCCCTGTTGATTCTAGTGTTGGTAACTGATGCTGTGACCCTCATGTTTGTGTGCTTCCACTCCCTCAGAGGTCTGTAGTGTTCCTCTACTCAGTTGCCTGTGGAGTTCTGCTGTCTCTCACTTAGTTCCCCTTAACCATGCTGGTTAAATCCAGTCAGCCCTCATGGCACCACCAGTAACTTTTGTCAGCTTCTGTTCCTGTTAGGTGCTGTGTCCAGTGTTTTCTCAGGTCTCTCCAGTGTTTTTTCTCCTGTCCTGTTAGCTGACTCCTATGCCAGCACGGACTGAGTTGGATGGATTTTGCCTGCATTACTTCAGAGGTGTGATTTGTAATAAGGTCTTGTGTACGTGGATCATCCCTGAAAAGTGCTTGTCTAAACTGTTCTTAAAAAAAAAAAAAAAAAAAAAAAAAAAATCAGGGACAGAAACGGTATTTCTAATTTCACTCTGATGTTTAGTTGTTATTCAGTTTTTCCCCAGATATATGTCCTGTCTGCTTTTACTGCAAATTAAGCTTATTTTATTTAATTTTTCTACTGTATTCATGGAGTAAAACTCATCACTTTTCCTTCATAGGAGAATTTTCACTGTTACCCTTCGAAAGGCTGTAAGAATGCTACCCTTTCAAAGTAGTTTAGACATCTCTCATGTCAAAAATATCTGGAGTCCCGTTTTCTGAAGCTCTGACACTTTCTCTTGGATTTATGTCACTCCATATGTACATTAGTCTGGTGGAGTTATTTGTAAGTCACTCCACAAATCATTCCTGAAAATTGGATCATGCAGGAAACTTGATTCTAGTTTCCTATGTGATGCAAAAATCATATTTGAGATCTCACTTGAAACGTCCTCTTAGCCAAATATCTATTTCTCAATAGTTTTTCAAGTAATTTTTTTGCTTGTTCTTCTCATGGTTTATTTGTTAAAACCAGGTCACCACCTTTGCTTTTCAAATTGTGGGGTGGGTTGAAAAATTAATTGAGGAGGTTGGCTATGATCACAGAACTGTAGGGGTTGGAAGGGACCTCTAAAGATCATCGGGTCTAACCCCCCCGCAAAGCAGGATCCTCAGAGCAGGCTGCCCAGGTAGGCGTCCAGATGGGCCTTGAATATCTCCAGAGAAGGAGACTCCACAACCTCTCTAGGCAGCCTGTTCCAGTGCTCCGTCACCCTCATCATGAAAAAGTTCTTTTGCATGTTGGTGCAGAATTTCCTGTGTTCTATTTTGCAGCCGTTGCCCCTTGTCCTATCTCCACAAGGCACTGAGAAGAGGTTAGCTACATCCTTCTGTCTCCCACCCCTCAGGTATTTGTAGACATTGATAAGATCCCCCCTCAGTCTCCTCTTCTCCAGGCTGAACAGACCCAGGTCTCTCGGCCTGTCCTCAGAGGAAAGATGCTCCAGGCCCTGTTTCATCTTTGTGGCCCTCTGCTGCACTCCTTCCAGGAGGTCCCTGTCTTTTTTGTACCGGGGAGCTCAGAACTGGACACAGTACTCCAGGTGAGGCCTGACCAGGGCAGAGTAGAGGAGGAGGATCACCTCCCTTGACCTGCTGGCCACGCTCCTTTTAATGCACGCCAGGATCCCACTGGTCTTCTTGGCCACCAGGGCACACTGCTGGCTCACGGTCAACCTGTCGTCCACCAGGACCCCTAGGTCCTGTGGATGATGCTGATCTCAAACAGGAAATGATGTCATTCTTCACAAATTCATAGTGTTTTACCTTCTATACCGTTCCGGGACTTTGGTGTATTGGAACTGGGATGGCTGATCTGTTACTTTCTCAGTTTCTATATTCTCCTGCTTTAAAGCTGCTGCTGTTTGCTCTTCTGCCATGCTCTGGGAGCTTGCTACCTCTCCTCTTAGTTTGATTTGTTGTGCTCTTCAATTAATCTAAAGCAAAGCCTCTTCTAATTGAATGTAATTAATTCTTCATCCTTGCAATATAAGAAGAATACATGTAATTATTATTAAGAAATCCTTACTCTCCTTAACATGCAGCTGTTCTACTTTGTTAGATGGCTTGTTAGAATTAACAGGTATTTTTCTTCAATGATTAAGATTTGCATTAGTTCTAGAGTCAATTGCTCTTTTTTTCTTTTAACTCTTACCAGTTGAATAATGATTTTATAGCTTCCTTTCCCTCTGTTTTCTGAAATACCTATTAAAAAAATAACTCTTTTCTTCATGGTTTTCTTTGCCCCCTCCCAAATAAAACATGTTTTTGCCTCAGTCTTTCTAACTTTATCCCAAATAATTCTGCATTTCCTTTTTACTTCATCACATTTTCACTTTCGATGGCATTTTTGGTACAATTATATTTACCTCATTATGTTTCCTGTTAGTTCCCCAAGGCAGTATGAACATTGTTTAGAAAGAAGAATTATTCCTAGAGTGTATCAGGAACATAAGTAAATGCTCCTGTATTGACTTTTAAAGAAAATATCTTGGTCAAGTTTCTATTCTCTTCTTCCTTCTTCTACCTCCAGTGACTTTAAAA
The DNA here is from genome assembly GCF_011077185.1 of Oxyura jamaicensis. Lineage (NCBI taxonomy): Eukaryota > Metazoa > Chordata > Aves > Anseriformes > Anatidae > Oxyura > Oxyura jamaicensis. The sequence continues at coordinate 53,760,431 of NC_048896.1, read as the reverse complement.
AAAAAAAAAAAAAAAAAAAAAAGGCAGAGAGGTTTCCCAAGTTAAAAGAAGTTGTTAAGGTTCAAAGGCATACACTCAAAAGGTTAAAGGTAAAATTTAAATCATCTGTGCAAACATGTACTCACACTTATTCATGCTTAGCAATACTTACCTCTTATGATTAAAGCATTTAAATGCATGAGTTTATTTCACAGGTTAAGCGCTCACTTAACAAGCAGCGCTCATGAATAGCTTAGTATTACCTTTTGTTCGGTGGCTATGTATTTAGTTTATGTTGATCCTATGTTGCTGTGAAGGTGGTGCTCTTAATTTTTCTGTGTTTTTCATTGGTCCTCAGCATGTAGATGTTTAAGGGTTCATAAATCTTAATCTGTCTTCACAGTAATCTGAAGAAATCTGTGAAGGAACAATGGTTTTACTCACTGATCTAGGTAAAAAATATCCATTAGTTTTGGATTTCCAATGTAAGATGTACAAGATCTGCTCAGTCACTGTTCATGCCATTTTATGGTATTCTGTATGTTTAGATCCTGTTAAATGCCTTGGCAATGCAGGCTGCTAAATGTATCTGCCAAGACAGTGGAAAAAAAAATACATAATTGTGTACCGCTTCTGAAAAATTAGGTTGCCAACAGCCTACCGAACATCTCAGGTGAGGAGATAGAAGTACAAATAATTCAGTTTCTCAGGAGCAGCATTTAATTACTTTAATCACAGGACCTAGAGCCTTTCTTTTTTTGCCTTCCTGCAAGCTGTCTGATTTGATTTTAAAAAATATAACTCAGTGGAGGATTTTCATTCTGTTATTTCATCAACGGGAAATGTTTGGAATTTGCATTGTAAAACTTTCATCAGTTTGGGTTTTGCTGGTTGTTAATAACACTACTGTTTCTTGTGGAGGACAGCTCTGACAATAATTGAGCAGTTCATACTTGACTAAACACTGGAGCTCTTGTTCACTGTTAGATTCTTTGCCTTTCAGTGGCATCTTTTTACTCAACTACGAGCTTTGCCATGAACAAAGAAAATGAGTATTACGCTATTTCCTTTTTAGAGTAGCCTTTTCACTTTGTCAAGATCCTTATACGGCCCAAGTGCGGACTGGGAGTGATTCTCTGTTCTTATGTGAACCCGGCCAGTGTTCTGGTGTGTTACACGGTTGAGCTCTGGCATATTGGATTTGCTAAAAGAAGCTCGTTCCTGGAAGCTTTTATCCATTTCAGATGGGGAAAAGCTGTCTGTATTTCTTTTCCTATTTGTTATGTTTATTATTTCATAGTATTTCTCTAAATAGTAGGATGCATTTAATAAGAATAAACTTACTCAAAAGACAGGACTATTAAATATTTGTTGTAAGTAATCTTTATTAAAAAACACTGTCTTCATTTAGTTTTCTTATTTAAAATGATTTTTTTTTTTGTATTCTCTGCTTATGATACCAGTTTAACTTTTCAAAGCCAGCTGTCTCATGGCAAGTATATCAATGCAAACATTCTTTCAGAGCACAGCATAGCATATAGGTCAGAGGAAGCATATTTAACCATCTGTTCTTTAGATCAGTCATAATCTTCTACTGAATGGAAAGAACCTTTGACAAGAGGGGACAAAGGAGTCCTGCCACTGTATCATCTGTAATCCAAGGCTGCTGCATTTAAAAAACAAAACAAAGTACAAAGAACAGGAGTCTGCCAGTACCACAGCTTGTGAGGCAGGGTTTAGTCTGAGAAAGTTTTAGAAAGTCACTGTTTTTAAACCCCCGGGATAGTTTTCTGGAACACCTATGAGGAAGGTGATTTGTTTTCTTTGCCTCGTGGCATGTTGAAAATATACAAAATAGATTGTATCCAAGAATACCTGTCTGACACTTATTACCAGATGGTTTCCTGCAGAAGCAATGAACCCAGAGGAATGGATGTCACTTCTATTTTTATAGCTTCTGCATGCATGCAAATACACACAAGTATTGATATGCTATGCAATGCCCTTAACAATCCTTTAGTCCTTCTAAAGCCCAAATTTCTCAAACACCCTCATTTGCTGTCCCAGTGTGTGGCTGAGGGAGGTATTTTTTTTTTAAGACTGTAAAGGTACAGGCAAAACTCTAGACCAGTGAGAAAATCCAGAATATTTTACAAGATGAAAATGTGCATCTGAAAACAAGCAAAATGGGGAATAGTTTTGGGTGTTGGTTGTGTGATTGTCAGTACTCCAGTTAAATACAAAACGGGTGCTGAAGAGTGGGTAGAGAGATGCCGCTATGTCTGCAGGGCGTACTGGCAGGAGAGCTGGCTGGTGCAACTAACTCGGAACGTGTTCTTGTAAGAGGAAATTGTGTTCCCATGGGAAAATAAAGAATGGAGATTAAACTTTTGCAAGGAAGAGACCGAAAACAACATTTGACTTCCTCTGCAGTGGAGCCATATCTGTGCAGTTAGGTAACACAGGCTTTCAGGCACAGAGTTTAATGTTTCCAGAAACTTCATTATCAAACTGAGGTGTGTAGCAGAAGAGATTTTTTAGAGGGAGAGGTATTTTTTATTTCTTCCCCTGCACCCAAATATTGGAGATACCAGCAAGTCACCTTTTGTACTAAGCTGTATGTTGCACTTCCTTACGAGGAACACAAAGAGCTCTGTATATCCTCTGTGAGCAGAAATGCAGCTGCAGGTAGTAAAGTTCTTTATTGGAAAGTACATTTCTTTATTTAGCAGCGGTGTTACCTACTTTATTATTGAATCACTGTTAGCTATGTCTTCCTTTCCGCATTCTCTGTTACACTGAGAAGGGCAAAACTTCCTTCCCAGATCTAGTTTCATTGACACTTACTCAGTTTCACGAGCTCTGCCCTGCTGGCTATGGGCCTCCTCCTTTGCTTTGTTGATGGGGAGAGACAATCCTGCCCCTGTCTACAAATAAATCTTCCCAGTCAGCTCACTGGGAAACTTTAGACCACCCTGTCTTGTTGTTTGGCATGTGGTCCGCATTCCAGTTCATTTGAGGCTTTGGAAGTCGGTACCCCTGTGTCCCTGTGCAGTCTGTAGCAAGGTGCATGTTTATGGCTTTTTTTTTTTTTTTTTTTTTTTTTTTTTTTTTTTTTTGCCATTTTCAGTAAGCCTCTTTTGTATGAGAGGATGCTTGGATTCAGATCAGGGCAGGGTCAGTGCAGAAATTTCTCACCACCAGGGTTTATTGACCAACAATGTTTAATTTCCAGTTCTTTCAGTAAAGTCTGAAGTCTAAGGACATTTTTAGGATGAATACTGAGAGACCACAGTTGCGTTTGTATAATTTGCAAACTGAAATTTGGTTAACTTTGGTTTATCTCACCTTTGTAACCACAGAGGCCAGAGTGAGATTCCGTGACAGCTTTTGTGGGTTGATGTCCCTTTACAGCCCACATAAGCAGCCTTCCTCTTCTGCAAGACAGCCTGGTTGTGGCTGCAAGGGGAGCAGGAACCTGTTGGTGCTGTGTTTCTCAGACAGACTGCTCTGGAGGGTGAGAAAGCATGCAGAGCTTTGAGCACTGGTGGATGGTGCTGTCTGGCAGGTTCCAGTGCATGGGAGGAGGTGTTCAGGGAAGCAGTTTCTCCCTAAACAGCCATTCTCCCGCCCTCTCTGAGAAGAGGAAAAAAAATGACAAGCTAAATAGAGTTGGTTGTGGACTGGCACTGACTGATGAGTTACCTGTTGGATCTTGTTGACTCGAGTGACTAATTGGCAAGCTGCTGGAAATGTAAATGGACTTGCTAATGGATTTAGTCTGTGCCTTTGTGGACTGCTTGTAGAAAATGTTGGCTTGGGCCTCTTAATCTGCAACCTGTTACAAATTTCTTTTGAAAAATACGGAGCTGTAAAAGTCAGGATTATCGCCACTCTGTTAAATGTCTCTGCCTGAGCAGGTTATGTTTTGTAAGGGCATCTGAAATTAGGAGGTATATCTGAAGCTGAAAGCCTGCTTTAAGATACTGTTGGAAATGTTGGCTACAGTGATCTCCTTAAGTGATGTTGGCAATGATGATTTTTTTTTTCTGCTGTTCCCAGACTTAAGTTAAAATTAAGTTAATTCTTTGGCCTGTCAGTAGTTGCAACAAATAGAATAGAAATTGTATAAGCAGGTTCAGATATTTGGTCCAAGGAATGTGTGCATATTGCGTTAGACATTTCCGAAAGCATTCGTGAAACCTAGACATTCATAAAGCTGGTTAAGATAGTGTTAAATGAGATGTGACCTCTTTATATTGATCACTTAGGGCTTACGCATACCATAGTTTGTTGCTGGATTTTAAAATGTAGTATATATTCCTTTCAGGTAGGTTTGGATAGCTTAGGGTTATAAGGAACAGAAAAGATTTTGTGTGTGTGTTCTTTAAATATTAGGCATCATAATCTGCCAGGAATAGAGGAATAGTAGAACAAAAAATTAACTCTAGAGTCATACAGAAGTTGTTGAAAGAGGCAGGAACATGCAGTTTGTTATTAATGAATATTTAATTTGAATTCCTGGTATATTTTCTTGAATGTGATGGATTTTTACATAAACTTCTTTAAGGGAAGGGTGTGTAATAAATAAATTCAAAGGGTCCTTAGCTTTTTTGTTTATTTCCATGTACTGGGAAAATATTTTTTTATCTACTGATCTGTTATCTAGTTTTTTAAAAAAGTAGTATCTTTTGAGTTCCCAAACTATAAATATATGAAGTTAATAATGAATAATAGCATTAAAATGTGCACTTGTTTATAGAATGGAAACAACTTTTTCTATCTCTTTATGATAAGCATTGGATTCTAAATACTGGAAAACACTTCAAATTCCTCCTTTTGTAATTCAATATTGTGCATATTGTAACTATGAATATTTTCTTGTATATGAGTCAGAAGAACAGATCTCTAATTCCCTATGTAACAGTCACATCTTGGTTTGACAGTTTCTGTATGTACAAACTCTCACACACTCCTTTCAGTGAGGAAGAAATGTTCTTCCTATATTTTTATATGTGGGCCTGGTGTGAAGCTCTGTAAGAATGATCAAAGAGCTGCAAAATCCCACTTCACCAAGAAATACTCACCAGCGCTGTTGTTTAACCCACTCAGAGAAAGCAAAAGGGGTGACAAATCATAAATACCTGTAGGGCATGCAAATTTCTGCTGAAGAGGCATCCGTTACAAAAGTTTGTTTTAAGTTGAGCAAAACGAGAAACTTTTTTTTTTTTTTTGGAAGGAGAGGAGGCTTGTTTTTCTTTTAATGAAAGAATTACTGGCTTATTTTACCACTGGCAACAGTGGAATCTTTATTTGTTGGCTGTCTTGGAGGGAACATCCCATTTTGATTTAAAGATTATTTTCTGCTTCAAACAAATACCTTCAGTGGTTCCCATGGCTCATACACAGAAGTGTAGCAGACCAAGTGATTTGTAGCCAGCCCTTCTGGTTTGTGAACCTCAGCCTTTTCTGCGCACCCTCCCCCCCCCCCCCCCCTTTTTCTTTGTAAAAGTTAAAAAAAAATAAGAAGCAACTTGTAGTTAGATGCTAATTTTTAAGTTTTTGACCGTCTCAGTTCTTAGCTGCTACCTTTAAGCACTTCCCTTTGTGAAAGCATTCTGCTTGGCTGGTACCTGCCAGCCTGGGCTTAGGCCTCCACAGCCTGCAACTCTCCTCATCTTCTCCAGGCTCCTCTCTGAGGAGGCCTCACAGCCTTCTCCCTCACTTCGTCAGTGCAGAGGAAACTGGCAGAAACAACTCAAACTTGTTGAAGTTTTCCCAAACTGAAGGATTATTCTGTCATTATTCTGTCAGCCTCTGAAGAGGTTCTCCCCTTGGATTTGTGCGAATCCTTGCAGCCAAGCCAAGAGACTCTAAAGGCCTCAGGTGAGGTTGCTTGGGGTTGATCCAGTTATGAATGCAAGTTGCTGTTTCCTTTCAGCTCCTTTAGAATTTCCAGGGAAGTTCTGGGAGCCTCACAAAACTGAATATCCTAAAATGCCCTGGAGACCCCAATAACTGCTTGAGTAAATAGGATGCATGTGCACGGTGTGCTGGGTGGGATAGATCCTTCCCGTAACCACATTTCTCAGTTCTCCTCTGGAACATTTGACTTCTCTGGATGTCATTCCTCCTTTTTCTTCTTCTCCCATCAGGTGTGTGTTAAAGAGTACTTCAAGTGTTTCTGACAAAATTAGGAAGTGAATGCACAAAGAAAGGGTTTGGGCCACAAGATCAAGTGCCCTGAATTTAGGGAATATCTGAGGATGACTGTGCAATGCTTAGTTTGGCCCAGACTTGCCCAATATTTGAGTTTCCAGCTAGATAAATAGGTTAGCGTGCTGTTGAAAATTCAGGGTTGCTCTGGTTACGGTGAATTGGCAAGATGACTCCCACAGTAATCCCTGCACGGCTCCAGGGCTGGGTGGGAGCAGACAGTGCTATTTGGATTTGTGCTGTGCCAGATCTCTAATATATTCCTCTTGTGTTTTATGATAAGAGCTTTTCAGAAGGCCAGATTAGGCCTGCAGTGTTTTATCTGAAACTTCTCAAACTTGGAGGGGGGGAAAAAAAAAGAAAGGCTTCTGCTGTATCTGTGGTGGGCTTCCAGGGAGCTCTGCTTGGACTCCTGGCAGCTCAGCCCTGGGCTGGGGTGGCTGTAGTGCTGGGACTGAACTGCCCTGGGGCTCTGCCTTGGGCCTGGGACCACAAGGAACCCATCTGCTCCTCTGTACCTGCCATGCTCTCTATACTTGTTCAGTGCTGCTGTTGTGTTCAAGAAATTCTGGCTTTTGCTGAAATTTCAAACATTTTAAAAATTGGAATTCGTGTTCACACCAAGACCAAACCCAAACTTATAAATAAGCTAGCTTTCAGTCTTAAAATGGCATGTTGTTTTCTTTTTTCTTTCTTATGATAAATGGCCTTATAGCCGTATTAAAAAGTACAGTGATGGATGCTGTGAAAGAGACAGATGACATGTTACCCAGTCAACTAAATTTCTCATTTCTTACCTCTACACCTCTTGATTTTTTTAAACTTAGGTTAACTTGAAGCTTTCTTAATGTAATTAAATTTAAATATTTGGAAATAATGTATTTCAATTCCTAATGGTTTAAACTGTGTATTAAAAGCTTATTATTTACTACTCAGTTGTCCATTCTACTGCTGTTTCCTGTGTTTTTTGCGTTGTTGCAGAAATGTGTGTGTCCTCAAATGAAAAGTATTATTTTTGCTGTGTGACACATTCTGGTGTTCGGTTGTGGAGGCTGTTGACCTGATCTGCAAGACTGGCTCAAGTAAAGCAGTTACTGTTCGGCTGCAGCATGTCAATTTCTGCATTTGTTCATTTGTTTTAGAATTGTTTGAATTTTCGTGACAGTGGATTGAAAGAGAAGGTAGAAATTTTAAAACCTTAAATGAATTCAGAGTTGGGATTTTTTTGAGTTAGGACTCAGTATCCCAACATGCTTTTTTTTTTTTTTTTTTTTTTTTTACAAAATCTCGGGCTTTTGCCTTTTTTTTTTTTTTTTTTCTTTTGATTGATGGTGCTAAAGTGACTTGTCTGTCTGGCAACAGAAGCTTAACCCTTGCTCTTTTTGTTTTTTATTTTTTTTTCCTTTAGGCACTCAGTGTTACTGAAACTCTGATCAAACCTTTGGAAAGATTTAGGAAAGAGCAGCTAGGAGCTGTAAAGGTTTGTCCCTCGTTTGCCTTTATGATAAGTTTGTTTAACTTCTCTACTTGGATTGCGATGCAGTAGTGACATGTATTTGGCAGAGGGAAACTGTTGTTTATATTTAATGTGTTCACACTTCTTTTCTACTTTGAGAACTTGCTTCAGAAACAAATGGAAAGTGTGCTTAAGAAGAGAAGAATGTGTCCTTTCCCTTCTTTCCTCCCCCTCCCTTATCTCTTCTGTCTGGAATAAGAGAAATACGGCTAACAGCCTAATGGGTAACTCTGATTCACTTTATTCTTATTTGCAGTTGCACAATCAAAAGCTGAAACACATTAACTACCCAAAGGAGTTCATCTGTATGCTTTTAAACTTATTTTTGCAACCTGTAAAGTGAATATTGCTTTTACTTTACTTGAATAAAATCATTCACTGCTTTAAATATCACTCATTGTTTTAAATAAATCACTCATTGCTCTACGTGAGTGAGGAAAAAGTAGCGATGGAGAGACTAAGGACAGGATCTCATTCAAAGTACTTTTATTTTGTTGAAAGTTGTCAGTAACCTTTCTAAGGTTGCCACTACGTTGTTTATATTTATAAAACTAAGCCTCATTGGTTAAATACAGACTAGCAATTGGATAAGTATAAGAAGGACAATTTTCACCTTGCTCTGTCTACCTTCATTCTTACAGTTAGAGATTTAAATACTTATTTGAAAAGGGGGAAAAATGACTGCTACTTATCACCATTTTCTGTTCCAAAACTCAATTCATACATTTTTAAAATACCACTCTGCAGATGTTTTATTTTATAATGCCATGACTTCACCAACAGTGATACCTAATGTCTCAGATCACCTTTCAGTTTCAGGTCAGCTATACATTTTGACTTCAGCAGGAACAATTAACATGTTCTGACTTTGATTTCAGTGTTCATGCATGGAAAATACTCTGTTAATAAATCATTTTAATAGTGCAGTGGTCTTTGGTCTTTTATGGAAGTCAGAAGTTTGAACCAATATACAGTAAAAACTGTAACGTAGAGTCTTTGAAGGAAAAAGAATTTGTTCTAAATATAATATATTGTCATAGTTATATTTAATGGATGATTTCAACAGAGTATTTATGGTGTTAGAGGACATAACAATTCTCACACAAAATATGGTAATGTTTTAAATCATTTCATGATCCTCACTCATTTCCTAGCCAGAGTTCTGTCCCTGATGTTTCTAGCATGAAAATTTACATTCACGTACTCTGAATGTCACATTTTGTTTGGATGCGTGTCTTCCCTTGTCTCTCCCTGCAACTGTTTCCATGAAGTTGAAGCTCTTATTTGTAGTTTGGCCGTTTTGTGGACAGAACTCTGTGAATTTAAATAGAATGGTCTTGCTTAATTGTAGAACACAGAGAAAAAAAATACTCTAAAAATATTTAACTCCTTGAATATTTTAACTGAATACTTATTCGGTATAATCAAATTACCGTCATTGGAAATATAATTTTGCATAGCTCTGAAAACCGTGTTATGCCCTCTAGTAGCAAAATGTATCTGGAACATTGTATGGGATGAGCCTTAGGAAAAATATATGTATATATATCTACTGTGACAAAAGTTAAATCTGATGCCTCATGTTTTCCTCTATTTTGCATCCCTTGTTGATGAAAAGGTCTGAATTAGGTTTAAGAAGACAAAGAAAAGAGGGGGGGTGGGGGATGGGGGTAGTTCATCTCTGTAGTGCTTGAAGCTGAAAAACTTATTGAATTACTTCTGAGTGAAAGATTTTACTGCTCTCATCCCCAGCTGCATGTGTGAAGTTTCTGATTTTTACCTATTTAGAAGCAAATATCTCTTTTCTGGCAGCATTCACATGTTTATCTGATCAATGGAAATTTTGCTAGTATAAACACACATCTTTTTTCCCCCATCCTTTTTTCCAAACTTTGCATATGCTAACATGTTATCTCTAATTAATCCCACGTGCATATTGTATCATTTCTCAATTGATAAGAAATATTGTGGCTTCTTTTTTAAAGAAAAGATATTAGGTACATGATGGAAGAAAAAGTAGTATTTTTGCTAAAATCCTTTACTGAAAAGCAGTCTTAAACAGCTTAGATCCTCTTTATTGGAATACCATCTTGAAAATCAAATCCTCCAGAGAACAAAAACATTCAGGAATTATTAAAAATGAAAGATTAAGATTACACACATACTTGTTCATTTTTTAGAGTCTAACCAGTATGCTGAATATAATTGAGCAAAATTCTTAATTTCATTGAACTGGTCTGTTTCTGATGAGCAAATCTGTGAGTGCTTTAATAAGGAATTCAATATTTTTTTTTTTTCCTTTTTTAAAGCTTTATTTTCAGCTGCAACTCATTATGCCGAAAATAGCTTAAAAACTGGTTGGTTAATTCCATCAGTACTGACTTCTGTCTTAACACATGGAACTAAGAAACTGGAAATGAAGAAATGAAAGGGTTATTTGACGATGTCATCGTCCTAGATCCAAGAACTCAAATTGCCTAGAAATTTTTCATGTCGGTCTGTTTTCTAATACATTGCTTTTGATGGTCATACAAATGGATTAGTACATGCAAATGCTATTTGTGTCTGCTTGTGAGAGATGATCTTCTGCTAGCATGATTATATGGTCCATAGAGATTTATTTTTTTTTGTCATGGGTATAGCACCAGTCTAGTAGATGTGGGAATTCAGCAGAGTTCTTTCGTTTTAAAATCAAGAAATCTTACAGAATATGAAGCTGTATTCACTTTGGTGTCTGGGCTGTGAACCTGCTAGAACCTACTCAAATGATCTTTTCATTCTTCTCCTGAGTCAGTTATAGAAAGTTCTTTTTTAAATGAAACTGGTGTTTCCTGTGAAGTCCTCTATTTGAAAACAGGAAGATATGGATGATCCCTGAAAATAATGAAAAAACGCAATAAATCAAGAAGGTTTTTTTTATAATCTATTTTTTAAGTGTTGACTTGTGTGTTAAACTTCACCATAATGATGTAATGGGATTTTATTTCAAGTTAGCCTTTTTTTTTTCTTTTTTTTAAGAATTAGTTTCTTTAGTTAATGGAGTATGATATTTTGTATTTCTTTAGGTAGAACCTTAAAAGAATAAAGAAAGGGGCTTTTTTCTTCGATTAAGTAGAACTTAAAGAAAAAGGCTTTTCTTACATTTTTATTTATAAACAAATGTTAATTTGTTTTGGTGTCTAGGAGGAGAAGAAGAAGTTTGATAAAGAGACAGAGAAGAACTACAGTTTGTTAGAAAAACATTTAAATTTATCAGCTAAGAAGAAAGAGCTACAATTACAAGAGGTATTGTTGTTGTTCTTCTCCCTTCAAATTACAGGCTTTTGAGTAGATAAATGTGTTTTCTGCAAAAGAAGCATTCATAGAGGTAAACAAAAATTTCTGTCAACTAGAAAGGTTGGTGAGAAGGTTGGTATTTGCTGAACTTGATTTTGTACCCCTATTGTTTTCTGATTCAAGGGCTTTGCTTGAAACATATATGAAGCACTGGACGTCATGTTCGTTATATCGTTAGGAGAATATTGACGTGCAAATTTATTATGAAAAACTCTGTTTCTCTTATGACTTTACCATATACATAAATTGCATTACATTGTATGTGTTGACTTAGTAGTAAGGATTAACACAGAATGCTAATTACAGTGAGATTTATATTCCAGAAAGACATATTTTTGTACTATTTTTTTTCTCATATGTTTTGAGGATCCACTTTTTTTTTTTTTTTTCCCAAGTAATGCTACAGAAAAGTTGTTGACAATTTATAACTTTAAAACAGATCTGTTTTCCCTGGCATTCCTTCTCTCCGTGTGGGTTCTTTATCATCATCCCTACTTATAATAGCTCTTATTTCTGGAGCAACAGCAAATAATAGTTGAGAAAAGAGCAGAGAGATCTTGCAGAGACTTGCTGTAAGCAGAAGGATTTTATTTAAGAAATAAAATTATGCCAGAATTATTGATGCTTAATCTATGAATGCTTTATATCATTAAAATCCTAAGGGTAGAAAAACTTTTCTTGTACAAACTTGGGAAATAGTTGTATATAATTGCATGAGAGCTTCCTTATTTCACATTATGTTTGGCTAGTTGTGTCAATTCCTATCTGGAATAAATAAAGGATGTGGATATAAATTTGACAAAAAAAAAAAAAATAATGATGAAAACCATGTCATAGTGGAGTGTGTCTTACCACACCATAGCCTTTGACTCTATTAATGGAGGGATATTCCTGAAATTTCACTGAGGCATGGTCAGCACCTTATTTCTGAATTTCTTTGTCAGCACATGAAGTACAGTGCAACAGTGACCAAGCTTGCTGGGTGCACAGGAAGATTCATGCCTCTAAAAAACAAGGAGAAATGTGGTAATTTAGTTACAGAATTGAAAGGAATTGATAAAATGGATGTATTGGGTATTATGTTCATGGGGATGGGGACAGACATCCAAAACAATAAAACAACCAAAAAAAAAAGAGAGAAGCAGGCTTATTAGACTTCGGTAAGACTGCTCTATATATGGCACTGATTAGCTATGAATCCTAGCAAACCTGCTGCATTTTTCTATGTCTGTACTTCACTGCACGTGTATATCACTATAAGCTTTGCTGACAACTTAAACAGTTCCTATGTTGCATGGTTTATATTATAGGATGCACCAAAATGGCTTGGCTTTTTGAAACATTTTTACTTAATGATGTGTGTTTCAGTGTTTTCTTTTTTTAATAGCATTTGTTGTTATGCCCCTTTAGCCACTGACAGATTTTGAGCACTGAGCAGCAAAACAAAGCACGTCTTAGGAAAAAAGTGTCCTAAAGCTTATTTGAATTATCCTCTTAAAGCATAGTGGTCAGTGTTCTGTCTGAAGGATATAATCTTGGTATTTAAGAGAGAGAGTAAGGTAGTAACTCTAGTCCTTCACTTAGCTTTTTCTCTATTTCCTTTTGTAGTTTAGCGCAGAAGCTTTAATGGAACTTACAATGGTGTTTTGGTATTATCACATGGGCAAAGACTAAGTGTTAATCATTTAAAGGATTACTCTATGCCTTTCTTTTAATACATTTGAATGAAGGTCTCCATTACCCAGTTCTTGAAGTTTCATAATTTAATGAGGGTATGCATAGCACAAAACTTAACTTAAAGAAATAATTCATATATGCCAGAAAGTTAAATATTTATGTAAGAATGGCAACTGAAATATAACTGATCAGGATCAATATGATGTTGGCATTTTACCAAAGCTGAGCTAAAAATCAGCTGCAGCTAATAAGGCTGCATTTTTAAATATTTGATGATCTGTGGAAACTTGTGAAATGTCTGCCATTTAAAAAAATGTTTTTTTTTTTTTCTTGTCTTCTCGTGTCAATCAACGGGCACAGGTGTGGGACAGGTAGAATAGCATTCTGGCTATATGTAGCAGTCATTTGGGGTATAGAGGAAAGCTTACAATACCAGCGAAGTGGTTTTCAGCAATAACTTTTTCTTCCTCAACTGGGGAGTTGATTTTCTCCTTTTTCTGATGGAAGATGCTGTTAGCCCTGTCTCTCTGGCAGGCACCTTTTCAGCATTATTATTGCTCAACTACTTCCTCTTATTTATTTGGCTTGGATTCCATTGAAAAGAGGCTGGAAGAAGTGTTTTTGGAATGTTTCTAAAAATTTAACCTCATGAATCAAAACAAGAATCAGAACAACATACATTATCTAGTAAAAGGGAATTGTTGCTTCCCTCTGAAAGTAAATGAATGAGCTCTGTAGTAAAGGAACAAGTCCTGGTCTGGAACAAATTATGTTATCACTTACCACTTTTATGCAATACGTGTGTCAGTTTGAAGCTGTCTGCAAAATGTACTTGAAACTTCATTAGCTATATTCTGTTTGTAGGCAGATAGCCAAGTGGAGCAGAATAGAAAACACTTCTATGAGCTGTCCCTCGAATATGTATGCAAGTTGCAAGAGATTCAGGAGCGGAAGAAGTTTGAATGTGTGGAACCTGTAAGTACCAATGAATTCAGTCTACCCTGTTACTCATAATGGACAGAGAAAGAATGCAGTTGGATAAAGGCCAAGGAGCTGTTTTCTGAGAAGATGCATGCAATTGTGTGACAGAATTTAAAGCAGCCTTGCTACATCTTTGCAAATTCTTAATACAGACACACTTAACCAAGCAGCTCAAACATTATTTTCATTATCACAATTGATTTAGATCCATTGACGTTGACTTTCAGAAAATGTGAAATCTTGTGCAATATTGAAAAAAACACACCTTGATTTATGGTGTAAGTTAGAGGATTCAAAAGAATGATGATAGAGTCAGACTTCTTTTTGCATTTTAAAAAAATATTTCTTAACAACTGAAATGTTATTCTTGACTAATGTGAGGATTTTTTTTTTCAAGTTGAAGGTTTCACTTAGAGGCCTGTTAATTTATACCTACGCTTCTACACTAAAAGGGCACTTCTGACTAAAAAGCTCACTATCAGGTAGACTGAAATGTTTGATTTGAAATGGAGTTCAATCAATGCACAAATGAAGGGGTTCCACTGGAGTTCAATGGAAATCATACATGTACTGACAAGACTTACCTGAGCCTCTGAGAAGAGCTTACTAAAGGTTTTCTGAAATGTGAATTAGCTTTGTAAGATAAATGCAAATTTATAAAGCACCAAGAGAACAATATTTGTAGTACATAGATAAAGGGAGGATGGATTGTCAAACTGATTTCCATTCACTTGCATTATGTGTTTTTTGGGTCAAGTCTCTCCATTTATTCTGATGAAATTATTTTAAAACAATAATAAAAACAAGTCCCAAATGACCTAATCAAAGTAACTGCTCATTATGGAATAAATGAGAGCTATAGATTTTAAATTATTTCTATATGAAAAATTGTTGAAATAAAATCCTTAAGAGAGAATAAATCGCTTTCAGTATTTTAACATTGTTCAATGAATGGTAAAATTTCATTTTCAATTCATTTTTTGTTTCCAACCACTTAATTTCACTTTTCTGAAAGCTCTCTGGATGGGGTTAAACTTTAAGTTATTCAATTTGTATTTGAATTTTTCACTAGTTTTCACTAGTAAACTGAGATTTAGTTCCAGATTCTTATAATTGTTTCCCTACTTAATGTTTTAAAAACAAACAAAAAAACAACCATGCATTTGTTAAAATGGTTTATTTGTATGTGACTTAAGACTTTATTAAATGCATTCTTTGATTTGTTCTCTGTAATAAAGAGAGTTGTTGTCTGTGTCACTCACTTCTTTCCAACTACCTGAACTAAACAGGAGAGGTAGGCACTACTGCACCGTCATGCAGCTTGCAATATGGAATGCATTCATTCTTTTCTTAAATTAAAACACTGAAGTCAGAAACTGCAATACCATCACTTTATGGTTCAAAGAGAGTGTCAGGTCTGTGTGCAATGATGAGTAAAGCTGCTGGAGGGAGAGCTTCTTTCACCCAAACCCATCAATTCTGCTATGAAAATCATCTCAGTGTGGTCATTAGAAGGGAGGGAAACAGTAACTAAAAGACAAAGATCTTTATCGCGTTGTGCACAAATTTATTCCAGACATCAATGGTATCAGAGCAGCTGATGGAAAACATTACAGGGGGAAGACTGGGAGACAGGCAATATATGTTGCTTACAGTCAAATTTAAAAGTGAAATCAGTTGTGAAATTGCAGGGGTAGGACCACCTGAGAATTCATGTATATGCAGCCAATCATTCAGATCCAAATAGGTATTCAGAACTTGTGGACATTGCTGGAACTATGTTTAAAAAAATAATTGTAATCTCTGATCTTTCTGTAAGAGACTACATGCAGCAATCATTTGGGTAAATCAAGTTTTACGTTCTGATAAGTCTTTTGTTTGTATTTCAGGTGCTATCATTTTTTCAGGGTTTGTTCACTTTCTATCATCAGGGATATGAACTTGCTAAAGACTTCAGTCATTACAAAATGGCCCTGCAGATAAATATACAAAATGTAAGTTGTGATTGATATTTATGCCTCTTAAAAGACTTTTTGCCAGAAAATATTTGTATTGCCAAAACTTTCCTCATCGTGTTAGTCCATTGCTTGTGAACTTCGAGGATATAGTGCCATCTTCTGGCTAACGAACCACAGTACTGAACAAATCACTGCCGCTTCCCGTGAGTTCTCGTTTCGTGGTTTGTAATATACATCTCAAAAACAGCTACATCCCTGTTGGTTTGTGGTGCAGAACTGTATAAGGTGACTATTGGTGTTAGCTCAGATTGAGAGTCCAACAAGCTATGTGACAGGCTGAAGCAATGGGATTGGTAGAATCACTAGTCAATTGGTCTGTTTTCTTCCATGAGATTTGTTGAAGAATAAAACTTGCTCAAAATGAACACTGATGTGCCAAAAGCCTTTTGGTAGCAAATAAATCGTGTACCTTGCTGCACACAAGTAACTCATGATAGTGCATCTGTTTTGTTAATCTCCAAGGGCACCTGGAATTGAGACACTTCCAGGAGGCTGCAGACTAATTTTAGCAATGGCTTAACTAGTAGATACTAGGGAGACAGGAAAGTAGAAGAGAAGACTGCGGTTATTGTAATACACAGCAACATGATTCATGCGTCACAATACCATTCTTGTCATTTTCTTTCTATACATCCACGTCTTCATGTTTCCGTAGAGCTGTTGTTTGGTTTGGGTAGGGGAACTAAGTAGTAGTAACTTCATAAACAGAAGTCAGATTTCCTGGGAGAAATTTCAGGACAAAGTTGCTGCTTCTGTGTGCTTTCCTTATTCCATTAAGCAATAGCACACAGTGGCAGTTGGTAGAGGGGAGCTGGTTCAAGACAAGCAAGAAGTAGAATGTCAGAGGGAAACTATGATACAGTATTGAAGAGCTGGATTTCAGATCGTAGATGGAAAAGAGCCAGCGATGTAGTCTGAAGAAGTGATGAACAAAAAGAAAGCTAATCTCAACAGATGCATTTTCAACCAACCGCATGGTATTACAGTGTGACCCAGGAAATCCAGAAGAGATTGAACATCACAGCTAAACTCTTATGAAAAGATAGAAGGAACAACCTAGATTTCAAAACACAATAGAGAGAAGGCAAGGCTTAACAACCCTCTGAGGTAAGAGGAGAATAAAAAGATGAGTTTGCGAAGATCATGAGGACATGCGGCATTCCCTGCTCTATTGAAGATAAAGAAAGCATCACAAAGGAAAAATGAACCAGGTCTTGGCTGTCATACAGCTGAGCTGCTAGCAGGACAGCAGATTGACATGTTAGAAATACAAAGGTACAGGATTCAGTACAGAGAGCCTAGCTGTGTATGAACAGTGATCTGAGACTTCTCAGCATAGCTGTAGTAATTTAATGCAAGGGGATGACCACAAATAATTGTGCTCTAACCTGTGGAAGAAAAGCTGATGAGTACACTTTGATTCTTTTTCTGTACTAAAAAGTTTGCTGCTGAAATTTCCTCACTTGTCTATGTTTTTGGAAGCAACTGGGAGGGGTGAGAGTTCAGAGTAGCAGTTTCCTTCAGGTAGATATAAAGTACTTTGTATCTCAAATGTAAGATCTAAGTTCAGGCTTTCATTTGTGTTTTACCATTTCCTGAGAAACCAAATTATTGATCATGCATTAATGCTGTGGAAATTTAGGAAAGCTTCTAAAAACAGATCTCTACCTAGCTTACTATCCCAAGAGAAAGACCCCCTATATATCTTGTTCCATGAAAGTTCAAGTGGACCTGTAACAACCATTCCCCAAACCTTTCAGCTCCACAGGGTCCTGTTCCTTCTTTTCTGTAATAGTTTGGAGCTACATACATGTGTATGTAGTATAAGCATGTACGCAGTGTTCATCTTGACACATTTTACATACGTCTTTGCTCTCTGGTCTGCTACAGTTTGTATCTTCCCATCCTCTTAGCCTTTCTTTTCGTTCACGTCATCTTTACTTTAAGAATTACAGTGGTGATTTTCTCTCCATACCCCGCCTTCCCAAAAAAAGGAGGAAAGAAAAAGAGAAAACCCAGATTTTCTCCCAAGCTCCAATAAGTCAATTCTTTCAACAAATAATCTTACTCTCTTGTGATAGTCTTGCATGTCTAGCTTGATTCTGTGTGCTCCCTCAACCCTTGCTTGCTAAGTACAACTGGGGCTTTTCTCTTTTTATCTCAGTTCTGTGTCCAGCCCCATCCATGGATCCTTGCAGCCTTGATGGTTTCTCCCCTGACCTGCAAACAAGCTGCAGCTTCCTAGGGAGGAGGAGAACGTAGCTGTGCTGATGGAGCAGCTCTAACAGACTCCTGCTTAAGCTCAGCTTTGTCACAACACAAAGGAAGATAGGAAGATGGTGTTGAAACAGCATCCCTTTCCTGCCAGTAGCAGGTTGCCCTACATATAGGTGTGAAACCACCACCATCTGTGCTGTTTGTGGTCTGACTCACATCTGTAATTCAGCGCTCTTAAGTGAGTTCAGTGCTCTCTGTGTGACTCTTGGGCAGGAGGGAGCTTTGAAAGAGAGATTAGATGGAGGAAAGGGGTAGAGAGAAGCACCGGCTGGAATTTTTTTTTTGAGCCTTCAGGAGCCTGTGGCATTTCTTCCCACTGTTCCCAGGGTGCACGTCACACACATGGATCTGTGATCACTGCACAGCTAATACAGAAAAAGGTCATAGCAGAATTATTTAAAACATCTAGGAGCAATCAGTGCTCAGCCAGTAAGGTACAGATATGAACAGTTTGTCACAATCAGCCTTTGCCTTGGGTTGAGAGTGTAGTTTTTATTGCAGCTCTTCTGGGGAATTATGAAAAAGAACTCTGAAAAACGTTCGGAGTTTTGGAAATGAATTTGTGTGGGGTCTGACTCATAAATTTGTGAGCAGATGTGACCTAAGACTGAGACTATGGATGTGGGGAGGGTTCAGACCAGTTTTTTTGCCTCCAGGTAAGAAGGCGGTTGTTCCTAGACATCACCAAAAAGAATATCTTTAGCTTTTTTCTCTAAAACATATGGGTATGTGTGGCTGCTCTGATCAGCTTGCATGGACTCTATTTTTGCCCATCAATAGACTCCTTCCAAGCATAAATCTAAAATTTGCACATACAGATGACCAGCCAGGCACATAGTGTTAGTTGCCTGGGTACAAGAACGGATACTTGTTTATATTCATGATATATTTGTCTCTGTGTGCAACTGCATGCTTTTTGTGAAAAGTCAAAGTAAGGCATCATTTTTAGAAGCTGATCCATTTTCAAAAAATAAAGGTGTTTTCAAAAAGCAACAAGGCATGTAAGCATGCATCTGGAAGTATGTGCTTCCCTCAAAATGCATGTAACCAACTGGGCAAAATAGCTGCTTGAGTGTATGTTTTTAGTTTGTGCAATTTGTATAAGTAGGTATATGGAAGTTACTACTACCATGCTTGTTTTGTTATTTGTTCATTGGCCAATTGTCAGTGGTTTTCAAACTGAACTGAAGATTTTCTTGTGTCAGGTGTGAGCTACTCTGTTATTTTTGTTTAGTTCTATTGTATACTTTATGGATGGTGTGGTTGCTCTCTGATTATTTTTTTAACTAGTATTTTAAAAAATATTTCTCTTGCTACTGCTTAAAACTTTACAGTGAGTGGCACCCAGGAATAATAATCATCTGGACTTTGATTTCTTTTTCTAAATGCATGCATATGTGTTTTGCCTGATTCAGCCTTTGTGTGACCGAAACATTTGGCATGTGAATAGTGTCAATGTATATAAATTATTGGTGACCTTCTTGTCACATTTTTCTCCATAACCACAGAAAATCCTTTCCTTCCTGATAACAAGTAAGGATCTCATGAATTGAGCCAACATTTGCAGTAATATTTCACTTAGCAAACTTGAATTTTTAAATCCAAAGTCATTCAGTATTTCAGTTATTTCTGAACAGGTCAATACGTTGTTTTAGAAATCTACTCTGGCTGTTTTTGTGTGCTTTCCAGGTACAACAATTAATTTCTAAAAGACACTTTGAGTATTATCAGAAAATTTGAAGAGTAAACGTGTATGGAAATTGTGCTCTGATCATCCTAAAATGGCCTCCTATCGTTCTTCCATTTTATAAGTAATAGTTATTGTAGCTGCTATCTGCCGTGAAGAGTGAGTTTTCCTTCTGCTCCCTTTACTAATGGGTTTTTGCCATCTTGTTTTAGACGCGAAATCGTTTTGAAGGAACGAGGTCAGAGGTAGAGGAGCTCATGAACAAGATCAGAAGAAATCCTCAGGAACATAAAAGAGCAAATCACTTCACAATGGAAGGCTATCTCTATGTACAGGAAAAAAGTAAGATATGTTTTTGTATTCCTATAGTACACATAATGCGCATGCAGGCAAGCCGTATTTCTGCAGATAGCATGAAGACAACTTACAGCTTGTTAAACAGAGTCATCTGAATAAATGTTCCAAGTCTGTAATGGCAGTGTTACTTTAGGTCATAAAACAAACATGGTAAAAGTGTGACAGTTTTAAGCAAGGATTGACTGAATTCAAGTAAGTTTGATTTGATTTTATTTTTAATGCCTTAGTAATGACCTCCCTTAGAGTTGTCAGACGTTTGTTGTCAGACAACAACATGAGTTGTCAAATTAGTCTCTGAAAATCAGGCCTTATCAGTTTAGTATGATGAAATTGACTGTCATTTATTTGGTTCAGTAATATGCTTTCATCACCTGGCTGTGATCATAGGGCCAAATAAACCAGGTTATATGCTAGATAGATGGTGTTGAAAATCTTCCTGTGAAGATGTCACACATCATGTTAATACTTTGAACGATTAAAAATTCTTCTCACTGTAGTACAAAGGCCAAGTAAGATGTAGAGCTCTTACTTCTAAAGAAATAACCATAAAATCTGTTTGTTTGTTGTTTTAAACATTTTGTGTAAGCCATGTTTGTTAGATATGTGTTGTTGCAGAAAGTTTGTTAGCTTATTTTGATGAGAGATTTTACTTTTATGATGTTTAATCGTATTGTTTAGGTAAGGACTTCTGTAAAATATCTCACAAATAGAAGACCACAACATGTTTGGTGGAATCATTAGTATTACAGTGTTAGAAATAAGTTTTTAAACAATCAGTAGTAAAAACAAGAAAAACAGATACGGCATGAGATCATTTCACTGGCCATAGTCATCATGAGCTTTAGAATCAGCTGAAAGGATTCTGAAGAGGTGGATATGTCTGAAACTGAGTTGGGCAGTGAGACCTTCTAGTTTCAGGAGCAGTGAAATCCTCTGACAGCTTAAGTGAGTTATGAAGATTTTCCCTGATGCTTCAGGGCACAGCACATCAAAAGAGGATTCCTTTGCAGGCCTTTTTAATTTTTATTTTTTTTAAAAAAGTAAATTAATAGAAGCGAGGAGATAGAGAGTCAGAATCCAAGTTTTAATAGTCAACATTATGGTACAAATTGTACTGCATGCAGTAGGTTGATCTCTGTATCCAGTGTAGGGTGTGTACTGTTCAATAGTTAGGAGTGAGTTTTGGTGTCAGAAAATGTAGTCAGACCGTAATCAGTAGATAATGTGGAGCTTACAACATAGGTGCATTAATCTGCAGTTATTTAGCTTCAAGTTATCAAGTGTGAAACTAGATTTCCATGTTATGCTTTACAGTTTCCTAGGGATATTTATTTTCATGGGAAAAAATGGTTTTGTCTGTATCTGAGGTAAAGATATATAGTGATAATTCTTTCCATTGGTCATTATGCATAAATATGTAATATAACATATATCAATTTTTAGAATAGTAATTACTATTTATAGTAAAGTAAAATTACTATTTATAGTAAAGTAAAGCAAATTTTTTTTGTAATAGTAATTACTATTTATAGTAATTACTATTACAAAAAAAAAATTGCTTTACTTTGTAAAATATTCTTAGTTCATTACTTTGTTTTAAACATTTCATTCTTAGGAGTTAAATAGGACTTCTAAGTAACATTTTGGATAGCAAGAGAAGGAAACAAATTGGAAATAGTAGATAATACTTAGTGCTTCCATTTATGTAGGGCCTGCTCCCTTTGGTTCCAGTTGGGTGAAGCACTATTGCACATACAGGAAAGAGACAAAGAAGTTCACCATGATCCCATTTGAACACAGATCAGGAGGGAAAGCTGTAAGTATATTTTTGTATTCTACTCTTATCAAGATGAGAGGATGTGTCAGATAAGATATGTCAAGTCTTTTCCCTCTCCACCTCCCTGCCCCTTTTTGTCTTCTTTCTTCATGCAATTCAGTTTGCCATTTAAGGCTATGAACATAAAGTAATGGAATGGCTTCATAGATAAGCTTTCTGCAGACTTCAATTGCTTGCTTTTAGAAGACCAGATGACATGATACAGTTAACATGCACTGCTTTATCTGTGAAGTATTTAACTTGTTAAAGTATAAATTAAGAAAATACAAAAAAATCTTTATTACACTCTCTAGTCAGATTTTTCTTTCGTAGATGTAAGTACTAGAAGAGGGCCTGGAAATTATGTTCCTATTAAATAGGAATGTACTGACAACTGAATGTAATTTCAGGTATCTTTGATAGCATCTGAAATATTCAAGACCCAAGACTGTTGATCTTTGAATGGCTTTTATTTGTATTGAAATAGTTGGGAGTTAAAGGCACTCAGCACCTTCAGAGATGAAGCATTAAATGAATGTATTAATATGTATGAAATGCATTTTTTGCAATGAAAAAAGATATTTGAAGATTGAAAATAATGCTCAAGTCAATATTCCTGTAAATGTAGCACCCTGCCCTATCTTCAGATTTGGTTAGAAGTCACATTTTTCAAATTTTATCTAGGTGTTATATCCCATTAGTGGAAGAATTTATTTATTTGATTTCTCAATTCTTAGGGTATAATACAATCCTAGCGTTGGTTGGTCTTGAAGAAAGGACTGGATCTGTAAGGCAGATTCCAGAGAGTAAAGCATGCTTTGTTCTAGTTACTGTAACAGTAGCCTTTAATATGGAGATTACTGTGTCTGGCATAAAAGAGGAAAATGAAAGTCTCTTACACTCAATGTGTGCTAATATTATTACATGCAAAACTTTTCTAACAAAATGTTTTTGTTAGTTTAAATTACTGTGATGCTGTGTCACATAATAAAGTACCAGCTAAAATCAACTTTATATTTTTGCGTTTATGTCCCCTAAATGGCCATGGAATTTATGCACTACTGTGTAGTGACCTGAATGGCAACCCTGAATGCATTTTTTTTGGGCAAGTATCAGTTTTCTGTAAAGCTTTTGCCATTATTTTAATGTAAATTTTTTTTTTTTTTTTTTTTTTTTTGGTATTCCTGACTTATTGAAGCTTTCAATTACTGGCACAAAGCATATAAAAACTTTCTTTTCACAGGGTGATGAGGAACTCTTCATCCTTACGTATTGTACCAAAAGAAATATAGATACCATCGACAGGCGATTCTGTTTTGACTTAGAAGCTTCAGACAGGTAAACTTATGAAACACGTATAAAATACTTAGAAAGGACTGTTTCTAAGTATTAGTGAATATTACTGTAAAATTACTGTTTTTTTTTTTTGTTTGTTTGTTTTTGGTTGGTTGGTTGGTTGGTTTTTTAATGATCATTCAAGCTGCCAGTGGGAAATAGTTACTGGAGGAGCTTGCAAGCTACTGTCATAGCTTACTGCATTTTACCTCAGCTGCATGTAGCAGAAGCAGTGAGGATCTAAACTGAAAAGTAGACATTGTCCAAGGTATCACATAAAAGAAAAGCATAGAAAAAAATAGATAAACTGTTATGAATTACTGCTATTATAGTGAATTAATGTGGCTTAACTCAAAGTACACATAGCTGTAGTGAAAAACTATGATCACAGTGGATAATTCATCCAGTCTTGACCATATTGTATCACAAGCCTGCTTTCCAAAAGTGTCATGTTGCTGATGGTTTATGCTGGATTCTCAGATTGGAAATAAAATCATTTGGATTTTGAAGCTTTTGTGGCTGGTTTAGTAATGTAATGCGTTTTGAATGTTGTTGCTGCTGCCTTTTTGAAACACTACCATTCTGTTGCTTTATTTCAAAAGAGAAGAATTGCTTATTTATAAATTTTGCTAAAAGGATCTTAAAATATGATGAATGTTGCTTTTCCATCAGCATTGTAGTCTTCCTTCATTTATGAAAGTAAGAGAATCCAACCTAATAGGGCACTGCAGTTAAATAACATTGTGGTAAGGCCATATTCTTTTGGTGCATTAAATGCTAGATGTAAGTTGAAGTCTTGTTGAGTTTGCATTCACCCCTTTTGTGCTGTTTTTAACCAACACATTTTCTTATAGCAATTAGTTGCATTCTATTTTATGATGTAATGGATCTACAGGTTTACAGCTTTTTTTCCCCATCAAATTCATAACGCCGCTCACTTAAAATGTGTTGTGGTCAATGTTGCCAAGCCCCTCTATCCTGTGGTGGCTGGTGCTGCAGATATGTCTGTGATAATGCTCATAGGCACATGCCTAGTCTTCGGTCGGATGCTGTGCTTAGCTGGTGAGGCCAGCCAGGCCAGCTTGCCTAAGCCATACCTGTTTCTGTAGCAAGCAATGGGTAAAGGAACGCAAAACTACCACTGCATCTGAAAACTTCCAGCATATGTGGAAGATAACAAGGTACCATTTACAGCTCTGTTTTGTCTACAGCAGGGGTCTGAACTTGCGGTTATGATTTGATGGGGATGTGGTTTAACTGTTCCAGCACTCTGTCCCGATGTTAGGAAATGAAGTAGAGATTAAGCCCTTGACAAAACTGCTCTCGGGTCAGTGTATTGATCAGTATGGAAACCAGATTCCAAACTGAGTCTGATAGTCACTGGAAAAGTACCACGAGAAATGTCAGTTGGTCCCCCTCAGTATGTCCTCTTTAGAGTTCTGTTATCTGGAGTCGAACAGAGATGGATGGATAGCAGTGCTTCCTTGATCCCACAAAACCATTTTTCATTTTGTTCTCGTAAAAGTGGGAAAAATACAATCCATCTTTCTGTCTAGATATAATAGACACAACTGGTCCACTGTGACCTTGATATCACACATTTTTCTTTTAATAATATATGTGTGTAATACTGAGATGTTCCCATGGAGATTAGTTCCATGCTGCAGGCCATTAGCTCGTTTCCTTGGTATCAGTTCAGGACACACTTATCCCTCAGCTTGTCCAAGTTAAAAAGTAATGTATAGATTGACGGCTGGCCACGGGGTTTTCTTTGTTCCTGTGCTTTGGAAGGAGGGAAGATTGGATAATTTTAGGAAGAACTTTTCAGTAGCAAATGTTCAGCCTTTTAAGTGACGAGCATAGTTTGCTTGGATCAGCTAGCTGAAAGTTTACAGATTTTTCTTTTTAAAAGAAAGCCACATTTTTATTTTTTTTTCTAAATGAGCAAATGTAGAGAAGTTTAAATCTTAGGAAAGAGACAACAGGGGTCTCCTGTCTAATACTGATAAAGAAAGAGCATTATACTAATACAGGAAAAGAAAGAGAGAAGAGAGAAGGCTTTGTCTCTTTTCAATTTAATTTGATGACAAATAATATTTTGTGAAGCATATACTGAGTTTAATGTATTGCCTCAAGGTGATAATCTTTGATATCATGATGGTTAAAATTTTACTGAAAAGAAAGAAAGTATACATGAGTTATGAGAGTAACTTTGATAAACTTTTGATATTTTTTTTTGGCAAGGTGAAAATTAACTAGAAACGTCTCTGGTTGTAAACATATAAACTGTGTAGATTGTTAAGTTTTGAAGTAAAAGTGGATTTTTTTTCTGTTTTTCTCTATGCTATGATTTTTGAAACCATTTTTCCCTACAGCTATTTTGTTACTGCAAGATAGGCTTAATATGAACAAGAGAGAGGTAGAGAGAGAATGTAGAGAATGTTATGAATTAATTCTGTATTTCTGTCTATCTCTATATAATGAGATTTACATATTTGCCCAAAATATTGTCAGGCTGAATATAATGATTTTTCTAAATTTGCAGAAAAAATAATTACCCAAACAACGTGTTCTGCTTTTAACTCTCCTTGCTTTGTACATTATGTTGAACCACACAATTGCTCCTTTTCTTTTCCTATTATATAAATACAAAGTAGATTTTTGTTAATCTCTGTTCAATAATCCCTGCATCCCATGGTTGTCCATGTTGCTTGTTAGGAAAGTTATAATACTAGAGTTTCATAAGGACATACTGCATTAAGACTTGATTATTTTGATAAAAGAATTACTGGAAAACTATAGTCAGTTAACGCTTTAAAGTTGAATTTATTACTTTTCCCGCCTGTGCAATAGCACACCAACACAAGAGCAAGCCCGTTTAGAATTCAGAAAGCTCAGTAACTCTCAGCAAGCATTAGAATCAACAAGCTATCAACAATAAGCTGTTTTAAATAAATAGTTTGGAGATTACATTCACT
Organism: Oxyura jamaicensis; assembly: GCF_011077185.1. NCBI lineage: Eukaryota > Metazoa > Chordata > Aves > Anseriformes > Anatidae > Oxyura > Oxyura jamaicensis. The sequence continues at coordinate 53,734,258 of NC_048896.1, read as the reverse complement.
TTCCTTTTTCCTTTCTATCCTCTCTATTTCCTACTGTGTGCATCATTCCTATTCCTTTTATTTGAATGAGGAACAGTGTTCAGTAATTAAGCAAAACTCTGGACTTTAGGACAATGAGCTTTTGACTGCCTTTGGAAGTGGAGTTTGACAAGACCATGTTTTAGTTGCTGGTGAATGCAGTTACTCTGTGTGGTTGCAGGCCTGGAGTTCCTGTGACCATGCAGGCGTTTTCTGAGGAAGACAGGAAGCTGTGGATGGAAGCCTTGGATGGAAAAGAAGCTGTAAGTGATGTTTTTAATGTTTTTTTTGTATTATAATGGAGAAATCCCTTCCTTCCCCCCTCTTCCTGATCACATTTGCACTTTAATAAACTGAATTTATATAGTTTACAAAATGATAGATTCATTGAAGAAGGAATAAAAATGAAATAAAACTCAGGAGAGATGAGTAAGTTGGTAAAGCTCAGCGTCTATGTCTGTTAATGCTGATACAAGGTATTTTTCATTATAACAACACCTTTGAATTTTGGTTTCCAATCACAATGGTAATATTAGTATTCTAGAAAAGGTCTACTATAAGCATGTTCACTTAGCCATATGCTGACATACCGTATTCCAGTGGCAAGACTTGCATGAGCTAGTTGTGGTATTATTTTTTTTACAAAATAGATCAAAAATATCTATGTAATTGGAAATAAGGTTGTACTTAAGTTTGTTTAATTTCTAGTTCACATTGAGAAATGGATCTGAGCTGCAGAGTTGAAAGAGAGAAGCAGATTGTTCTTACAGTCGTAAATATATTGGTCTTGTAAGCCAAAATTAACAGGGCAGTCTAGTCAGTGGCACAGTCGTGTCTCTGTCACATTAGTTGGCTACTGGGGATTTTAACAGTAGGTTTTATTGCCGTTGTTGCAGAAATCTCTTTTAATCTGCAGAGGTGTTTATTACCATCACATGCTGTCTGAACTGTCCAGTAAGCTTACAACTTCTGGGAATGTTGAGCTGGGACCTAACTCCCAGGATTCATCAACTGATTTCAGTGAACTGTGGGAAATTAATCTGCAGAGAAACATAGGAGAATGGAGCACTCAAATCACAACTCATTTTAGTGACTACAGCTGTGCTTGTTCTGCTCCCCAAGGAACCATGTTTATTGAGAATTTTTGAAAATTTTCACTCCTTAAAAACTGCAGATCTTTACTTTCTGAGGGACCAGAGATATTTTGTCCTACTGTTGAAGCTGGTGATATGTTCTGGTGATTTGTGCCTACTGGGCACAGATGGAGAGTCTTTTGTTTCTGGTTTCATACAATTCTTTAAAATAATTAGTCTTTCTACTCTTTCTCTCTTAGTTGTTCATCAATTTGAATAAAGCAAGTGCGAAACGAGAGGGAAGTAAGTATTTGAATTACAACTGAAGTTGATTTTCGTTAACACTTTACGGTAGAGAAGTGCAAATGTAAAATTTGTCTGTGGTTCCAACTTAATTAAATATTGTATTTTTAATCTCAAGTTCTGAATATACTTTTTAGATCTTGTAGTTAATGAGTTTCCACGGTAACACAGTTTAGTACATATGTAAGAATTGTAGGATTGGACATAAGCTAAACAAACAGTCTGTTTTTGCCAATTTAAGATCATGCTTAAATTGACTTAAAAAGGGGTTAATTTGAAAGTGTATTTCTTAATCCAGATTGTGTGTACACATCTGTTTGAATGTATAAATATGGTTTTAAAAGCAGAGCTGAACATAAAGGTCAGCAAAAACACTGAATGCATGTATTTAAAATGTAAATTACATAATATGGAAGTAGAGGAGATGGCCATCTTTAAATAACATTAGCTTTCTTCAGTTAGCAAAGTATATGAGTTAAAACAGCTATCTTTCTTGCATTATCAGGGAATACGTGCTTTTTTTTTAAATATTGTTGGATAAAGCTGTTTTTATTAATAGAAGTTTTTCCACGGATTTTTATTTTGGTGATGCAAGCCTAGGTCCCTAGGAGCAAGAAAGCCAGATGTTTGGGGGAAGGGCAGTTTTGCAATATAAGCTTTTAAATGAAGTTTTGATGTGAAGAAAAAGAACAAGATAGGAACAACAAAGGAATGCTGGATCTCAGCTGTTGTCCTGTTAATGCATCTGCTTCTATGTAGTCAGATCATTAACTGCTGTGAAATTATATACATGTGTCCTGTATCTTTAGTGTGGGAAAACCTTTGGCTTTGGGTAGGCCTCAGAAAAAGCCTGCTGTTCATGATTATGTTTTTTCATCATAAGTACTTCCTTGTCCCATTTGGTTAACTCTCTCAGATGTTGTCGATGTTGCAGTAAGTATTGTTAAACTCCATTTTGCATCTGCCAACATATGTACCTAATTAGAGATCCCATTCTTCAAAAGCTGCTGCTGTGAACAGTTTCAGTGTAGCCACTACCACCAGAATGTGCCTTAACCTGGCCTAGGTAGGGCTGTGAGAAAAGGGGAATTTCTCTAGAAAAAGTGATGAAGTACTTCTGTTTCAGAATATTTACACAGTTTTGTCTGAGAAGTACTAGCCATGTGATTAAGTCCAGCCTTATTTTTCAGCAAAAGGCATAATTGTAATGGCGTTTTAAAGCTTTTTGAACTTTTTTTTTTCTTTTAGGTGCACAATTGGATAAGATAGGATTCACAGTCATCAAAAAGTGCATCAATGCTGTTGAAACACGAGGTAATGATCAATCCAACAAAACACTTCTGACTGTGGAGGGAATGGAGCAGTTGGTCTGCTTTTAGAAGGCATGTGTGATCTAGTTGCCTTGTAGATCTCTGTGAAAGACTCAACGTGGTAGAGATTTCACTGATTACATTGACCAGTGCAGGAGCTTTCTTCCATCCAGTTCCAGCCTTTACTGTATTGGCTCTGCTTCAACAAATGTGCGTTCAAGAAGTGCTCAGAAGGGAGTAATACCTCCCTAAAAGGAAGCCAATACTGGTGCACAACAGTTGAGAAGAAACCCTTTATCTTGTAGGCAATTCCTATACCTTTGCTTTACTGTTGGAAAAGACTAATTAATTTTAGTATTCTATTTGTTGAGTTTGAAGCTTTTCCATTCAGTCACTGAAGACAGAAGAACAGGAGCCAAGCAGGCAAGTGAATAACAAAAAATACTGAAATATTTCTGGTGGAGTTACAGCCTCACAACAGAGGCAAGGATGCTGTCAGGCTTACTATTCTGTACACTCGTTCTTGTATCTCCAAAACTGGGGACAGAAGAGAAAGGTCTATACGCAGACAGTATTCAAGAGGTATTTATTAATTTTGTTTTGGAAAGAACTTAAGGAAAAAATTCAGTATTGAATAAATATGTAGGGTTCCAAGAATGGATGTAGGTGATCTTGCTCCCTTTTAGGAGCTCAGCAATCCCCACAGCTTTGGTTCAATGAAGTTGATTCATCCGTAACATTTCAGGGAGTTGGTGATTATTTTCAGTTTACTGATTCTGAACATAACATCAACTGCACTAAAGACAAACAAAAAAGGCTTAACCAACAAAACAGTGAGTTCATACATGAGGCCAGCTGAAGCATTCCTAAAGGATAAGTTTCTGTTTTCTGCAGAACCTGGAGGACATTCTGTGGATGTCTGCAGAGCTAAATACAAAGAAGGCCAAGAGAATATTGAACTATTTGCCTTGAAAGGATTTGTCCAAAGAGTACTGTGGTGAAGAAAGTCTGTCTTTCAGACCTGTAGATTTTATACCTATACTTGTTTTTAAAACATTTTTACTTGACTATTTAATAACACATCAAAGGCAAGTTATGTTCGGCAGAAGAAAACAGGACAGATGCCTCTTCAGAGATTGTGCTTGTGTGCCATGTTTTTATCTCTTTTAATCATAATGGGTGTGAGGTTGGCGTGGGTGGAAAGAGAGGACAGTCTAGTGTGGGTGGAAACTGAGAATAGTCTTGTCATGTCATAGCAGAAAGTCTGGTATTCAGAGAGAGGGGAGCATAGCAGAGATATTGAACATAAACTTGTCAATGGCTGGATAATTTTTTCTCAGTTACGTTCACTTTTATAAAGCCAAGAACAAAATGATTTGCTTTGAATGAATAGAAAAATCAAAGACAGTGTCATGGTTAAAATGTAAATTTGCTTCTGATTCAGTGCTCTTTTGCATTTCTGGATAAGAACAGCTTTACCTAATAGAAGATGCTGAGCTATCAAGGCAATGTTATACTGAGCCTGTCTCTCACATACGGAGCACAGTTCTGTTTGGATATGCATGCATGTTTTGTCTCCGAGGGAATGTTTAGGGTTTTTGTTTTGATTATGCCATATATTTATAGTTCTGTACTTAAAATAATACAGCAGGGTTAAAAGTTTATAGAAGCATAAAAAAAAAACTATTTGCTCCAGTAGTAAAGACTCTCTGCATGTTTCTGGGTACAAGTAGTTGATTATGTGGTAGGTAAGTGTTGGGAGAGTAGCATTTGCCTTAATTTTAGACCTATAGGAGCTGCTAATCTGAGCTGTAGAGACAGATGGCAGCATTGAGCTGTCTTTGTTCACAAGAAAGAAGACGGTGAGGAGGAAGTAGAAAACCTTTTTTTTTTTTTTTTTTTTTTTTTTTTTTTAATGTAAATAAATAAATCTGGTATTACTTCGAGAATGCCACTGGTGCGACTCTTTCTGTACTATGGAATTTGATATAAAAAGTTAAATCTGCAGCTCTGTTAATAGCCTGTGTCAGCCACACTTACAATGCCAGCCACACACCAAACTTAACTGCAGACATATCTTCCTTACAATAGTGTAAATTATATTTTACTTAACTTCCTAAGCATGTTTCGCAAATTGTGTTCCAGTGCTGAATTCTGGTATCAGGCTGCCAACCATCTTTAGATCTTGCAAATGTGAGGAAAATTGCACTGCAGGGCTTCACCCCTCAGAGCTGCTAATAGTGATGGGTTGAGCCCGCAGTCGTAGCTGAGCCCCTCAATGTTTTAGGCAGTGATAAGCTATTCCTTGAAATGAGTCATCTCATCAGTTGTGCTCCTTAAATGCCAATCAGTATCTGTCTTTCGTATGTTGAAGATCTGAAATGTGCAGATTAAATCAGAAACAGTGCTGTTTCAAACAGTTTTTTATATTTTAAATAAAACATCATTTAGTGGTATGTTTAATTTAAAACTATTGCTATTTACTGTTGAAATATTAATTTCTCTTCACACTTCTTGATGTCTGTTAGCAATTAGCCGTGCTTTTTTCAGGTTGATGAATTTGAAACTGATCAATTATCTGATAATTATTATCTCAGACTCATGATTACTGCTGGAGGAATGTCTTAGTTTCAGTACTGCCACAATTTCAGAGGCGTTTGTATATTATGTCTGTTTTAATATTGAGCAGTAGTTTCTGTGGTTTGGCATTAATTATTTTTAAGCCATTAAATGTATGTTATGAGTGTTTGGGGTCAGCACGTTTGGTTCTTGTGAATTTTAATGTTAGAAGCACAGGAAATCATGAAACAACTTTTGAGATAAGCCAAAGCAGAGATATATCTGACTGTGACAGTATTTCTTCAGCTTTTTAATTTCTTGCATGTGATGCAGAAGCCTTGTTCTGTGGAAAGTAGTGGTGGGCATTATATATATATAAATAAAAGTGTGATACATTTTGTTAGAGAATTGAAAAGCTTGGTGTTACTTTTTACCAGAATTTTCCTGGACTTCTGTGAGAATTTTCAAGTAACAAATACTTGCTGCTCTCAGGACGTATCCCTAATGCATCCTTCTTTGGGATGGATGAAGGACCATGTTTATTTTTCTTCAGTGTTGGCAGTCTGCAAGGCTTGTATAGCATGCCATCACACTGTTGTTCTGGAGATCATTGAAAAACTTATTTGTGTGACCCGGTAACTTCATATGCTGAGAATAGTGTTGTGGCCACATAACTGTTTATTGTGGTTCCTTCTGCACACAGCTAAATTTTGAGCATATTCCAGAGCCGTGTTTTTCGATGGCTGCAGATGAAATGCTGGAGATCTGGCTTATTGTGTTAATTTAAAGCCAGCTCTGAACATGACATCTGCCTTAAGGCTCAGCATTAGTAGAGTGGCACTGGCATCCTGGGGAAACAAAAGGGCTGATTTTGCCCAGGTGGAACAATTGAGAGAAGTAGCACTACTGCCATAGCATGTCAGGTCCCCTCTGTCTCAGTGCTATCACTGAGGAGTTCAGCAAGTCCTCTGAGATCTGAGATGGTTGAGGAGGCTGCAGACAGTGTGAGGAAGAGTAGGGGGAGAGAGAAGTAGGAAGAGATGCATTAAGACTAGGCAGGAAGTGAGTTAGACAATTTGAAGTTCTTGCCACTGTACTTTTGCTTTGTATTATGGTTGTGTCTGACAGTAATTCATTAAAGAGGTAATGATTTTATATACTGCATCTAATACTTCTTTAGGAAGAAACTGTTTTCTCTTATTACTAGTTTCAATTTTCCTTCTCTGGGTTGAAACAGTTTGATATTGAAACTAGGAATTCTCCACAAGTCTTCCTTTGTTGAAAGATATTTTGAGTAAGAATACTGCATAATCTGTTATTTGAAAAGATTTCCTTGGAATAGAAACACCTGTCTTATGTTATTTCTACTTTTCTAGGCCATTATGAATATAGAGGAAGAGTATGGTGGTGTTTGTAGATTGTTGATTATTATATGGCCTCTCAAATACCTGTGTCAGCTTCAGGCCTGTAATATTTTACCTCCCACAGTATGAGATCTGGAACGGTGCAGCAGACAGAAAGGCATACCTTATTTGCCCTTTTCCTTCCCTTCGACATCTCTCGCTGTCATTGGTCTTTAATTTATAGTCATATTTTTATTTCCCTGGGGATAAAACCAGGTTTGCATGTGTATGAGAGGAAGAAAGGGCATAGAGAAATGACAGGAAGGCAGTCCAGTGTCTACATGGAATGATAGCAGAGGACTGAAAACATTATGCTGGTTATGGCTACTCTATTCATCCCTAGCAAAACCAGAAGTACTGATCTCGAGAACTTGTGGTGCTGCCTGTGGGCTCAACTCATATGTGGACCCCAGTGGGTTGGAATGAGACATGATATCTTAAATGAAAAGCATTTACAAACTTGAAAAAGCATTGGTTTTCAGAACTGGGAATAGGCTCGAGTTTTTATTTATTTTATCCAAACTCTTATTGTCAGCCACGTATTTGGAAAAAAAAGCAAAATTACATTTGTTAAAGAATTCTTAATTTAGCATTTGTTGGTTTGGTTCTTGCATTATTTGAATGTGGACGCTGATGTATCCAACTTGTCATTTAAAAATCTGAAAACAGCCAGTGATTTTCAAGGAAAGATTAGTCCCTGTTTGCTTCTACTTCCAGTATCTGAAGTGGAACCTTTTCCAAAATATAATGTGAACTTATCTTAAAAACACAGAAGAACAAAAGGATTCTTGCAATACTTTATTTATAAAGTTGTTCTCATGACTGTGTAAATAGTATGTAGTCTGTCTTACTTTGAGGATAATTTGTCGCCTGGGGAAAAGTTTTAATGCTAAATTTGACTGTGTATCTTATTGCTGTGGTTGATCTTCTGCCTTTTCTTTTCCTCTCCTTTTGCATAACAGGTATAAATGACCAAGGATTGTACAGAGTTGTGGGGGTGAGTTCAAAGGTCCAGAGACTTCTGACTTTATTGATGGGTATGCCTCTATTTTACAATATTTTTTTCTATATTTTATGTCATGTTTGTTTTGCTGTCCATATTTAATGTTCAAATCATCTGTACTTGTTCTGTATACAGGACACATCTGGTTTGCTTTTCTTCATGAAAATTATACTTGTAGAACTGTAAGGTCCCCCCTGGTTGAGCACAGAGAGCAAGATTAGTTGGTAGAGGAAACTAAGAGAACTTGTAAGGGGTGTGTAGGAGTAAATCATGGGCTTTGTACAAGGCTGATGTAAGTCAGGAAGCACTTCTTTATTGTCAGGAAAAACTTCTTGAGTGTGTGGGTGATGGAGCACTGGCCCAGGTTTTACAGAGAGGTTGTGGAGTCTCCCTCCTTGGAGGTCTTCAGAAGCCACCTGGAAATAGACCTGGGTACCCTGTCCCCGCTTGAGCAAGGGGGTTGGAGCAGACTCATCTCAGAAGGTCCCAAGCCCTCCGTTTTAGGGTTCTATGAAGTGGATTTAAAACAATCAGAATTTAAGGGTCTGTTCAGAAAATTGAAAATACCAAATTTAAGAAAGTTTGAAGCTTATTGCTTCATTGTTTGAGGTTTCCAACTTTCTTCTCCCTTGTCTTAGATACACAGGTGATTTCTTATGTGTGTATTTAGTTAATCACTGTGCAAAATAAGATATGCAGTTTAAGCCTACTGGTGAGGAGCTCTTTGGCTGAAGAGGAGGAATACAATATATGTATTAATAATAATTATGTCTGTGCCAAGGCTGGAGACAGATGGAGAAAGGATTTGTTTTAATAAACTCAGTAGTATAACTCTTATTTGTGGCTAACAACTTAGACTCTCTTATATCTAGTTAGCCATGTGTAGCTTTTAACATTTTTGATTCATAAAAGTTTTCTCAGAAATTTCTCCCCCTTCTCTTTCTGGAAATTTTGATGCATCTTTAATCCCAGTGACTGTAGTGTCTCTTGACACTTTGCTATCCCTAGGGAATAATAAAAAAATGTATTGGCACCTGGATGAAATCCCTAGTCTGCCTGCTATCTCTCACCAAAGTAGTAGCCATGACTGCAAGATGTGCTGTGTTTCCCAATTTCTTGTCCTGAGCACTGACAGTACATGCAGTCAGACAAGACCACTGGGATTAGTTCATTTTTATAGAGCTTCCAAACCTGTCACTTGACAGCAAAGGTCTGATTCTCAGGGATTCATTGGTATGCAAAGAAGCTTGTTTGCAGTTTGCACCAGGCTCTTCTCCAGAACCATGCATGCTCCATCTGTGCTGATAACACAGTGTTCTTTGGCACGGCAAACTGGAGGAAGCCAGAAAGTGAATTCATTTCATTACCCCAGACATTATGTGAATGACAAAGCGCTTTTATATTATATGCTGCTGTCAGTTCAGTGCCACCTGTAAGACTTTTTCTTTTCCTTCCTTTTTTCCCCTCCCCCCAAACAGGCTGTCTTTTCAGAAATGACAAGGCATCAGGCTTGAGGGCCTGTATGTCATATCAATCTGTCATAATGACCTTGCTAAATATTAATTTCTGGTATCTTACTTTAATCAATATTTACAGCACTCTGAAGTTCTCCATTAGTGCACATAAACCTGCCTATATCTTTAAAGTATTGTAGCATTTTTTTTTTTTTTGAATACAAACTGGGATTAATAAAAATGATATATAGCAGATTCCCATGGATGTTTATCTGTGTTGGAATTACCCTTGATAAACACTAACCATTTTTAGCCATTGACCATGGAAGGACTGATTTGCTGTCACTCAGAGAATCTTGATAAGATGCATTTGACATCCTAAGATGTTTTTCACTTTTACACTTACTGGCTAACTTTGGACATGCAGATCTAGCATGTAAATTTTCCTCTGTGCCATTAGTCAGATCCAAATTAAATAGATTCAGGTTGCCAGTGGTTCAGTAGCAGCTGGAAGAGTTTACTAGGGATTCCAGCACCTGCTTTTATTTATTTATTTATTTTAATTAGAAATATATATTTTTTGTCATTCTAAAGGTTCATATAGTTATGTGAAGTAGGAGGAATACAGTGGTATCAAGATGAGCCAAAATACCGAACAGAAAAAAGTTAGGGTGCAAGCAGGTGCTCTTGTTCAGATGATTTGTTGAAAGTGATTCTATCTGTGCTCTTTATCTGTCTGTCCTCAGAGAAGAATAAAGAGGGTTTCTTTTTGATATACAGTGGTACAGAGAATTTAAAATGACTGATTAATCTTTAATCCTTTGTCTCTGGGTATACTCTTAGATACCCTTTTATATGAAAGTTCCTTTCAGAATCATAAAACCTCATATTAACTTTCTGTATTTTAAAATGTTTGATAATATTTCAAAGTATTTTAAGCTACCTGTCATTGACCGTGAGGTTCTCTGTCTAAAAGGCCCTAACTGCAAAAAAGTCTTCCAAATGGTAACCAAGGACATTAATAGGATATAGGTTCTGTCTCTTTCTCAGAATATTTTCTATAAAATTTGGGAAAGTGCATTGAGAGTCAAGAGAGTATAAGAACAAATATATATGCAGGCCTGCTTTTCTAATACTGTGAATGCACAGATTTTCATCTTTAATATAAAAAAAAAAAACAATATAATTAAGTCCTCTGTAAAATAATGTTCAACAAATATACAATTCTACTTAAAAAAAACCATAACAATAACAACAAAACACCACAACTTATTTGTGCAATTAACTTAGTCCTTAAAGTTGCTTGTAACCAGGACTGTGCTATGGGGGTCTATTTTGCAGCAGTAATCTTGTCTAAATTTGAGTGATAAAGGCATTTGTTAAATAGGGCACCAGTACCTTTCCAGGTAAATGTTACATTAATTTGATGTCTCACTATAAATAGGGAAAAAGAGTTATGGCTTCCCGTGTTCAGGGACTCTTTGTTATAAGCAGTTCAGAGTGTTGTGAGCCATTAGAAAGCTCAACTCTTGAAAGGTGTTAGGGATCAATTCCAATTCATGTCTCATCTGTGATCTGCGTAATAGCTCTGATGTGGTTCATTTCATACAAACTGCCTACATACATTTTGTGCAAACTACAAGTTTGTTGTATAAAGTCAGCTTTCGTATAGACCCTTGCTCAAGGTGAAGAGACTGCTAAGGACTTCAAGTTCAGTTTTGATTTCTGATGCTGCCTGTCATGAAAAATGCCAGACATTACATTTTGTAGTGGAAAACATTATACTACCTCTGCCTTTTCAAAACAAGCAGCTTTCAAAACTGAATTCCGTATTATTTTATATACAGTCTGCATACACTCCTACAGTGGGCATACTGCCTATGAAAGTAGAGACAGTCTAATTCTAACCTAGTTTAGTGAAGTGGACTGGTTTTATAAACTGAGCTCCCTTATTGTCAGAAAGATGTGCATGAAATTTAGAGTTGATCTGTCAAAATCTGTTCCATAAATGTGCATAGTTATTTTTATAGGCGTAAAATTGCCATTCAACGCACAGTGGCCGTTCTGTGAACAAATAGCATGAAAACTAATGGAGAAAATTTTGAAATCTTGGTGGCAGTTCCAGTTTGTATACTGGTCTGAGATGTTTGAAGTAGAGGGAAAAAGAAAACAGGAACAGTCAAATATATATTCTTGTGTGTGTATGAGTGATTTTGTATAATATGTTTACATGGGTATACATGTGTATGGAGTGGTGGGGCAAGGAGCTGTGTGGGGCAACTATCAGTCTGAAAGTGGAAAAAAAAAAGTCTTTAATGGGTTTTGAGGGCTTTTTACAGTCAAATTAGGGTTTGTTTGGGGTTGGTAGCAGGGCTAAATTTGATTATTTTTTAAATTATTTTTTCCCCGAAGAGGTATGAAATATTTCATCAATACCATACATATTTGAAGAGCCTTGTTATGAACTCAGAGGCTGGACTCAATGATCTTGGAGGTCTCTTCCAACCTAGATGATTCTGTAATTCTGTGAAATTGAGATATTCAGTTTTTTTCATCCTTAGATTCATCACCACCAGGATCTATATAACTGAGTATGTCCTTTGACTGTAAAGAAGAGCTAATGATTATTGGAGAGCTGATGATTATTAACTGAATATTTAAATATCCAGTTATTTAAAAACATTGGATATTACATAGTGGTTTAATAATAAAATTATTTAATTAATTTTGTAGTAAGGTTTTTCTTCTCCAAAAAGAGAATTTGAAAGCAGAAGAAGCTAGCATGCTAAAAAGAAGAAAAATATAAAGGTTTTCCTGAGACAGACTTGAAGATTTTGGGTGGTGGCTGACTACTAACAATTTTGGTTAAAAATGTAACCTGACTTGTATTTTAAAATGGGATTTAAATAATTGATATAATGAGGGAGAATATTCAGTTACAGAAATAATTGCTTGGCACAGCCTTTGGAACAGTATTATTTAGTCCAAGTAAAAAGGACTGTACCTTTAATCAGGGATCCTAATTTGATTTTTTAAATGTGTCTGTTGTTTGTCTGACAAGCAAAATAACAAATGAATTCTGAGTTGTATGAATGGTTCAACATGTAATCTGTGTCACTCACTGTTGTTGCAGTTTACTGTTGCAACTGACAGAAACATAAAATAATAATAACGCTCAAGTGCTTGAAGATACAAAATATATTGAGCTAATTTGGCCACATACATGTGATCTTCTTGACTGTCAAATAGCTATTGCTTCTTGTTTTGAGACATAACTTTTTTTTTTTTTTTTTTTTTTCTGTGCTGTGCTATTTCCAATGTTTTGTCAAAAAATCTTCAGCTGATTGATCATTCAGACATACGGCAGTTCATGTTATGAGACTTTACCAAGTAGCCGGATAAAAAATGGGAGGAGCTTTGAGAAAATGACAGATTGTCAAGAAAGAAAATATTTTTCCCCTTGGCTAAAACTGATCAAGTAAGGGAGACGTTAAAGCCATCTTGTAGAGAAAACTTACTAATAGAGAACAGACCTTTTTCTACTTTTGGAGCACCTTTTAAAGGTTTTCACACAGTAAAGGCGGTCACATTGCAGTTGGCTATTTTTGTCATCAGCCCAAAATAACTGTTTATAGGGAAAACTATGAAAAAGATTAGAAAAGATTTCTCAGTGTATTTGTGTTTTAAATAATGAAAAAGATAAGTTATCCTTACTAGGTCTTTTTTCTAAACTGTTTATGTACATCTTTCTGTGTTTGTGTACATCTTTCTGTTTAATTAAAGGTGTGAAAATAGCAATTGCTATAGAGATCATTTCACATGAAAGTGATTTTTAATCCTTCATTAAAGAAAAAATCATCAGTAAAGTGCTTTCTATAATAAAATACATTAGTAGAATTTATAAAGAGGTTTGGATATTAAGTCTTGTTAGTATTAATTAATAGTAGAAAGGACATACTGCTTCCACATTAATGTGAGCAAATGCATAATCAAATTTAATGTGTTCCAGTTCATATAGGGCATACTGATTTAGAATCACCTTTTTCACGCTCCTCTTCACTTCCTGATTATTTTGTAGATGCAAAAACCTGCAACGAAGTTGATCTGGAAAACTCTGTAGATTGGGAAGTGAAGACAATTACTAGTGCTATGAAGCAGTATCTGCGGTAAGCCTCTCTATTTTTTTCAGATCATGAATTTTATATTTTAATTCTCACATGCTATGTGTTAAGAAAAGCAAATAACACAGCTTATATTATATTTTCTTGTATGAACAGAGGTGCATTTTGTGCAAATGTCGTGTTTGTAATTTTTCTTGGGGCAAGCAAAATAATTTAGCAAAACTGGTACTTGTGTTCATGTGAGACAAGCCCCCAAACAGTTTTGTGTTAGATACATAAGCACTTCTCTGATGGTTTAGAGATCTGAATTGTTGGTAAACTTGCTGAGAGTCATTACTGAAAGTCAGCTGAGATTATTACAGGATTTTTCTGCCTTTTTGTGTTTTAATGTGGAAGAATGAAAACGGGAAAGGTTATTAATTTTTTAATGTTTTCCTCTTTTTCTTCTGACCGATGTTCCTGATATTCTAGTAGAATAGTAATAACATTCTGAGTGTGAAGAGTAGGAATCTTAGATGTTCAAATGACTTGGCTGATTTCTGATCAAGATATTTTACTAAATTGCCTAAGAACATAGACTTTCCTGTATCTCTTGTAGCATATCACAAATACAGTATTTTTAATGTCTTACTGTTATTATTGAAACCATATCAAAGAATGCTGAAGATTTTTTTTTTTGAAGATAAAAGTCATAGGTAATGTAAGAAAGAATAAAAATAGTGTGCACTAGATTAAATATTTCCTGCTTACAGTATTTCCCTTCTGAGTGTTTATTCTGGTATTTCGTGAGCATCAGTCATGGAGTCAGCTTAATAAACAAAGGTTTTAACTGATGTTTTAACTCTGATTTCTGTTATTCGACACCTTTTTCACTGATGACTCAGGTTTTCATTTTTTTCTATTTGAAATGCTTTAGAAGTTTGATTTGTGGGTGGTTGCTTTTCAGCAATTTAACTGTATGGCCTTTATTTCTTTACAACAAGGCATTGGCTTTGCCTCTGTGTTTTAAAAACCCTTAGGAAGGTTGAATTACACAGTATGCGTGTTACAATATTCAGCTGTAAAATGGTCTTGGTGTTGTAATTTGGAAAGGTGCTTATGACAGATTGGAGGCATCATTTCAGCTCATGGAATATGAATGGATGTATTTAGTCTTATTTTCCTCAGTTTTTCCTGATTTCCTAGTTTTCCATTTGTACTGAAAGTCATTAAAATCAAGTGTAACAATGCTTTCCTCCCATACAAGGGCTATGCTACTGATCGTTTTAAAAAAAGTTTCCTACTTAGAATAAATACAGATGGGAAGGAATATGAATAAACTTATAATGTCATCCTTGTTTTACAGAAGCCTTCCAGAGCCACTGATGACGTATGAGTTGCATGGAGAATTCATCATTCCTGCCAGTAAATATTTGACAGTAGTTCAAATAGAAATATTTTCGTATAGTTGTGGCCTTAGGAGCATGCAGTAAATACAGTTTCAGAAAAATTCTTCAACCCAGTAAAAATATAGGAATAAAAAATAATAAAAGTTTTAAAAATACAGAAGTTTTAACCTGTGTTCAATTTTAGTACATCTCACAAGTGATGTGACTATTGAAAGACAAGTTTGTGACAGACATAGCATAGCATGATTTTCACTTCTACGTAAAAGCTTTTGGTTATGCATTCTAAACATTTCATTCTTATTACCTTAATTGTGTAATGATAAAATTCTACTTGGACTGAGATGTTTTTTCTTCCATTTATAGAGTAGAAGCTTAGTAAAAGAAAATATGTCAACTTGGGCTAATTTAAATCCTGAAAGTATAATTATCTGACCCTTGTTTTCAGTGCCTTGTTAGTCTGTATCCAGGATGCCTCAAACATTCCCCTCATATATTAGTTGAAGGAATGAACAGGCCAGATTACACGATGGCAGTTCAAACACAGACTTGGAAAAGGCAGAACAGCATTTATAGTTCAGCTGTATGGTATCTAAAGTACATGGAATTTTTTGGAAGAGGACAGAGAGAAACAGTAAAAGAAATTTTTGGCAAAGTATCAAACAGATATTTAGCTGATTTTCTTTCCAGCCTGTAGCACTTCTGGCAAACTGCGGAAAGCAAAATTAATATAAAATTTGAGACAATTGCTTTATCTTCTTTGGTTTGCTGTAATGACTTTTCAGGACTGCAGAATGTATTTCCTTGTGGCCCTTAATTCAGAATGAGAATTAGCCCATGAAATTCATTGCCACAACACGTTTCAGAAGCCAAGTGCTTAAACAAAATTCAAGATTTTATTACCTAGGTGGTGAGTCTGCCCCCTTGTATTGGAAAGTGTTAAAATAATTTTTTGATCTATGAAGTTTTGCCATCGGTTTCTCACAGCATTTTCCCTTCTCTATTTTATAGTCTCCTTCATAAAAGAAATTATTTGCATTACATGTTTTAAATAGTAAAGTGTTCATAAGTAGTAAACAATGTTGTTGAGAGGCAGATTCTATGTAGCGGGGAAGAAAATTTAATCAACATTGCAGATCTGAGTTACGATATACTTAAAAATAGGTATGCAGTGTTGTTTCCTATGTTGGCTATAAAAAAACAAGCCAGGAATAGTAAGGAATATCCTTTTCTCTGAAACTATTATGTGTATGTATATTTAAAAAAATCAAAACAAAAAATTCTCCTTCCCATTTTCTTTTACCGTGATACATATCACAGTAGAGAGTAATTAGATTAAGTTGCTTACCCATCCTTTAATTAGGGCTTGCGTTTTCACATATTTGTGAAGTATTCTTGTTTTAAAGAAGGCTAAAGTTTTTATGACTGTCCTAATTTTGACTAGCTGAGAAGGAGCTAAACATTTTGTGTTTTGGTAACGTTTTTCTCTTGTAATTTAATCAGAGGTGTTCACTGCAAAAGAATAATAATAATAATAATAAAGTAACCCTAAAATGTGTAGCAATGTGCAAAGAATAATGACAATAATAAAAAATAATCTGTAGGAATATGCACTGAAAGAAATAAGGTGGGTATTTTATATGAAATACACTTAACAATCAAAGTTGCCTTGGAGTAAAATGGGACCTGATGAGCAGTCCCAGAGTCAAAACCTTCATGGTAGATTCTATTTTTTTCTGTTTATTTACCTTGTACTAAGTATGTTATATACAAGAGAAATGCTTCCACTCCTCTCACTATAAGCCACTATTCAGATGTAGTTTTGTGGTTTAATATAACCTTGACAAGTAGGAATGTGGTTTATTTCCACCTTTTACAAATTCTTTTTTTCATCTGTGTGCTAGTGAAACATACGGGGGCAAAGTTACTGAATTCAACACAAAAAAACATAAAAAGACCCTTGCTTATTGTTACTCTCTCTGTGCTGTACTAGAGTGGGATGGCATTGTTATTCAGGACCCTTTATCATAGTAATCTCACTCAGTATTTTTTTTTGCATCATTATTCTTCTGTGTTTTCAGGGGTCATTAGTTTTTGTCTTTCTGAGCAGATTAATCTTCGGCAAGTGTTGTTTTACGCAGTCTCTAATGCAATGTAGCATAGATGCAGTATTATTAGCTGCACAGTACCAACAAAATTGAATTCTAGTGACGAGTACAATTGGTTAATAACAGTAACATGTAAAATAGCACAATTCCACTTCAGGTTTTTGCAAAGAGAAAGTGGCAGCCGGGAACAACACTCCTCACTTTACAGTATACTTGAAAGCAGATGAGTCTGAGGCAGCAAAACAAGAACTACATCTGACAATTTTTACGTATAGATGAACAAAGGCATACTTTTGCGGGTGGATTGAAAGATGAGTTCACAAAATAAGTAAATAAAATAATAATTCTAGAACAAGACTATTTGTGAAAACAAAGCACATGCGTTCAATGTTGCTGTTTGGAGACATGTAACTGTTGAAGCAAAGTATTTACAGTATGTTTCTGTGCAGAGTTGGAAGAAACTTTGTGTTTCTCTGGATTATTATTTTTTTACGTGATGCTTATTTGTTTCTATGTCCTGTAGAAAGTGGAAGTCCTGAATCTCGAGTTAATGCCGTTCACTTCTTGGTCCATAAGCTCCCAGAAAAGAACAAAGAGATGCTGGACATTTTGGTGAAACATTTAGCAAAGTAAGTGCTGTGACCTGCTTTCCTGCCTTGTCAGACCCCTTGTCCTTACCTTTAACTACAAATAGCCTGGTTACTGTGCCTGGAGCTGAAGCCCATTTTGATGCTGTCATACACAATGCAAAGCAGCAAACATGCAAAAGCAGACAAGGCATTTGACTCATGCTGTGTATATTTTGGAGGTAAAGGAAGAAATCTAATCTGTTAATAAAGCCATATAAGTATTTACTTTAGCAGTCTTGCCAGCAGTTGAGGGTTTGATTGAAGTGAGAAGGTGAACATTATACTTTCTTTCCACAAATTCTGACAAAGTGAATAGTGGAGATCTGTTAGCAAATTTAAGTTGGTTTCACACTTGCCTGGGTCCAAAGCTAAGTGCATTTTATATATTTAAGTTCAGAAAGAGACAGCTTTTGTTTTTAAATTGCCAGTGGAAGAATGGATTTTCTGTTTTCCACAATTCAGTATGACTTTATTTGAAGAAACTTTGCATAAAAAGAAATTCTAAAACATGGATTAAGGAAATGTAATGTTTTCATTTGTAAAGTAGACTGCAGTTTCCAACAGTAATGGAAAGTTTTCATAACCTATTTTCTGTTTTTTCCTTCAATTCTTTTCAAATAGTGTTTCAAAGCATGCCAAGAGGAATCTAATGACTGTAGCAAATTTAGGGGTAGTATTTGGACCAACCTTAATGAGGCCACAGGAAGAAACTGTAGCAGCCATCATGGACCTGAAATTTCAGAACATTGTTGTTGAAATCCTTATAGAAAATCATGAGAAGGTAAGTTTTGGTATATCTCCATCTTTCTGAGCATTGTTTCAAATGTTCTGCTTAGTGGGTAGCATGGGGTTAAATGCGACATTACAACCTAACTCTAAAGAATATCCTCTATACGCTTTATACTTTTGGCTGTTTATACTTAATAAATATCCTGGTTCATAGGTGAGCTGACATTTCAGAATGCATATTTCCTGGTGGTAGCTGTGCTTCTGTGTGTATAGTATGCAAATAGATTTTCATTATGATATTTGTATATGCTTTTTTGTGAGCAGAAGTGATACAAAACTGGGAAAGAAAAAGCCCAGGCTCAGTTTTGGCTTTCACTTTAAGTACCCTGACCAAAGTTTCACTGAACTAATTGATCTATGTCTTAATTTTTCTCAGAGTTCACGTTTTTTTTTTTTTTTTTAAAAAAAAAAGTTTAAAAAAACAACTTTACTGTACTCTGAATTTTATGGGTTTTAAAAAGCATTATGAGAGAGCCAGGTATTAACATTTCCTTCATTTTCAGCTGAATGTGTGTTATTTTAAGCCTTTGCGTTTGAGGTAATACTGAAAATGGAAGTTGCTGTTGTTGTGGCAGCTGCTGGTTACTAAGGCACCTTACCCATACAAGATACTGTCCAGAATATCTGCTTTCACTGCACACAGTCTGGGCCCTGGAATTTGTAATAGATAAATAAATCTTTCACTGGTGTCCCTTTGCTTGAGTTCTCCTTTGGGAGGCCCTCGTGACTAAGTTGACTTCTGGAACTGGGTGTTAGAGATTCTCTGCTTGTGCTGGGAGGATGGGCAGTATCCACCTTACTCTTATTTTCAAAAAAAAAAAAAAAAAAAGAAAGAAAAGTGCTTTGGAAAAATTCCAGCATGTGCTTTTTCCCCTCTTACTTCTTAAGCACTGTGAGCAGTGAAATAGTTATTTCTTTTAAAGGTTAACAGTGTTGAAATTGGCTATCTAAGTTGAGTCTTATCTACTTTAAATAACGTTTGTCACAAGTTTTTCTTAAATGCAATTTTGCCACCTCCCTGAATAATAGGCTGGGCAAAACTTCTTTTGGCATAGCTTTATCTACATGGTGTGTTTTATTGGCTTAAAAGACTTAGGGTGTGATGCTGCCCCCACAAACACCTTGAGCAGATATACTATTGTTCCACTACAAAATTATTGTGCAGCAGATGTGGCTCAAGTCCTAAGAAATAAATATTCCAAGAGGCGTAAGCCATTTTTGACCTAATATGTGAAGGTAAACAGTGCAGTAAGGCCATGATTTTGTACCTATTATGGTGACCACACAAATTAAGAAAAAGTGAATAGAGAGTGAACAGATCCAGGGCATTTTTGATGGCATATGGAGGCTGGGTTTAGTTCTGCCTATTAAAATCGCTAGACCACCACATACTAGCACCAGCTTATTGTTTTGCCTGCTCATTCACATGCCCTTAGAAACTGGACATCAATTTCACATTTGAAACATTGGTTGTACTGGCTTTTCTTGCTCCTCTGAAAATGTGGAGAAGCAGGGAATGGAAAATACGTAAAAAAGATGCCACATCATTTTCCATGATTCCTTGTTTTTATGCCTTCTTTAGAACTGGAAGGCTATACTTTTTTTTAAAGGGATTTCTATCTTTTCACTGTTATTTCTAACAGTGAACTTGCCATCAGTGGTCTGCCTACAGCAACTTCTCTCCCACACTAGAGCTGCTTCCAAGAGGGAAGGAAGCCCAGAGTGTGACCTCTGTCTATTTATAGCAAAGACAAAAGAGAGGCGTGTTTTAAGGCATCACAAAAATGTTTGGTCAGTTTGAATATGTTGCTTTTATAAATGAGCTTTCTTCTCTTAGGGCAGACCAAGGACCTACTGTTAGTGGCAGATAGGCTTCTTGTCAATCTAATGTTCATTTAAAATTATTATGAATTTTCTGCATTTCAGACTTTCGAAGCATAAGTTGGGTTTATTATTATTATGTTTATTAATTATTTTATTTATAGCCCTAGTGAAGTCCTAGGAGAAGTCACCAGCTGTAAGTTAAATGCTTTCAAATATTTCATCAGCCACTACTCTGCCTCTGCTGATTCTAAGCCACTTCTGCTAATATATGCTAAGATTGCAGAAATGCAATAGAATCAAGATGGAGGTACTCTGACAGAAACTTGAAGCAACACTTAATCCCTTTGTATTTTATGGCCCTGACAGGCTGCAGAAAGGCATCTCTTTTCCCCTGTAGCAAATGAAATGGTTAACAAAATTCCAAACTGCAGAAGCAATAGGCATTGTAATTCCAGTTTAAATACAGTAACTTGTTAAGCCAAGTTATGATTCTTTGGTTATGATTCTTCAAACATTTTTAAATTCGATCAATGTTCATTTTGTCTTGCTCTGTGGACAGCTTTACTGAAGGAGATCTGCGATTCAGTTTTGGGAGGATACGTAGTTAACTCTTAACAGCTTGAAATCCTGGTGTAGTCGTTCCACTGTCATCAATCTGCTGAGTGATAGAATTTCTATTCAATTTATTTCTGGAAACCTGGAGATGGGGACTTGCCCTGAGATAAGAATATCTTAGTGCATAAGCTGCCTTTTTTTTTTATATACTTTATTGTCAAGTACATTTATTTCATATTAGCCAGAAACCAGTCAGTGACACTTTTACTTTGTTTAAAAGCTGCATACATCCAAACCATGGCTGTGAACCAATTATGGTAGGTTGAGGAGGGGATGTTAGGCAAAATCAAACCAATGCTGAGACTTGAACGCTGGCCTCTAGACTGTACAGCCTGATGTGTTACTTCACTGGCACTAGGATTGTGCAATCATTGAGACTAGATGGAGGACAGAAGAGCATTAAGGAAATAATTGATTAGATCTTATTTTGTCAGTTATGGATAAGCCTCTTCTAGGCAGAGTATTTCTCAGTCTCCAAGCAGAAGATGAGCTGTAGAAGCAGATCTCTACTGAAAGAAAAAAGCAAAATCTAGACCCAATCTGAGATCTTCTCCCAAGACACTCAGAACCACCAGTAGTGGAAGAGAGGCCAGTCTAGAGAAAAATAAGTGAATTGTGAATTGTCTTGCTTGCTTTTGCACTATGGCTGTAGGGAAAGGCCAGCCAGATATGCCAGGCCAAGTAGGAACATACTCAGCTTTAATATTCAATGGACTATAGTTACACTTTGAATTGTGATGTTTTTGCTGACCAGCTGCATGCACTCTTGCTCTCCTTGGCTTTGTAGGCCCTTAATGTCAGTGTCATTTCATACTTGGCTGTCTTGTTCCTTCTCCCTTGCCATATCTGTCTGGTCTCCTTTGGTTTCTGTGACCCGTGTCCTTCCCTTCATTAAAAAGTATCAAGAAATTCATGTTGGTATCTAGTGATCATGTTCATCTTGCTTTGAAGGTAAACCTTTCCTTAGCATTCATTTTCTGAGATAATGAACTTGGGGGATGGCTACAGCTGTGTTTGTACAATGCTTGGCCTTTAAGTAATCCTGTTATGAATAGTGAAAGTCAATTTGGACCAAAACCCAGATTTTGCTTTCTCTTCCTCTCCTCTCCTAAATGAATTTCAAAGGTGTAAATTAGTTCTTCTTCCCAAGGGTTTAGCAGACTAGAGATCTTGGTCATCTCACCTCTTCTGGTCTTGCTTTGTGACTTGCACAGAGGAAGAATGGCAGTACACTCCAAGAATTCCTGAATAGCATGCAAGTGTTCTTGCTGTTCATTATGGTGTTTTGGTATCTCATTGGAACAAATGCCACAATTCAAAGGGGTTATTTATTTGCCATTGAGAGATGCCTCCGTGGTAATATGAGCCATTTTGGTTTCTTAATTGCCTAAACATTATTTGAAGAGGAAAAAAACCAACAACACAGGATAAAAAAAGAAAGCTACGAAATGAAAGAAGATGAGTGAGGAGGTTGGAATAAAAATCTCAGTGGGACTAGAATATGTAAACCAGCATATGGGGGAAGGAAGAATAGTGAGTACAAACAGCAAGACTGCAAAAACAGAAAGAAGATGAAAATTACAGTGGAAGTAAAATAGAAAAGATAAGAGAGGGGCTAGACGGAAAGAATCTGGAAAGCCAGAGTCTTCTGAAAAGGACTGGGCATGGCAAAACATAACTTTTTAAAAAATGTTGGCAACTTAAAGGTAAAGTTAGCTCAAAAGATGTTAATTCTGAAAAATTCAGTGTCTCCAGTACAAAGGGTAGATTCTGTTTTCACTTGTTTTCTGTATTTATCTACTTAAAAAGGGCAAACATTTTACATATATTAGACAAAATACATATTTTTTTAGCTATATGTTAGCTAACAGTTATATGAGAAACATTTTTCTATGAAGCACTTTTTTTAAAAAAGTAGGCCCATTTGTAATTTTTATTAAACTAAAGAAAAGAGAAGAAAATAATACTGAGCTCTTAAGCCAACATCAACTTCATGTAGTAACACCTGGAAAATCCTTAGTCTTAAAACATATCAGAGTGCACATAATACCTGCAATGTTCATGCGATGGGAGAAATAGAAACAGGTGAAGTCAGATGTTCATTTTAGAGCATAAAGTAGCACTGAGGTGTGGCCATGTGCATGTTTAAAGCAATTCTCAGCAAATAAGTGCTTTAGAGACTTTAGGGGCATAGTGGCACTGCCAGCCTCTGAACTAAGACTGTTTTTTGACAACACAGCAGATCTTTTGAAGTGCTGGTAAAGGGACGTACAAGAAATACTGAAGGAGACGTGTTTCATCTTTTGTGTTGCTTTGTCTTTGGCTGGAAAGGGAGACGAAGAAGCAATGCATTGTAATTGTGGTGGTTTGCTGTGGTGTAGAAATCTGAAAACCTACTCAAGCTAAATGTTTCTCAAATCAACTAATGTTTTCACTTGGGGAAAAATAAATTATGGTAAGTCATCTCTAGTAAAGCAGAATTTGCAAGGAAACATGAGCTTCACTTAAGGAGGGTATTTGGTATGTGTATAACTTTAAGAGCATAACTAATCAGAAGTGTCATTGAAACTATTCCTGTACTTAAAGCACATCCTTTAGTAATTGGCTGGGTCTAAATCAGAAAGAGCAGCAAGCACAACAAAGAACTTAATGTTTTCTGGTGGAAGTCAGAGCAGCTCTTTCCTTTCATTATAGTGTGTGCAAACTCTTCAGACTGTCTCTCTGCTCGTTGGATAGCAGAAAGCTCTTCCATGTGAAATCCACATGTGATGTTTTAATTGACTGAAAATCTTTGTTTTGTTTAAAGACTGCTTTTTTCAAAGTCTTAATGTAGTTTGTGCATAGTGAGAAGATTGTATACGAAGTCTCCATTCTTATTTGTGACTATAGTTGATGACATTAAAGAGAAAGGAATCCGGATCAGTACCTGGATTGGTATGCTCCAAATGAATTAGACTGCTCCAAAAGACACAAAACATGTACTGTGAGCAAACAGATTAAAAAAGAAAATCAAAACAAAAGTAATTCTCACAGGGATAGAAAATAGTCTGCAGAGGTGCTGCACTACAAATATGTGGCACCTTACAAGTAATATGGACCCACACTTCTGTCTTCTTGATGGGCCTATGTTATTTCCAGTTAATTTGGACAAACTTCACTCAAATTCATATGAAATTTCTGAGTGATGCAGTCCTCATCTTCCACTGCTCCACGGACAGCGTTCTGAAGTAAGTAAATAGAAGTGATGATAAGAGAGTGGAATTCAGTTGGCTAACATTTCCTTAAGTCTTAGACGCTCAGAGTGCTGTGCTTGCATGTGTGGAGGGAGAATCCAATCTAATTTGCTCCAGGGCTATTGAGAGGGGAAAAGTTGTTGCATTCCTGAAGAGTTTAAAGAGTAAATTCTTATATGTGACCTAAGAACTATACAGTATTGCAGCTTTCCATGTTAAGTGAACCATTGAACTGACATTTTTTTCCCCTTTAAATTGGGTAAACTGATCTGAATAGCATGCTGCCTGATCATAGTTAATGACAGAGCACTGGGTAATCGGGCAGTATGTGCTTGTGTTTCTGTATGTACTCTGCAGAATTCCAGTAAGCTTTTGCCCTACTAAAGGGGTTAGTGTATTTCAGTCCATTTAATGAATTTTTGAATAAACAAGATGTGACAGTCAGCTGATAAGTGTTTACTCCTAGTATTTTTGTGTGCATGCTATTTACACTAATGAAGCATCAGTACTTCATTGCAGTGGATGCTGGACATACAAACAAAGAATATGTTCTTTGCCTTCAAAGACCTTTCAGTCGTAATGTAAGATAAGAAATGGATTTTAACAAAAACAAAGACCAGAAAACACTGTACAACACCAGGGTGATATAAATCCTTGTAATGGCAACAGGGAAATTATTGGAGAAGAAAATACTGGCAGGGCTGTGTTGGATGGTTGATTAACAGTGTCATTTCCAAAAATCTTGACGTTTCATTCTGATGCTTTGTACAATTACATTATAGTAGGGTGTCAAATGCAGGGTTTTATAATTATTCACATTATGGTGTATGAAATTTGGAGAAAAACAGATTTTACCACATATATTTATTTGTATTTGTATGTATGTGTATGTATTTATTCATTACAAATAAAGGGGAGATCATGTTTGTGTGTTTGGCCATATTTGTTGCTTTTGCTGGCTCTTGGCTTACATTTACAAATGCCGCCTTTTAACCTCTCAGGGCTTCTCATGCTCTTCATAAGAGTAAATACATGCAAATATTCTCATTCTGCATTATTTTTCATTTAGTAACTAAGATTATGTTATGTTTTAGAAAGCTGGGTAATTGGATTGAGTATTTAATCTTTCAATTTAAAGGCTTTTTCTGTTGTTGTTCTTTTAAGTATTTCCTGTAACTAAACATGATGTGCCAAGCTAATGTGCGTAGCTGTAATATGGAAGGACAACCTTTTCTAAAATGCTCTCCTTGGTGTGAGTTACAGTAGGTGAGCACAGAAAAGAAGGTGAATATGCTGTTTCTGCTGGTGTGGTGGATAAATGTGCAGATGTTTCAAGCCTGGTATAATTTTAACTCTCTCATTTCCTTCAGTGAATAAAATGGATTGCTTGTGAATGCAATTCACAGCAGTGAATGGGCTGCTATCAGGAGGGTTCTTCTCGTGAATTGTTAAAAGGGGAGCGAGATGTGATACAGTGGAAGCTGCAGGCTTTGTATCAGGAGTGCTACTTTTAGAAAGGCTGAGTCAACAAACTCATAATTTGCAAGCGATCAAAGGACACATGTTTCTAACCTTGGTATGTTTTTTTTTTTCTTTCATCCTTCCACAGTTGTCCTCCAGACTGCAATGTCATGTTTTGCAGGCTATGTTTAGTTTCTTCATTAAAGCTCCAATGTGAACTACAGGGTTCAAGGTAGACAGACCAAATGAGTGTCTGTTATATACATATACTGTCTGTTGTCTACATATGCTTCAGGTTTGTCTGGAATTTCCCTCAGTTCTCTTGTCACTCTAATAGTTTGCAGTTTGTCTGGAGTACTAAAGCCTAATCTTTTTGCATTAAAATTGGCAGTACATTATTTGATTACAATATTGGGACTCAGTGTCCACAAATCCCTAAAAGCAGTGTTTCGTTCAGTTATGGGTAGTCAGGCTGCTAGGCAGATTGCCTCTGCAAATGGTAGCTTTGCAGTGAATAAAAGGCTGTCTTGGATTTGTTTATTTTTATTTGTATATTTATTTATTTTAGAGATTTGTGGGTTGTCTGTTGGCTTTCAACCAAGGGTGTTCCCTGTTTCTAGTTTTGACTTCCACTAGGGTTCTTTTCAAGCTGCACACTCTGTTGCACTGTAACTAAATAGAGTACGCCAGGCAACATCAAGAGTATTATGGATGCTTTCTGGTTGGTGGCCCTCTAGAGGTTTAGCTTCAGGCATCTCTCAACTCTTAATCTGAGTTTATATTTTTTTCATATATAATGTTAGTGAATATTGTATAAAGGTGTTTGTGGTTTGTAGTGGAATTCAAGCCTCAAAATCCAAAGCTTCAGAAAATTTGCATCCTATGCAGTCTCACAGAAGCCAGTGTGCAGCAAATCGTATTTTACAGCATACGGCTGCTGAAGTGCCAAAGTTGGGATAACTACTTCAAGGCAGGCACATCCGTATTGAAGTAGACACAGTGGTAACTTGGAAAGGTAAGTGACTTAGAGATTCTAAGTTGTTGATAATTTTTCTTGAATTTTACATTTTCAAAAATATTTAATATGATGTGGAGAAATAACGAGCTTCACATCATGGACACAAATTCTATGTAGATGTCAATAATTTCTAGTGCAAATGTTTTTATATTTCATTGAATCATGTGTTTGAAAACAAGAAATGGATCATGTTGACTAAAACCAGAAATGAAACAGGTTGATCTAATACAGTCTTAAATAAATTTAAATGCAAAAAGAAAGAAACCACATTTTATATTTAAAAAAAAAAAATCAATAATGTTTAATTTTAGAAATTTTATTAAACGGTTAGAATTGATGCAATCTGTTTAGAAATACCACTTCTGTCTTTCCAGTAAGTCAATCTTTTGTAATTGCTGTTATGATTGAGCTTTTAATTTTTAGTAGCTCCTGTTACCTTCTGCAATCCCTTCAAATTAAAAAAATAAATAAAAAAATTTGGAACTGTAAATCTAGCAGAATTGGATTTTTATGGATTTATGGATTTAAAATTAGAATATTAGTGGCTGAGTAGCCCTTTTTATGACAATATTTTAAGATGCTTATTTTCACCTTGCATATCCTGAAATGCTTCTATCTACAGTAAAATTATAACTTAACATAAAAAATGTTGCTTTATGTTTGCAAAAAATGGCAAAAAGAATGGCACAAAGACTGTCTTCATTATTGTAAGAGGAAAAAATGCATGGGAACTGTATCAAGGTAAGAGCACGTTGTGAATAACTAGAACAATTTTCCTCTTTCTTGAGCACATTTGTCTCTAATATAAATATAAATATATATTTTTACAGGTTGGTGGATCAAACCTGAATTGAGTTTACATTACATTGAAAAGAAGCTAAGTCAAGAAAAGGCCATGGTGGTGATAAGTTTCTCTTGCTCTATCCCATTAGCTGCTAATTTATGAAATATTCTTAGGTTGACATATATTGTAGACAATTATTGTGGAAATACAAGGAGTACAATAGCCATAAAATGTACGAGGGCAGAGGAGTATATGTGGCCCAGGTGGATGGTATTTTATATTGTTCAATAAACATCAGTTGAAGTGTCTGTGTATGTTTCTTTTATTTACCTACTGCAAATCAAGTGTTGAGGGGAAATTACTCAGATAAAATCTTGTACTGGTGTTCTTTTTGTCTCGAGAAATACTTTCCTCTAAAAATGTGATCGTCATAGAGGAGGCTATACCCAGAGCTGAATTTCAAAGAATTCAGAGTAACCTTGCGTGTTCTAGCCTCCTTTTGCATTAGACAACAACTTCTGGTACTCCAATTCTTGTTTGTATATCCAAAGAAAATAGATGCATCTTCTGTGTAGTAGGTGTTATGAGAGTGAATGAGGGGTTTGTCTTGCAACAGAATTATGGCACAGCTTTAAGCTGTTAATGGTTTTTATAATTTTATCCTCATTAGCTCTATTACGAAGCCTTCAGTTTTTTCCCCCTCTTTTTCATTCCACTCTGTCCTTGCTTTTGCCTCCCACTGATTTTTAGAAGAAATTTTAATTACCCCAGTGATACAAAGCAGACAGAGATGACCTGATGTCTGGGTCTTTTCCTAAAGTGATTCCTGGCAAACATACTGAAATTCATTAATTAGTTCTGCTTGAGACCAGAATGAACAGATCAGTATCCTCTTGTAGCAGTAGAATCTAATCTACATTTTCATGTACAACTATACATTTAGTCATAAATTTGTGGAATAGGCTTAGTTAAATACTCCTAGCGATGGGTTTTTTGAATTTCTAAAATCAGCTCTAGCAAGAGCTCAGGATCTAGAGGCCAACGCTGTTGTTGCAGATTAAGAGGAATCTGGCAAAATTCCTTGGGCTGCAGCCATATGGATCTTCTGGTAGAATACAGTATGATAATATGTTGAATTTGGCTCATTACTCTCAAGAAATGCTTCCAGAGACTTTGTGGGACACCGTTTTAGGACCTGGAATGGTTGTGTGTAAGGATGGTCTTGGGCTCACTGTTGTAGAGAGGGCTGTTATTAGCGGTACATATTCAGGATGGTTTGTGGTTTGTTAGCCCTATAAAGTATCTGTTCCATACTATTGCATATAGAGAAATAGGTCAAACATACCGCTGTTTTAAGTAACTCGACAAGAGTCTCATCTTTTTTTGTTGTTGTAGCTTTTGCACTGCAGGCTTGGAGACTGATCCATCACTTAACTCAGTGTGCATCTTTAAATTCTACTTTCATGTACAATCAAACCTAAACAACCATTTAAAATAGTGAATGAACTGGGATAGGAATGGCTAACAGGTTTGTTGTTTGATAAAATTTTTGTTTTGTTTTCTGTGCATTTTGAGCGTTACGTGTCAGTGTTCTTCCATATGTAAATTGTTTCACTTAGCTTTCAGGTTTGCCCTCAAGTAGATGAAGAGCAGAATGCTAATGCTTCTGAGAACTAAATTGTAGAGAAATATTCTATAAATCTAGAGCAGTTTGGCCCCAGCCACAAAAACTATGTAACACTGTATGTGATTGGGAAGTCCTTAACCTTGGAGGCTAGTTTAGTACATTTTTATTGCTTCTTGAATGAGGTAATTCAAAGAACAGACTTCATTCTTGTCTTTGTGTAAGCTGTGGTAACTTCTGCAATACAGATGAGTGATGAAGGTAGGTCTGATTTTTTTTCACGTGAAGGGAGGCTTTATTTGGAGTAGCAAAGAAATCTTCTGTTAAATACCATGTTCCAGTCCTGTTCTCCCACAAAAGGGATTCTGCCCTATTGTGGTTGCCTTGTGATGCATCTGATAGCCACAGCTTGCAGTGCAAGAAATGATTTTGAAACTTAGTCAGGTGGGGTCCCATACTGTTGTGCAAGTAAGTCAAAATACTGAAATGTTAGTACAGTGCTCTTATAGTCCATTACTTATATGTGATGTTGCATTTTGTCTTCTGTGCATAGGCAATGTACTTCTGATAACAGATCTCTCACAGTAGGCATTTTTTATTAGTCTGTGAAACATTTATACTTAAACAGTATTTGAAAAATCAGTAAGGCTAAGAGCAAAATTGAATTAAACAAACAAACCCCGAACATTTCTCCCTACAACTGAAGTAAAATATGCATCCACTCCCCCCATTCTCAGTGAGACATTGCAATGCTTCTGTCAGAGCAGCAGAAAATACCTATTTAGGCTTGATAAAAAGTACCTGTTTAAGAAAAGCAAACTTAAAGAAAGTAAGAAAAAGAAGCTGAATACTGTATATGCACGTCTTAGGGCAGAAGTTGACCTTCCACTTGCTTTTGAGATGCTCGCCTTTGCAAAGTGGTGGTTTGAGCTGTAGCTTTGGCCTGCAACATAAAGAGATTGCTGCTGCTGAAAATGCAGGTCTGGATGTATTTAATTTTAGCTGGATGTATTTAATTTTAGCTGTATTTAATTTTATTTTACTAATGAAAAGACAAGAAGAAAATACCAAAGTAGGTACCAAATACCAAATAGTTAAAGAGCAGCTTAAAAGAGATTGATTCCAAAACTTTTTTTGTGCAACATGTGAGGGTGTTTCCTGCTTCTTTTGTGTATTAAAAGAATAAACAAAAACCCAAACCCTAGTAATCTTTCTAGTGGTGGTGGTGGGCTGTTGTTTGTTTGTTGTCTTTAGAATCCTACAGGGCAACTCATGTTGCTTGGTGATTTCAGTGACACTGTCAGTGTCTCAATGTGCTCTGCGTGGGTCAGATTGCTCTGTAGATAGTCAAGTGGTTGCATTCTCTAGTTCATATCTAACCTCTTTCAGGAATCCCTTTACTCTCTGTAAAGGGATTCCTGAAAAGGTATTATTTACAGGTATTAAATGTGAGCACAAGCAAAGTAGTGCTAGACCTTATAGCACTGCATCAAAGCGATGCATGAGTGAGAGGATGGACATAATGTGTACCCTTCCCCTGGTCTCACTGAGTGTAGAGAGCGGCTGAACGCATGCTGCCCAGGAGCTCTCTAGTGGTAACCTCTGCTCCCTAGAAAAAAGTATCTCACTGACTGTAGCTCAGAAATGAAACTTTCTAACCATCTGCAATGCCAAGAAGGTGAGAGCTGAGTGAGGCCTGATGCCTCACTGCAGAAGGGAACTTGGACTGCCCAGTACAATTACTGGTTAGCACTGGGGTTGCACAGTATTGCTGTGGGAAGCACTGGCGCACAGCTCTGCTGCTGGCAGGCCTGAAAATATTAACAGTAGAGGTGATATACTGGTAATGCATATTTTTAGCCAATTTTTAGCTATGGCCATTTCAGTGAGGATCTAGAAATTGTAAACATTTCTCAGAAGAGGAAAAACAATCTTCTGAGAAGTTTCTGACAGTGAAAGAGAAGACTCGGTGCCACTAAATTTTGTTGGTAGGGGAGGGATGACTCTTCCGGGGAGCTCCTGACTGTCTGGCACAAGTACCGTTGCGGAGTTAGCATGTGTTGGAGTAGTACTGCTTGAAGTGGAACTTCACTGCTTGTTTGTTATTTCTCCTGTTTGTTGTGTAGGTTTTTTTCCCGTATAAAGCAGAACAAACCACGCGCTATTTTTTCACATCACAGACTGACTTACAGTTAGAAATTTGCTTGGATTCATTATCTGCCTCCAATTCATTGTCCTTTTGCATGTCTGGCTCTGGTTATCGTTAAGTAGGAATCCCCTTTATGGTTTTCTTGATTGTGTTTTGCTTTTGCGACTCTGTTTCTCATGCTAGTAGTTTTATTAGAATATATTGACATATTTTTGAGAGGTGCTAAAGAAATTTACTGCAAGCTATGCAAGTCACCTAAATACATATGAGAAAGCTCATCTCTTACAAACCAGTCCTGGGGAATACTTGTTCTTCTTACCATCATTTCAATGCAGATACATGGTTAAGGCTGTACAAATAAATACAGCTGGAGAATGTGACATAGTAAACAACATGCTGCAACCTCTTGGAGGAGAGTTATTTAGCAGAGAGTTCAGACACAACATTTAGTCCATGAAAAATATGGCATTTAAAGTTTTCGGTACTTCTGGATTTTTCAGAAGCAAAGGTTATTCCTAAAACTGCTCAGTCTAGCCTTGCGTTTACACATAAGGGGGCAGTGTGGTACTATTACCAAATGCCATGTAGGTGCATGTTAGATTTCATTATTACATATTGCATCATGGTTTAAAAAAATAGTTTTAGCACTCTGAGCACAATTAGACCTTTGTCACTGTCTGAGAGTGATGTTGTGTCTGTGCAGGGGACAGCACTTTCTCCTTTATAAATACTTTATAGTGAGTTTATAGTGAGTTCCTTGCTTGATTTTGGTGCTCTCTCATAATCCCTGTACTCTTGCATGTGAAGGAGTGGGAGCCAGTTTTCTTGTAACTGGGATGGGAAAGTTCAAATTTCCTCATTTTCCCTTCTCCTCCAGGGTGACATTCACCTACTGGGAAGGAAGATAATATTTCCACTGGAACTTTTCCTTGTATACCATATATAGGCTTCCTGTCTGCTGCTGCCCGGTTTTGGTGATACAATCTTTCTTCCACAGTTTGCATGGAGAATGGTGTTTCTGATGATTTTGTACATCACAGTTGTCAACCTTCCAGGATAAAAGTGATCATTAAGTGGCTATAAGCCGGTGCATATGTGGGTTCCTGGGTCATTTCATTTCTATATGCGTAATATTCAGGACTAACAGGCCAGCATATAGTCTTATAATTTTGACAGGATGTCTTGACTTCCTTACCACAAGATGATTATGGCATTTTTCTCATGCATAGAGTAGCCTGGCTGGCTTTTAGCTTCATGCTGCACCTGAGATGTGCTGTAATGATCCCAAAATGTGTTATCTGTGGCATCTCTTTCTAACTTCGGCATGAATTTCTGCTTCATAAAAAGCTTCTCCTTTGAAGATTCATTACAAGTCTCCTCTTTATAATATTTCCTACCTGGATACCTGACTACGTAAAATTGCAGGGTAAAAGAGCACCACATACTGTTTCATTATGTCTTGTTATATTACCATGTTGTGTTGCTGTACTTTTTTTTTTTTTTTTTTTTTTGTACAGGTGCTGTTTGTGTTTTTCTTCATCTGCCGGTTTTATTTTGATGAAAAAATATGAAGCTAATTTGTTCGTATGAATCTGCCATGATCAGTTGTAAAAGGCTGCTGTTAAATTGTACGCTGGCTTACTGATAATTTTCTAGAAGTAAATCAGCATCATTAGACTGTGCCTTGTATGTGTCAGTTAAAAAACTATCAGTTTGAGCAGATTTGTGTTATGAGTTAATCCAGAGAGAGCTGGCATGGTATTTTGTATGGAGTGGTGATATGCTAATAGCCATGACTCAAAGGATAAAATGGTGACAAGAAATGCAATCCTTTCTATATGCATCTTTGTGAATATCATCATTTAATACAAGTATGAATCAATATACAATGGTTGTCTGAGAAAAATCTCACATGGTATGTTACTATGGTATCTTTCATTAAAAATCCCTCCCCTCAAAATTTTTCCCTTGCTGTCTTCAATAACATGATTTTTTTTTTTTTAAACTGGCAGATATTATAGTGATATCATAAATTTTGAAAATTAACATGGATATTCTGGCAACATTATAGGTCCTAGCTAAAATTCTAAAACTTTCTGGTGGCTGGTTCATTTCCCTCTTTCCCCTTTCCCTCCATCCTAGCTGGCAAGCATGGCTGCGCATATTTTGTCTTTGGATTAACTGATTTGCAGCTTGGTTAAAGTGTAGACAGTGTTCTTAGTTATTTTCATTTTATATTGATTTATTTATTTATTTTAAAAGCACTCATTAAAGACCCACGGCATACTCTCAAACTTGAAGGAATGGATTTTTGGCTCCTGCCTTCTTTGAATGAAATCCAAAGCAAATGTTGTTTGATAATGGTTTACAGTTGCATTACACAGGTTGCTCTTTGTGATAAATAATTAACACCCTTTGTGTTCTTGATTGCAGATTTTCAAAACCCTGCCTGATGCCACTTTCCCTGAGCCAATCTCTATGCCAGTGTCTCCTCCAAATGCCCCACCAAGGCAATCAAGAAGACAAGGACAACGTATTAAAAGACCACTGGCTGTGTACAATCTCTGTCTTGAGCTGGATGATGGTAAGATGTTAGTAATGCTTTCGGTCTTTGCAGCATATCAGCATTACTGCATATACTGTCTTCAGTAGGTGTTTTCATTTCATGCTTCATTTGTATGTGTGTGTCCATGCACATACATGCTTGTTTAATTGCTTTGAAGCATGTAAAGAAGCAAGGAGAGTACAGAGAAAGGAGATTATAGAGTACTGTCTTGTGGCATATGTTTAAAAGTAGGGCGAACTGTCTTAAATATGCTTTTTGCTTCTTAAAAAGAAGCAGCTCCTGTTTCTTTGGGGAAATCTCTTTGACCTCTACTGAAGATTACACAGCCATAGGATAAATGGAGAGAGAACTAAAATTAAAGCAAATCTTTTATGAGAAGAGCTAATGCACTCTACTGTTAAATTCATCTGGATTAAAGGCTCAGGTCACTGCTGCACTAGAGAATACTAATACTTCACTTGAATCTTTAATACCTTGGTGTTACTAGCAGTAAATACTTGTAAACTTGTCTGACTTGAGAAAAAAAATCTTGCTTTAGCATGCAGTCTGCAATAGCAGCATACAGAGGGGCAAAGGGTTACAACATCTTATATATTCTGACTGTTGGCCAGAAAAGTAACCATTTTCCTGAAATTTCTGTGCTTGGGGGTATATATAGTACTGAGAAGGCAAGTCCTCATTTTGTGCTACAGATTTTCTCCACCCTATCCCTGTTCTCCCTACTAATGTTGTTAGTCAATTATCTTTTCACATGGAGAATCATGGGATTAGGGCACAAAGTCCAGTTATCAGCAAGTGAAAATAAACAGGAAGATTTTGAACTCATGCAGTAGCATGAGATTTGCTGATGAACTGTCATTAAATCAGTGGTCAACAGTGGTTAATTTGTTAAGGAAAGAGCACAAATACCCACAACAGCTGTAAGTGCAAATTTTAGAAATAAGCTCAGGACAGTTTGTTGTCTGAAAGCCAGTTTTATACAGTTTGCAAGAAACTCAGCATGCCTGTCATCAGGTTGAATTCACTAGAGATATGTAATTTCTAAGCCTTTCTTTCTTTGCATCAAATATGCAACTAAATGTATAGACTAGGAAGTACTTAAGGTACATCTACTTAAAAAGTGTACACTATGTTAATTTGAATAATCTACCAAACGCTCTTGAACTGTATCTGTTACAATAAAACTATCCTCTGTTAGGGAAAAAAAAAAAAAAAAAAAGGAAACCAAAACTGAATATGCTCACAGAGTTGTTTACATCTGATTTTGAATGTGAATCACAGCAGGTCACAAGAAGTACCACAGCTCTTCTCCGGTTCTGTGCCTCCAAGTGTGCACTGAGGACCTGACTTTGACCCTGACATAGCAGGCAGAAAGTATTTGATGGGTTACTTTTATTGTAAGATCCAAAAATGTAGCGTTACTGTTGAAAACTATGTGATAAACGTTCCATTTCTCCTACATACAGTCTGTACTTTTGTCATTCAGGTATCTGAACAAAGAGAAGGGGGATGGTTAAAAGGCTGTAATTGTTGCATGGAAATTTGGTGCTTGTCTGGGAGTCGTACTGTGGTGCATTGCAGACTAGCCTAATAAGCAGTTACACACAGTAGAAGTCACAGTTCCAGGACATACAGCACTGAGTTTCAGTGGGATCTGAAAATAATATTTCTCCTTGTGACTTCTAAAAAATATACTCTGTAGTATTTCCAGCTGCTACTGAAGGTAGCAGTACTGCAAATATGATGTTGCTAGAAGCCAGCTTTTGACAGGTGCAGGCTCCATGCTAGCGCGTACTGTATGTGTGTTTTAGCCACCTCGCTGTGTCAGGAAAGTAGTCGGGAGATGGTGCAATGGGCACTTATTTGGCAGGTGCACAGTATGCATTGCAAGGCGGTACCTTGGGCCCTGTTGCATCACTGCATTACCTGAGGAACTACCCCACCGGATTGGTTGCACGGTACAGAAATCAGCCAGGCAGACTAATTATCCAAGCGCTGAGGAGAGGTCGCTGCCTCTAAGTATGCGCCGTGGCCTTCAGTTACTTTGTTCTTAGGAGAGGGGGGGAAGGAATAAAAGTGAGCCTGGGCTTCGTTCCATATTTACCTAGTTTCTTGGCTAACAAATGCATGTTTTATAACTGCTCTTTGGAAGATTTTATCCTGTGTGTGTTTTTAACAGGAAATTAAACATTAAACCCCTTCCCTCCCCCCTTTTTATTCACAATGGCATGAGTTAAGCGCCAGGCATAAACCAGTGTTTTGTATTTCCTGGATATGGCAAATAATCTTGTTTTAAAACAAGTAGTTGATACGTATTTATATGTAAATATATTTGTAAAGAAATATATCTCTAAAGGTATTGTAATTATATATAAATATATTCTGTGCCTTGAAACTCAAAGTACATTGGAGACGAAATCTCTCTGTGCTGGAAAACTTCTTGAGTGTGTTTCTCTTAGGATTGTTATGCAAACCAGGAAATTGTTAGAAAAGCGGAAATAAGTCTTTAACTATCAGCTGCTCCAGGGAGTTAACAGGCTTCAGAATCCACTGCTTGAATTGGAAATGCAGGGTTCGGGCCAACTTTTCTTGTTAAAAACACGTTTTCAGTCAGGAGGCTTCTTGACTGCACACAAACTGTATGCAGCAACCACCCAGAATGGGCTGTAAGTGCCATAAATATTGATAGATATAATAGTGGAAGAACACACACAGTTTGATAAAAATCTTTATTTTGCCTTCTTGTAATTAGCTGTGCTGGGTCCTGATAGAGCATAGATTTTCCTTGTACTTGGCAATTAGGTGATTAAACCTATTTGCAAACAATTCGAGTATTATATTTATTAGCTTAAGGCTCTTCATTTCCTCAGACAAATTCAAATCAGAGATTATGCTGTCCATTTTTTCTTTCAACTTCTTTCCTTTGTAGTAAGCCAATTAATAACTTTTCTTTCTGAGTTTTTTCGGCATCTTGGTGTCTTAAGTAGAACTACACATAATGGAGAATTGGGGGCTACTTTCATACATGGCGTAATCCCAAAGTTCTTGCTTCAGCAAAATGCAGATTTGTCTGAGATTTACATTAAGATCACTTCCAGAGTTTCATGCCTTCTAAAATGACTACTTGTTTGTTTTGAAATAGCCTTTTTTATTTTAATACCAGTATTATCGGAATGAATTTTAGAGTGAATTAAGTAGCAATGCAGACACTCCTGTGGCTTACGGTCCCAGGTACGTACAAATGATTTTGCATTTGCTCTCTCTCAATGGAGAGACAGTCTTAGCTAAAACAGGGAGATATTTACACGGTTCTTCTGAAAATGCCATTGGGTCTTTATTTTCTATTTGGACGATCAGTACTCATCAGAAGAGAGCTCTATTCATATTTCTTCTAAAGGGCAATGCAAAATTACAGTTTTGACCCATCACACCTTTATTTTAATTTTTATATAATTTTCTCTTCTTGCTGCAAAATATTTTTTTTGCTTTGTTTATCTTTTTCTGTGCCTGAGTCGTAGACATTATTAAACTATTTTGGAGGGCCACAAGAGCAACACAGCAAGAAAAGTCCTGTGTAAAGTAGGAAGTATAGTGCAGACCATCCAGATGAGCAGACAGTCAGCATGAGTTGCATAAACCACACCTGCAATCAAGAAATTGGTCTTGCATGGCAATTCACCCAGTTGCAGAACAATTTGTTTTCTAAACAGACCACAGTATACGTCTTAAGCGATGGTGCCTGCTGATTCCTTATTCTCTAGATGTCAAAATTTGTCATTGGCATGTACATGCACATAGCACGTGTGTGTTATGGAGGGGCTTGTTTGTTTTGCTCTCAAGGTTTTTGTCTCCCACTCCCTGCTCTGAAACTCAGGAGGCATATGGGGTGTTTGCAATAGCTATCTGCTGCTGCTATAAACTAAAAATTGTATATATAGTGCTTTAGAAAACAGATTCTTGTGTAGAATTTTAAAAGAAATCAAAAATTAGAACTGCTGTTTAACCCTTTAAAACTTTGTGCTAATTTGTATTATCCTCTGAAGTATCTAGGGAAGCCAAAGTATGAATTCTATGTTAGTATTAATTAGGAGCAGCTCTTTTTGAGGGTATTTGAGTAATACAATGCCTTAGATTGGGTAGTATATTAGTTTGCATGAGCTACTGTGGCATTTGGTTACATCAGTTGCATCACTTCATCAAAGCAAAACGTGATACATGTAATGGTTATATAGCTCCCATGCATTATTCCCTCTCCCTGCTCCTCCCATCCCTTCCTGCCCCAAACAAACAAGTGAAAAAGCATAGACTTTATTTGGAATTACTGAACATAAAACCTGGATGTTAGAGGAAGCCTTGGATTTATAATAATGAGATTGGTCTTCAGGGTTGGAACAGCCCAGAACTGCAAGGTTGCAGGTGTCAAACCTGGCCTTGAACTCTTTCTATTTCTGAATCTGCTGCTTGGAAGTGTTTCTGTAACCTGGCACATAGCAGGGGAAATGGAAAGAAAAGCAGCTACATAGGCATATCAAAAAGCCAGAAGGGCTTGCAACACTTGCTTACAAAGCTATTGTTAACAGCTGAGCAGAACAGACAGTTATGCTGTTACAAAATAGGTACACCAGTATTAGTTGTGAGGGGAAGATCAGGATGATTGCTGTTTGCTATGTAGAATTTAAGGTAGTTCATATTTCACCTTGCTGCAAGAATAGTTCCTGCAATTCAACAGGATCTATCACATCTTTTTCTACCCAATGGCTCTGAGTAGGATGAGAGCTGAAAAAGGCTTTTTCTTTGTATAGCATTTGCCAGTAAAGGTGAAGCTTTTACTTAGGTAACAGTGGGTGTGTATAGGGTCCCGGTTTCCAATCTGATAATTAACTTCTGGCTGGAAAGCTTTGGTTCCATAGAAGGTACCTATTTTCTTGGAAGTATGGCATAACTTTGGCCCATTCTTTGTATATACAATATACATTGTCTATCCGTTGTTACACCTGTGAGTAATCTACTTGCTACAGCCTACTTGTTGCACGGTTATGTGAAATAAAAATTAGCTGTCATAATGTAATAAACATCTCTTTAACTTACTCTTCTTTCCAAATGACGTGTCAAATCTTTGTGGTTGGCGTGAAAGTCACCCCAGTATCATCACCAGTACCTGTCTACTTTCAGTATATGAAATTTAGAGCCTGTAGAAAGGTTCAAAAAATAAACACATATCCATGTGCTTGTACACATGCACACAAAATGGATTGGAAGTGTAGTAAAAGGGAAAATGAATAGACTAGAACTAAAATCTCAATTTAAAGGAGTGTGGAGTTCAGCAGGGAGGGTCAGTCTTTGCTTGAGGCCAGGCAATAATAAAAATCTCTGATCTTCTGTAACAATCATTCATCTCTTTAATTCTCTACCTTCTGCACCCAGACATGCAAGGGCACATAATACTGTAAGAAGGCCAATTTTGCATGCTAAAAGCCATTAATCCCAGGCATGCAAGTCACTGACATGTCTTTGCTACAAGGCAGCTGTGCCCTGTCCGATTGCTGTTGGTTGAAATTACTTTTAACCCAGCACACAGGAATGCGGGTAGAACGAAGACTTGACATAGTTCAGCTCTTCAGTCAATTTCCTATGGATGAGGCTGTGCATTCACTGAACAAGATGTTTCCTCACAGAGGTAGTCTCTTGCTTCCCTTCACTGGTGGCAAAGATAGGAGGGGAGATCTTGGAGGGGAGGGAGTGAACTTGCTCAAGGGCTGATATGTGACTTAGAGACCAGTGCTCTTTTTGGTTTGCTCCCAGTTGGTGTCAGTCTTTTCCCCTTCAGTCAAAAAAACCCCACCAACTGTATTCCTGTATATATCAGTGGCTGAATTGCCAAGACAACAGAAAGGAGAAAGAAAAAGAATTATAAAGAATATTTTCATCATCTTTGGATTTTTTGATGACATTTGAGATGTGCTGCTTAATCACAAAACTTTTATTAATAATGATAGCAGATGACACCCTTTTTTGATCTGCTCCATTTTTTTAAAGTCCCCATTGCCATTGATGAGACGAGCTGTTCTGTTGGTAGGTTTTGATATAAGTCTGGACCATAGGTAAATGTTGCCTGAATTTATGGAAACCCAAGACCTTTGATGCAATGAGAAAACTATGAAAACTGTAGAACAACCCACTTATCTTACTATTTGTCTGAGTTTTCAGGAAGTAGTTGCAGTTCATCACTGTATTTTACAACCATGAAATTAATGTGTGGCATCTGGCCAGCCTGGTAAGGCTAGAGGTCATGTGTGGTTTCCTGCCAAGCAGGCTCTGGTAAAAAAAATGAGCAATCTTTGAGTTTAGATACCGCTCTTATTTTCTCAGCATACACAAATCGAAAGAGGAACCCCACTGCATGCTTGTATCTGGTTTCTGCTGTGTTTCAAGATTTAATTATGTGATATAAATTAACAACCCTAGTCTTGTATCCATGACTCTGTCAATGTTTTTTTCCACAGCTTGAAGAATAAGTTCAAATTATTCACAAAATTTAGTTTTAGCTTGCTCAGCAAAAGGCTCACCTACAATTTAGGGTTTCCTAGAAGTAAAGGAGCAACATTAGCAATACTTCTCAAGAATTTTGAGAGACGACCTGAAGTGAAAGAGATATTTATTGAAATAATTACTTGCTATTACAAATAAAGTATACATCTAGAAATATGCCTTCTTACAGTTGAACTTGGCATTTAAAAAATAGACAAGGTAGTATCAGAAAGGAGGAGGGCAGGGGGAAGGCCCCAAAATTCCAGCTGGCTGTAAGTAACTTGCAGGTGAGCACGTTTTTCTCTGGCCTATCTGCAGCTTAAACATCCACCTTTCTGGCTACTATTCTTGAGTTGCATCAGCCAGTCTAGACGCAAATTCTTTCTAGTGCAGCTTCCTCCTTTTTCTAACATTTCTGAATCATTATGGAGATGGGAAAAAACAGTCTTTCTGCAGGAGATCTACCATGTGCATAAGACACACGTGCTTGTACATGCACACATTTGAAAAATCTGTCAGAGTTGGTCTTTATCTAGGAAAAAAATGTAGTCAACTGTAATTGTTGTGTTAATTATTTTGTCTGAGAGGAAAAAATAGCTGGCATAGAGATCTCATTCTTGCTGCATGTGTTT
The DNA here is from genome assembly GCF_011077185.1 of Oxyura jamaicensis. Lineage (NCBI taxonomy): Eukaryota > Metazoa > Chordata > Aves > Anseriformes > Anatidae > Oxyura > Oxyura jamaicensis. The sequence goes on along the minus strand of NC_048896.1, from coordinate 53,693,669 downwards.
TGAAAGCATGGAACTGATGGATATGTGGGTTGTGCTGTCCATTTTCTCACTGAAGGTTATGTTGGTTTTAGAGTGTATGAGTCTACTGATGGCTAAATTTCATGTAAGAAATAATAGCATTTATCTTATAAGAGCAGACTAGAACAGTACTGAAGTGTATAGAATTTGCTACACAATGAGGATAATTAATATTTTTTAATAATGAAATGTGGTAAATCTATTTTTTGAGTATTTACAGGCATCTGACCTCTAAAATACTAATTATTCAGGAACACTGAAATAACTCTTTGTTAGTTTTACTATTCACTATGATTTTTCTTAACCAAATAGTAGGTCATTATTAATCTGGTTTTATGTTATTTATCTTCAGTTTGGAAATGCATTTGTTTAAATAGCACAATTTCTGAAGTTTGGAGGTGAGTAATAAACGATTCTGTTGACTAGTTTTAGTGGTTAGGCAGAAGTACACAACTTCTTACTTTACTCAGAAATGGATGACTTAATTCAGAAATGTAAGGACGTGAAGAAGTAAAGAATGACTAAGTTCACCTGGTGCTTGGCATGATTAGCACAGGATGGTTCGTGCTCTGAGTAGTGAACAAAAGATTGCAGCCTTGCATCTAGAGAAAGGCCTTTCAAATACAGCTCTGTTAGCACCTTGACTGCAGAGTCTTCTGATCACCCTGACAACAATATAAAAGGAGTTACTTCTGTTTTTCTCAGGAGTGGCTGAATCCTTTCTGGAGTGAGGATACTTTTGTAGGTACCAGCGAGGTGCAAATACTTAGCTAGAGTGAGCTAATGGTACCTTTTGTATGATTTTGGCTGATCAGGTAGGTTAATAATTTTCTTTCCTTTTAAATTAGATGTGCTGCTTCAGAATAAATTCCCTTTTGATTTCTGTTATGAATCTGATGTGAATATTCTGGTTCCCAGTACCAAGTAATTTGTTTTGACTTCTGTTGACATTGTAACCTAACTGGATTTCTCATGTCAGTAAGTTTTATCGTAAAGGAATTCTTAGAGCAACTTCTAAAGAAGATAGGGTTATTTTTGACATAATGTAATGCTGATTAGCTGCCTTTGACTTTTTTATGTGATTATTACTTCATGTCATGGAATCACTTTAGGTTTGTGTTGATTGTATAAGACAACTAATCTGAAGTTATGTTTCTCACGCCTGTTTTCTGTGGATGTTGAAGCTCTAGCACACAGAACTAAGTTCTCACTTGGCAGTGAGTATTTTAGATACTCATACTTCTTTTCTAGCCCTAACTTACGAGATTCCTATTAAAATGAAAGCATAGTATATACGCACACATTAACATAAGAGCAAAGCTACTTTCTACTTGGTTTAACTTCTCTGTTATTGTGGAAAGTTAGCTATTTATGGTGAATGAGTGTTTGTTATCTCTGAGCTGGATGCAGCTGTGATGCTGATGGGGAAGGATGGGTGGCTGCACAGCAGTGCAGCTGCTGCTTCCCCATCTCATGATACAGAAAATGTCAGAGTTGAAGGTGGTAGTAGGGATCTCGCAGCATCTTGAATTTACTGTCCTCGATAATTCTCCGCAGCTCCTCTTGACTTATGTGACTTTGTCAAAGTGGAATAAGTCATGCCTTTTACCCTCGTTTTGCCATTATTTGAGCATCTGATGAACATTTAGAGCATTCACAAGAGTTCCGTTCTTCTCCCTCTCTGTGTATCTCAATAGAAACTGTGGTAAATTCCCCATTTACTTCAGAAACATTCAGTTTCATAAACTGCTTTTATCCTCTGGCTACCCTTAAACTATAGGCATTGGTTGTAATGTTGTTGTTAAGATTAGCCTTTCTTTTAATAGTAAAGTGTGTAATTCTTTAGTTTACTTAAGCTGAGGTTGAAAGAAAACTCCGTCACTCAAGCAAGTAACTGATAATGTTAGCTCTCTGGATCGTGTAGTTTTTATTACATGTTTTCTCTTATTTAGAATTCTTGGAATAAAGTAAGGATCTGATTATTGACACTGCCAAAGTATTTCACTTTCTTTCAACTTTGGTTGCCAACAAAAATATTCTTAGACTAGCCAGATGGAAAAAGTCAAAAGAAGGCAACTGGGAGGTATGTCATGTTCAGTTAGGTGGAAGCTGAGTTCAGATTTCTTGTATAGAGAGTCTGAGAGCCTTTACTATCTGAGGCTTATCCAGACAAAAAGGAAAAAGGAATTAAAGGTTATATATTTGTTAGAGAGAAGTTAAATTATGTAATTCTCAGCCCATATAAGTGCTTTCTTATCTTGTGTGGGTTTTTTACTGTGAGAAAGGGTGACACATGGATTAAAAAAAAGAGGGGGGGGGTGTAGACACAAACAGTAAATGGTGAGGATCAGCCTAAACTGTTTTATTTTCTAGGTAGGGCTGGTCTGAATTATCAACAGCCATAAAGACAAAGCACAGGTATCTGTTGCAGAGGCACAGTGAAATCTGTAAGGATGGATGAGTGTTGTGATTAGAACAGTGAAACAAGAAGATAATTTAGATGACAGTTTAAAAGGATCTGAGCAGTCAAAAAATTTAAATAGTATGCAAAAGGTGATGAGAATATGAAACAAGTTTTAACTCTGTTGAGAGTAAAATTGGTTCTTATACCTGTTTGCATAGGATGGGGAGCTTGTAGAAGCAGCTTAGAGGCAACTCTAGACAGATGGTCAAGCTGAATGCCAAAGGAACTCAGAGGATTCCCACAGCTGCATAGAAGGTGAAGAGTTGATGGCTGGAGTGTCAACAAAAATTTATGAGATGTCACGCAGGCTATTGCTTTTATTCTGAGAATCCTAATGCCCTTCATCTGGTCTATCGCTCTTTGGTACCCACAGATAAGAGTGTAATGGGAGAGAAAAGGGGATTGACATTTCTGGTGAGAAAAAATAAAGGCATCAAATCCGCCATAAAAATACATACTCAAAGAGTGATATAAATGAGCTTCATTACAGAAATCCCATCTTCCTTATTTTATGATGTAAGAGCTCATTAGAATTCAAGTGTTAGAAAAAATAAAATGGGAAGTTTCTGGAGCTCCTTTTTGAAGGGACCTGTCAATCCAATGTGGCAGTCAGCCTTTACATAGAAGTGGGAAATCTGACAGTGTTGCTCATTGTAGAACAAACTTGGAGGTAAAGAGGAGTCAGAGGAGAGAAACAGAAAGTATTAGACTATCAACGTTAGGGAGCCCATGAATTCTGAAATAAAATGAAAACCATAGACATGATTCCATTCCAGCAACATAGTTAACATACTCTAGACAAACCAACCATGGCAAGACTTTAAAGATTTTTTTAAATCTCTGACAGTTTAGGATCTTTACTGGCTCCACAAAGGGTAGGGAAAAAAGAGGAAATGGCTAGCAGTCAATATATATTACAAGTTTTTAAGAATTCCTAAAGGGAAACTTAATTAAGAAAATTGATGTGGGATTTATAATAAGCAGGGTTAAGCAGAAATCTTCACAAACAGACCTGTTCCAAAATGAGTATTATGAATAATGTGAAGCCATCTAACTTGTCCTAAAAAAAGTCGTCTATTAATTGTTTTGCGTGGCTTAGCAATGTTAACTTTTAAAACATCTTGTCTCATGCCAAAGAAGTTCAAAGAAACCGGAGGAATGCTAATGTAGCAGCAGTATTTAGAAAGGTAAATACAAATCTTTGATAATACATTTACATATATTTACAGTGATGACAATGGCAGCTACATATTTCCATGTTCTACCCTGCTAAATTTTGCTGCTACCCTGTTCAAGCAAAATAAGCTTGGTTGTATTAAGGAAATAAATTTACAGATCTTAGAGGAAAGATATAGCCCATACCTACAGAATGGAGAACTCTGTCCTGAGAAAAATGGGCTCTGCTAAGTCTGTTAGTCATGATGGACAATCATCTTAAACTGTTAACATATTCTTGTGGCAAAAAAAAGTGCAGACCTCACATGCATGAGGAGGGGACTGATGAGTATGAGTAAATGGTGAAATTTAACACTCAGTGTAGCACTTGTGGGACCACAAGAAAAAGTTAAGAATTTGGATCTGCTGTACACTCTGCAGTAAGAACTCTGGAATAAAGGAACAGGTTTAGAAAATGGGTGCACGACCCCAGAACTGCAAAATCCCATTTAGTAAGAGATTTACTGTTAAAATTACAAAGCAAATAGTTTAAAGACCTTCACACAGGAAAAAAAAAAAATAGCATTGTTTATAATGTGGGCCTTGCCTGGAAGTTAAGGCCTAACAAATTTAAGGTATGTGCATTAATCAGGGAATATGTTAATTAATTAACAGCCAAGTGATTCTCCATTACCTCATGTGCTGATGCCTTCAGACAAAGACTCTCTGGAAAATATGGTTTGGCCCAACATGTGGACATTAATTGAAAGTAGGTTATTAAACGTAATAGAGAGATTACTAGAGACAATCTCACGGCCTCTGCCATGTACAGGAGTCCAGGTGAGATTATGTAACATCAGGAAAACAATCTAGTCCTCTCCAGTTTTCCTGTCTGTAGCAGTTTGGAGCAGTACAAAATACATCATATCACTAGAAGAATTTATTTTATTTTTATAAAAAATGATGCTAAGTAGTGGGACAGTATTATGCATTTTTTATTGTATTTGAAGAAGATATCTTCATATATCCTGTTAATACATGGGGAAAATACCCTTCTAGTCCAATTCACTGGGGAAAATACCTTGGTATTTTAATGTTTATGACATATCATGTTGATTAAAGGTGATGGAAGGCCCAAACCCATTTATACCTGGGTATAAGAGATGCAGAACATAAGAGGATATAAAATTTACATAAGGAAATATAATTTCTGATGTTAGCAGAACTTTCTGTAACCAACACGCAGAGTGAAATCTTAAAATCATAGAATATCTTGGGTTGGATGGGACCCACAGGGTTCATCAAGTCCAACTCCTGGCTCCACACAGGACCATCAAAAAATAAGACCCTGTCTCTGAGAGCATTGTCCAAATGCTTCTTGAACTCCGTCAGGCTTGGGGCCATGACCACTGCTCTGGCGAGCCCGTCCCAGTGCCCAACCACCCTCTCGGTGAAGAACCTTTTCCTGACACCCAGCCTGACCCTCCCCTGTCCCAGCTCCATGCCGTTCCCTCGGGTCCTGTCGCTGTCCCCAGAGAGCAGAGCTCAGCGCCTGCCCCTCCGCTCCCCTCGTGAGGGAGCTGCAGGCCGCCATGAGGCCTCCCCTCAGCCTGCTCTGCTCTGGGCTGAACAAACCCAGGGTCCTCAGCTGCTCCTCATAGGTCTTCACCTTTAGTCTTCATGATCTTTGTAGCCCTCCTCTGACCACTCTGATAGTTTTATGTCCTTATACTGTGGTACCCAAAACTGCACACAGAGATGATCAAGGTGAGGCTGCACCAGTGCAGGACAATGTGCTGGATGCACATTGAAATTATAAGATGCACTATCGAAATTGTAAGAATGGCTATACTTTGAAGACTTAGTGGTTGAATATATATTGATATTAATCATGAAAGTGTGCCAGATGATCATTAGTCACCTGTTTTTGCAGTTACACAGAATAGCCTTTTCCTGAATAAAGATAATCATTTTACTTTTCTGATGTTTAGAATTATCTGGTTTTGTAACTTCAAGTATCTTTAAACATGTTTTTAAAAGCTGTTTACTTAAACCCACTGTGTTTAGAAGGTGTTTTCCTGTTTAAATATATTTTTTAATTTTTTTTGTCTTCAAAATAAGTCCTAATTCTTGAGAATGTAACACAGTATTGACCATGTGAAAATGCTGGCTCAGGAAGCAAGGAAAGGAAGAAGTAAAATTGATACAAGATTTAACACTGAGTTTCATTTATGATAATGTCAAATGCAATTGCTTGCATATTTCAGTCTGTAATGTAGAAACTACTGTGAATGGTGACTGAAACGTACAGTACATCTTTTTGTGTGTGTTCTGAGAAATGATTTGAGAGAAAAATCTTCCCTTTTTGTAGGGGGTGTGTGCTGTCTTGGTAATACACTATTGAAGAATAGGTTAATATTCCTTCCTAATGGTGTTTTAGTAACGTTAAGTGGATAGTTGAGGTAAACATGGCTTTCTAATACGGTGCATGTAGTTTGATAGTCTGGCTTGCTTTAATCCTGGTGTTCTGAAAAGAAATTTCGGTGAGGTAAAAGGACTTAAGTCTATTTAGTTTTAAGGAGTTCAGTTTCTTAATAAAGTAAAATTGCAGTATTACTGTCTAATCTCTCAGATGTTTATCATTGTGACACATACGTCTGCAAATGAGGTGTAATGAATTAGTTTTTACCTGACACTCCTACAGCTCTCGTGTCATGTCATGTAGACGCCAGCTGCAGCACCCAGGCCTATTGCAGAGGGATGGGGCGGTGGAGCTGCTGCGCAGGGCTGGGCTGGAGCCAGTGTGACTCATGTGCCGAGGCTGACGTTCTCCTCCTCATGGCTTATCGTACTTTGTTACTACAGGCTAATTTAGAGCCTTAAATTAGCAGCTACTTTAGGGAGAATTTTTCAGATCATCACTTTCATCATTTGAGTGTTTTTAGTTGTATGTCATTTGCCTCTCTAGGGAAGTTGTTCTCTGAGAATTACTGGAGGGGGTGTGGATGGCTGGGGAAGCAGGTGAGCATTTATATTAGCTTTCTGCTTTTTAAACAGAAGGGATCAAACTCTTTGAGACAGTAATGAAGTTGCAAGGGTGATTTTATCCATGGAAGGCAGCTTTTCATTGTTCACATTTAATTCTTGTTGCTTTTTCTTTAAGTTATTAAAGTAAAAATAAATGAAAGAAATTTTTGCAACAGTGCAGCTCAGCTTCGTGAAGCTGAATTAAACTCAGTTGTTCTCTGTGCAGATTCTAATTCATTTAGCATTAGAAAGTAATATTCAGGACTTGGCTTTGTATAGTAACACGTGTAGAAGATACGGCTTTTCAAGCTAGCACAGTATTTTAACAGCTTTTGATCCAATAACTGATTGCTTTGGTTGTTCATTGTCCCCCTAAAAGCTGGTGTAGAAGAAGCAGAACTCATACCGTGGCTGTGTAGGGTCAGTGTTATCGAGTCTGCTCCAGAGGGACTTGTGTGATGCTGTGGGCCGTGCTCACATGTATGAGTGGGAGTAGAAAACACAGAAGAGGAAGGATGGAATGCAGGGAGCCATGTAAAAGGGTGGTTGGAAATGACCCTTATTCCTGTTAAATATTAATATTCTGAAAACAGCCACAGGCTCCGTATGAGACTGTGGACTCAGCTGTGCTGGACACTTTAATGTTTGCAATTGTCCTCATTTCATACGACTCTTTTAGAGGTTATAAAATGTACAACTGATGTTTAAATAATTTTAAAAGGAAAAATTATGTGGTTGAAGGTTAGCTTTTCAGTGAAGAATGTGCTGTTTGGCTAGATGTGTCAGCATGGTTTTCAGTGAGCGCTGTGCCATATTTGTAGCTTTTTCTTACAGTTCATGAGATAGGAATGGTGTTCCTTTAACTTGTTCCTCAACAATCTTTTCTGAATATGTTGCCTCCTGAGTGATGTTCTAAAAGTAACCTACATAAACAAATAGTAGACCAGAATACAATGAATTCTCTTAAAAGCAATACCCTTAAAAAGGAATAATAAAAGTAACGTTCATGCGTATCACATGTTGGTTAATGGCCTGTTGTTAGAGATCTCCTGCTATTCTGACCTTTCTAAATTTCATTGTTTCATGTTTTATAGGATTGTGCTTATGGTACTTGAGAGCAATCATTTACTAAAATGTGTATTAAATTACTTTTACAGACTGTTTTTAGAGAGGTGTACAAATGTGTATAGCCTCAACTATTTTGTTACTTGAAGTATGCATTTGTCTTAAAACAACCCCCCCAAACTCTAGCATTTCATCCACATAAAATACATGTTGAAAAGGGGACCAGGAATACATTGTTATGTAAAGACAGCCTCGTGATAATGATGTAGGAAACTGAGCTATGGTACCTTTTGGGGAAATGCCGGGGTATTGCATGTCCTCCAAAATAGCCTGTGAAGATTGGACAGTAAGATTACTCCTTATATGTATTTTATGGAATTGTTACCAAAGTAGATTTGACTCTTTAGAAGAGTTATTTAGTATCCTTCTGATTTGTGTTGTCTTTTTTTTTCTAGCTGACACTCACAGCTCTCCCAAAGAGGACACTCCAACTGGTAGCATGGATTCTCTTTCTTCCCAGTCTCCTACACCTGCATTCTCTAGTAGCCCTCCTGGGCTCCTGGACAGAAATCACCTTATTTTGGACAGTGGAGATCTTGCAGACTGGACAACAAATCTGTAAGTAACACGAATATTGAATACTGATTTTTCCACTAAAGTGATCAGGCATATAAAACACATTTCCCTTTTCACTTTGGTGGCAAGTGAATGGCTTTTATATTGCATGTAGTTGTGTTTGTTTTCTGCTACAAAAAGGTATATGCTTACATGTTGTGGTGCAGATTAGAGGATACTTGAATAGAGCTGAATTTGTAGGATTTTTTTTCCCTACTGAAACTCAGTGCGTTTTACTGTAACCTGTTATAAAAATTTAGATGTTTTTTATTTAGGCAATGAATATATCAGTTATTCTTTATGTAATGTATTACTCTATGCCAAGACAGAGTAAGGTTACATTTAATGCAAGGCCATTAAGAGTTAGGACCAAATTTTGGTTTTCTATAAATGTACTTTAATGAGCGTGTGCCCAGGTGCTTTTGTCTAAGAATATTATCATTGTTGATCTCTTGTTGTTAACAAATTAACTGCCTGCTTTTCAATTAAAGTGCAGTATTTCACTTCCAGTGGACTGTACATGTTCAGTTACTGAGTTACCTGAGTTCAGCAAAAATAGACATTACAGTGTTAGTACTATCTCTGTAATACGTACTCAGGTCTGATACAGAGAGCCGAACATACATTTTTTAATCAGAAGTTGAGCTTAAATTAAATTCTGTTTTGCCATTCATACAAATTTCAACAAATCAAGACAAAGTTTTCCAGCCTTCAGTGCCAAGAAGATGGAAGAAGCAAGTCTGGGGAAAAGATTTGTTACAGATATTTTCCATAATGACATTTTGAGTGGCCTGTTCTGTTGATTAAGGAAGTATGTAAAATATATGTGTAGATGTATGTAACACATGAGAATATGTCGATAGACATATAATAGGTTTATATTTCCATATATACACATAATTAACCATTGATTAGAGTACTTATTAGCTATAACAATATTTTTTCATATGTATTGAAAGAATTTCAGATTTATAGATATTTTACATATATGTTGTTTCTTCAGAGGACTGAAATTACTTTTTCCTTGTCTTGTAGTCCAGTGGGTAGTGGGTAGGATTAAAAATAAGTTGTATTTGATGAAAAGAGATGCTGTGCGAGAAACAAGTGCTGCGGAAGACATAGAACTAGAATGTCTATGAAAGCAGGCATAGCTAATGAGGGAACATAATGCTTAGCAAAACATTGATAATGGCACTACATAGAATAAAAGAATGAAGTATTGGCTTTATCCAGAGGATTCAGGAACTTAAGGTCTGTGAAGGAACATTGCATTTTTTTGTATTTGTTTGTTTTCATGAAAAATTACACTGTAGAGCTGTTTTGGAAACTGTGATGACTTGAAGTTTTGTGCTCAGTTGGAAGCAGTTCTGTTTGGAAGGAAAAAGAAGTGTCTTGTTACGTGCATCTAGATGATTTGTCAAAAACACTTACCTGTTTGTGAAGTCTGCTTAAGAGCTACCTCCACAACAAGCCTGGACAGTGACAGAGAGTAGTCAGTGAAAGGTAGATTCTTTCTTTCCTCTACTTTCTCACAGATTTGGGCTTCTCTTCCCCATCTAGTTCTCATGACTCAGAGGGCCTTGCCTTCACAAAACAAAACAAAACCCAGAACAACTCCATTGTGTTAATGGAAGAGGCAGATGTCAGCGACACAAATGGTGATCTTTGGCAGTCGTTGTGCATAATGATGTCTTGTGGACAGGCAAAGCTGGTGGTTGTCTTGGCATGGTGTAGCTGCGGTAGCTCTCTTGGCTCCAGGAAACGAGGCATTGGCTGTTGAACTCCATGTTGGTTTTAGACTATTCTCATAAATTGGACTACCCTGGAATTATGTGAACAATCCTTTCTGTTTGTGCAGGATTTCAGAACGTTTAGCATTTTGTGCCAAATTGGAACAAAAGCAATTTTTACTGTCTCAGTGTCCTCTCTAAAATGGTATTGCAGGTCTTCACTGAGCTACAGTAAATACCATTACTGAGCCTAGGGATGATGAAAATACAAGAGGATCTGGTTTCTCAAGTTACTGCTGATGTTTGTAACACATGGGTGTTACTTGTAAGAGATCAATCACTATGGAGTTAGGTACTCAACAAGGTGATGGTGACTCCTTTGCAGTAGAGGAGTTGCTTGCACTGTTTCCTGGGGGAAGGATGTTGCATTGTGGGTCCAGATAGGTCAGATATTCCAAGGTAGGTTTGTATCAGTAGTTTGGTCTCAGCAATAACAGAGGATGGATAGCAAGAATGCTTTCTGTGGTATTTGTTTTCAAGAAAGAAGGAGCTTCCCCTCCGCCCCCCGAATGATAGCTGTTGTCACAATGATGTTCTCTGGCAGAGTTTTTTGTATTGCACGGCCTTTCCTTGTCCTACCTGTAAAAGCAAAAAGAGCTACAGCTTCTAGCATGGTTAAAGGAGCACCAACTGAAAGCGAATATATGCTTACCTCCTGGCTTTTACTAGGAGGGGACTGCATGGCCAGAACAGTGAAAGAAACTAAGAGAGCAAGGGCTATACCACAGATCTACAATGTCTCACAAAGCCCAGACTGCTCAATTGTCATGTCAGTGTTTAAAGATGTACTATGCTTGCAGTGTAACTGAACCCTGATATTTCACATATGCCATGTTGAAGCCCCGCTAGGCTGTTGGTTTTCACGTCTATAAGTATGTGTCTGCCTGATATTAATTTTCTTTGAAAACCATGTGTCAATCAGTCACATACCCTGTGATGTTATGTACTGCTGAAGGGGTGTACAGTGGGTGGGGTGATGGTTGGCTCCTACTGTCTGCAGCAAGAATAGTTTTTATTGGAGACCCAAGTTTGCTCTTCTGTCATCTTGCACTCTAAACTTTTGTCTATCTTTTTCCTGAAGATAGTTTTGCCTTCACGCTTCCATCTAGAGACAAATACTAAACATAAATATTTTATTTTTACATATAGTCTGTGGTAGGACATAGTGTTTCCCCTACCTGTCAATTGCAAAGTTACAGGGTAGTTCATGTAGCAACAGGTTTCAAACTCCAGTTAGCTCAGGACGGACAAATTACCTTTTCTTTTGATGGAGCACCATCTCATAGATGTATATTGTTTGAAAATCTCTTCCATCCACGGTTTCTTAGCACAATCTATGTTTAAAGAGTCAGACAAAAATTGGTGGTTATGATAGTGAGTTGAATAAAATGTTTGACCCTTGTGGTGCTCTCCATTGGTATGGACATTGTTTTTTTCCTTTAAGGCACAGCAGCAATGGCAGTCTCAGTCTGATATTAACCGAAGCAGTTACTTTCCTTCTGTCTTCCTCTCTGCTTTCTTTAAGTGGCCACATGCACTTGCCCTTGAGCTACAGAATTAACACTGTTCAGCTGTCTATCTTCAGATTCCACTGGAACCACTGTCAAAGTCCACTTTGCTCTGACAGAGCTCCAGCTGTTACTGCTTTTGCAAGGAGAGCATGTTTCAGGCTTTTTTTGGCAGACCGTTTTGGGACTGGTATAGTTTCACTAGCAGTACATTCTCAAAACGCTCGTTTTTTCCCCTCAAAGCCACAGTTGGCTCTGGGGAAGAAAAAAAATTAAAAAAATAATAAAAAAAAGAAACCAACAAACAAACAAAAAAACAGAGTTTCCAGTTCCTTGTACATTCCTTCTGATTTGGATTGCCACCATAGCCAGGTGTTCTGAAGGTAAGCCATGTCTGCTGAATGAAATGTGTCTATTCCCATAGGTGTTCTTTAGAAGCTTTCTTTGATCCGTTTCTTCTGTTATTTGAGACATTGGAAAGTAGACAGTATTCCCCGCTTAAGGAATTGTCCAATATATATATAAAACAAACAATGTAAAGAGGAATGTACAAATACGGTGATATTTGTCATGTTGTTCCTTGGGTTTAACAAGTAGATCATGCGTGGCAACATTTTAATTCCTTCATAAAGAATGAATACATTTTGTGAGTTGCACATAATATTATTCTGACTCGATTTAAACAACAACAACAAAAAACCTAACAAAGCAAACCTCCAAACATCTTTTATCCATTAACCATCAGTTTCCCCCAATCTGATGTCTACCCTACAGTTGCAAATTATCTAGGGAGCTTAGACTTCAAAATCCACTCTTTGTGTTTTCTTCTTTCCTCTTTCTTACATAGTAATATTTTTGCTTTCTGCTGCAGGTTGCCGCTCCCTGTAGATTCTGTGGCAACAGGTGGTGGGCTGGAAGTCAGTTGACAGTGTTGGTAAGGAAAAGCATTCCTGTAAGAGTGTCACCAGAAATCTGCTGACAATAGATGAGGGGAAGACACAGAGTGGTAAGGAGGAGGGGCGCATAAAGAAAAGCGCTGTGATAGAAATCCAGGAAATGAAATGAGTTTAGTTGCTTTTTTAATTCTCTGGATTTGTGTAAGGCTTGGACTTGCCCTGTTTCCATCTCCTCCTTACAGTTTCTGCATCTCCTGTGACTCTTCTGACAGTCTGGTCCCATACATGTCTGTGTGCTCACATCACTAATGGTTCTTTTTTTTTTTTTTTTTTTTTTTTTTCCTGAGGTGCTGCTTTGACAAGAGGTTCCTTCCCTGCAGCTGTAGGGCCTATGTCCTCTAATCCTAGCAGAAACGGTCATAAGGCAGCTACTTAGTAACTTAGAGGAAGGAAGATCATGACTTATGTGGGTCTTGAGAATATTGACTTGTCTTAATTCAGAAACTCAGGCTAACTGCAGCAATTGCAGTACTTTGAAACAAGGGCAAGTTTCACTCATCTTCACCATCAGGGTGGCGTTCATCAAGCTCTCCTCTGGCTTCCTGTGGGCCAGAACCATTTATTGATATGAGGTCTTCCCTGGAGTCCTGGCTATAATGACAGCTCTCCTCCCAGGGAATGGTGCTGGTTCCCCTATCAAGAAGACTGAGTCTTCGAAAGGTGGCTTATGAGGGTCACATCCTAATACACTGCAGCCTGCCCTTAAGTCTGTTTTCACTTGACCTCAGCATGAACCAAAAAAGGCGAACCCTTGGTATTTCCTAGGCTTGGTATTCAATGTAATTATATCTGAGGATCTTTTTTTTTTTTTTTTTTTTTTCTGATAAGGATTTTTTTTTTTTTTTACTGTAACTGGCCTATTGTTGTTGTGAGATCTTTTCTGCTAATAGTGTAATGCCCTATACCAGAGCTTACAGACTTACCCCTCACAATGCTGTTTTTTCACAGTTGGGTAAGATTCTTTCTTTTTGTTTGGAAGTCCCCTAGGTAAGACGTTGTGTGTGGTCTCTTCATTCAGATCATGAAAACTAAAGGCTTGTTCCTCAGATGGAGAGTTCATTTTTGTGAAGTGAGGCTGCAAGGTCTCTGGGTTTGCTGGGGAGCTGGGTTCATATGCTGGCACTTGGTGACTTCTGATGGCTGTTCTGGATGGAGTCAGGCTGCAGGATGTGAAATAACCTTCCTTAAGTTGATGGTGTTGTTTGTGTATGTATTTACCTTGCTCTTTCGCTCTCTAAGCCTAAGGGATTTTGCAACCATAATGCGTCCTGCCACTCAAACCTCTTCACTGAGAGCATGGCTGAGAAGGAGTGGATGGCTTGTTAAAGCAGATACATTTCTGGGCTCACGATAGAAAGACTTACAGTTTTCAAACTGAATCCCACCTTACAAACTGTTGTAGTACATATGACATACAGTCCAAATACCAAAGGTACTCAAAACCCAGAGGAGAAGTGTAAGCACCAATAGAAGTAACTTTCGTGAAGGTACCAGTGGCAGAGGAAATAATCCAGTATTATTTTTTTTTTCATTAGTGGGTCTCCTGACACTTAAATATTCTGTTACAAAGCTCAATGATGTATATACACTACATACACTATGGGCATAGTTTCTGGGATTTTAATGTCCCCAAAGGCTTTCAGAATGGTGATGAGAGCTGTGCTGTGCAGCATCCTGTGTAGTTCCAGGGCCTTTGTGACCAGGGAAAAAGCTGATTCTTCGTGGAATCTCAGGCCATTCAAGTTCCCAGTGAGCAAACACGTGTTCAAAGAGCCATAAGATGGCAAGGGAGGGCAGCAATAGTGGTGTTCTGAACATAACAGAAGTCTTCGAGATGGTTACTCATTTTCTTTGACTGCTAGATGAATTCCCATCAGCTTTATTAAATCTACACCTCTAGACTGCATCATCTCCCGTCTCCTTGAAATTGAAACAGTTTATTTTTGTATTTGCTGGGAGTGCTGTGAATTTGCAATTTTATAAAAATGATGAGTGACTTCACCTTCAATGTGTTGAAAACTTTTTATATCTGATATAATCTTTTTTTAGTATGGGGAGATGCTTTAACAGCTGCAGAAGGCACAGTCCAGGTATGTGGCAGTGCTCCTCACTCATTGTGCTTATTTTGCAGTTTGGTTTTGGTTCAGCTGCCACCTCTTCAGTGACTCAGCAGACTTGAGAGCAGGTTTAAGTGAAGCAGGCACTTCTTTTTGTATCCTTTTGTTATGCAAGCAGAGCAATAGCCCCGATTTTGTAGCTCCATTGAAATAGGCATAATGTAATTTAGTCATGTGGGTCATACAAAATAGGTTTTGCCATCTCCTTGTCTTGCAGTGGGCTGGACATGGACAGTTAGGCTTGCCAGCACCACCTGGGTGAGCACCAGGTAAGCAGTACGTGTGCTCAGAGCAGGGAGGGATGTGGACACAACCACTGTGAGCTGAAGTGTCCTTTTTTGACTCCTTTTTTTTTTTTTTTTTTCCTTTTCCTCTTTATTTATTTGTTTATCTTTTTCATTATTCCACAAAACACAGTCCCCACTTTATTCTTATTTTTATTTATTTATTTATTTATAAGGGACAGTATGCTATAAGCTTACATATGTACATGCTTCATTTTTTAGCTTTGTCTGAATTATCATTTAAAAATGCTGTAGTTTAGGACAGCTGCTGTAGAGACGTAACTTTCAGATTTACCAGACTGGCATGAAAGATCATTTCACTAATATGTTGGCTGCTTTACCGAGACTTCACAAGCCAAGTTTAACAAAGCCTCTATTTCAGTGTTGGCTGATGTGCTCTGTATAAACGTGGGATCGGGAATGTCGAGTGCATGTTACATATTTTACATTTGGGGGTGGATTTTTTTTTTGGACTGGTCATGGATCAGGAAATTCTGTCCTTTTGCTTTGTCTCCAGCTTTGCTGCAACTATGACAATTTCTAGCATTTTGTCCATACAGTGTACTTCCCAGTCTCACCAAGGCATATGAGTTTTAACATGCAGGAATACTGTTGTCTGGTGATGGAGAGTATTGGATTGCATATCAAATCAGAAATAGCCAATACCTGTAGTTTTATAATCAAGCCTTTTAAGAATGCTTTCATTGAGTTTATGTCAGCCAGCCACTGAGATATGACAGCCATGGGGCTGCCAAACCCTTCTGTGAAGCAAACGTTTTTTCTTAAAGAGTTGCAGTGTAGATTCTTTTCACAGAGTCTCTTCCTTGCTCTCAAGATAAGAGGCTGTTCTTAGCTGTGTTACCTTAGGAACCAGGCAGCTAAACATTCAATAAAATCTTGTTTTCAGGAGTTTGTTTCTGAATATCATTACAAAATCTCTAGCTTATTTTTCAGTAGGGCCATTTCCCCTTCCTCTCTTCTCCCAACATTCACCGTACCAAACAATAGCATTTTTTCTCAGAGAGAGATGGTTATGTCAGTTTTTTTTTTTTTTTTTTTTTTTTTTTTAGCCCTTAGGATAATGGATTTCTTCAACATACCTTCTCAAAGTTGAGATGCTATATGATAAGATACACAGTACTTTCTAATTTATCATCATATTGATAAACAAGGCTTGCAATCCTTCATAGCAAGGTAACTTTGCTATTACAAGAATCTTTTGAAGGAGACAAAAAGAAGTTCTGCTCTATGTTGCTTACACACCACAGTGTTGGAACCGATTTTTCCTATTGAGTAAAACCTTCTGTTTTTATAATAAAATTAAGTGGTTCCTGAGATAGCCAAGTACAGTTAATAAAAAAAGAGTTGAAATTCTAGAACGTGCTTAATATTTAAAGCCATTAAAGTTTTTTTTCTTCTTCTTCTTTTTCTCAACATGGTAAAACTATTGCTGATGATTTTTTTTTTTCCCCCTGCTGGATCCTAGACCATGATCTCTTGATCTGTAACCACGAGCTGAAAGTGACAGGCGAATTGAGGAGCCATACTGCAGTGCTTTTGCTACAGCTGAAATGTATTAAGTGAATTAATCAAAAAGTGGGGGAGGGAGCAGTCCAGGGCTTCATGTACCTGCACTTCTGGAAGGTTTTTCCTCTGTTGAAGTTGCTCAGAATTAGTAGAAAATCTACCTGTTTTTCCGTATTTTTAAATAATGCTGCCTGATAAAGGACAGTGTAGTCTTAATAGCTGATAGGTTACTGTACTTGTTGAGTCTGTAACCTGAGCAATAAATGTGCCGTGACATGGATCTGAACACTTGATTTCATTCTCTTTTCCTTTCTTTGCACACATTCTCTGATCCTTCCCTACATCTCTCCTTCCTTCTTCCCTTCCTGTTTCAAAGAGAAACCAGCTGTGATATTCTAAGTATTCTTACGAATGGCTGCTGCTTTCCTGGATCAGAGGGTGTCTTTGGTAGGGGGTTCTGAATGTTATTTTGAAATTATTAATCTGGTGTCTAAAACGTGGCCAGTATGTGCTGTCCTAGAGCTGATCATGTAAGTTGCACAGACAAATCTGATGTGTATTTCAAAGAAATAGCTAATAATTAGAAGGTTTTCATGTTCATTTGTTGAAAGGCAAACAATGCCAAATCTGCAGTATGTATTATGGAAGAATATTCTTCACTTGTAATTAGTTTGAATTGGTGATGCTTTAATGATCTTTGGCATTATATTTGGAATGTTACTTTTCTATTTCCTGTAATTTTACAAGTTTCAGAAACAAGCCTTACCCCAATCTCAATTTTGGAGTGGATTGAAGAGAATAAGTAAAAACACAAGGGAAATGATCTTTCTTTAAATATCAGGATTGCTTTAACTCTAATAGTTTAGTCTATGCAACTATGATACATTTTTTGTTATGCATTTTTTGAAAACCCTTATTGTCTTAGGTTCACCTGTTCTAATGAGCTAAAATTAATTTTACAGATAATACATTTTATGCATAATGGTGGACAAATAGTCTACTTTCTAGCAAATTTTACAAACCTTGAAGTACCATTATTATTATTTTTTTTTATCCACACTATTTGGAACAAATAATACAAATGCTGGTGTTCAGTTCTTGTTTGTTATCTTCAAATGAAGTCTTACAGTTGAAGGTGTTTGTTCTACTTAGGGAATATTTTTCAATGACTGCGTAAAAATGGGAGGAAAACAATAAGTTAAAGTAAGTGTAAAACCCCAAATTATTTAGATGCTGGTTTTCAAAAGAACATAATTATTAAAAGATGTAAATAAACATGTAGTGGAAGATTTAAGAGTGGCTAAGCAGAATAGACGTCCTCTTCCCAAACAAACACAAACACGAAATATGTTTCTACTAAGTACAGTCCAGCTTTTCATTCAGTTTACTACATATGATTCTTTCCTTTATTTGGTAAATCTGATAGTTTTAAAAGCAGAACATGTTTTGATAAACCCTTCTCATTGTGATGCCAGGACATTTAAGTTTCATTTTTATTAGTGGAATTAACTGCAGAATGCTGTTTTCATATACTTTGAATTCCAGTTTTCATCCAAATGCAGTCTGACACAGATCCAAACTAAAAATTATTGTCTTGTTAAATAAAGAATGTGCCATTCATCATTTTATAATGTAGTAAATTTAAAAATTAATAATCAAAGTAAATGTCTGCTTAACCTTGTAATTGCTAGAATGAAAATGAGCTATATTGGCTAGCAGAATAAGTCTGTAGAAGTTGTGCTTGCGTGTAAAACACTTTATACAAGCCAAAAAAAATGATAGTTTCTTCTAGAAATTAAATATCCCAATGAGGAAGAAGATGGAAATCTGCTACATAAGTTAGATTTCCTGCATTCTTTTATTGTTAGATTCATAAGTGGAGTGACTGCTGATTTTTTTTTTGGCTTCTGGTCAATTCACCTTGATTAGGTGTGCATTTACACCCCCATCAAATCCTGCTTGACTGTTTTCCCAGATTTTGGTGGTACTTGGCAGATTTATACTATCTAAAAGGTTAATCTTGGAATAAGTCTAGCAGATAAATGCTGTATTGTGAAGTCCATACTTCTGAGTGATGATTTCTGTGTGGAAGATGTGTGTGAACCATTTTAATTCTGTTTCTGCTTGGAAACTGCTTGAAGTCCAGCTCCAAAGATATGCTGATATGAAATCTTTAGATTTTTTTTTTTTTTTTTTTTTTTTTTTTGCACATGCAGAGGAAGACAGCCTTTCAGTGTTGGAACATTTTAGTTCCTTAAGTTGTAGGACTAGGAGCATCATTCATATTGGAAAGCACTTCGTATTTTTTTTCAGTGATAAATAAAAGTTTTAACTTTAGCTGTTATTTATTTTTCTCTTTTAGCAACTATAAATTCAGCCATTACTTTAACACGTTTTTGAACAGTGTGCTCACGAGGACAGCCACTGAGGCAGTACCTGTGCAGTTATGCGAACAAGATCTCATTCCAGAGCCAGCATCGTGATCCCAGTGTTGTAATAGCTGCAGTCTCTTTTGAAATCTTCCAGTATCACATGCCTTAGTACAGTGCTGAGAAGATTTTTAAATAGATTCGTCAAAACTTGTAAAGACAAAGTGGCAGCTCAAATAATAGCCTGCTATATGCAGTTTCATTGTATCTGTCTTTATTAGATAAGGAATGTGGAATTTTGCCTTGTTATTGGTTATGTCATACATCTCAGGTAATGCGTCCTAGCTCAGGATGTAGGGCATATAGGAAAAATGCTTTCAAGGAGGAAATGCAGAAACTTGACGACCATGTCTGGAAAATCACCTCAGTATTGTTACTGGTTTTGAGTTTGAGAATCTAACTAGTTAGTTTATTTATAAAGATTCAAACATTTTTAGTATGAAAAGGAATTTTATTCACCTTATTAATTCTGCCTTGAAATAATTTCCCCTTAGTCCTGGTCAAAGTCGTCCATCGATGGTCTCATGGATGAACACTCCAAGCACTAACCCAGCTGCCACAAACACTACACCATCTGCCTTCTCCTTCCCTAATCCTGCCACTGGGAGTGACAGAGCAGTGGAAAGGTACGATGCACTCTTCAACATTTGCTGGTTATTTAATTGCTTCCCTTCTTCTGTATCCTTTTCCTCTTCCTCTTCTATTTCAAATGGCTAATTTATGTCCTCTGCAGTAAATAAATGGTTATCTCAAATCAGGAAATGCAGCCTTTGCAATTTCTACAGATTAAAATAACGGACTACTTCGTCTTATTTTTCCTTTAAACACCTTCTAGTAGAAGGCACCTAGATTGAGCTAGTGGCTTGCTGGTCAATGCAAACAGACTTTGATGGGGGTGATTGATTAGGTCCCTCTCTACTGCAATAGTTCTTTAGCTTACTATATTGTTTATAGTGTCTTTTAAAATACAGATCTGTTTTTTTCCCTAACCACCCATGTCAAATTTAAGTTTCTCATCCTAGCCTTCTTGACTTTGAAATACTTTCTCATATCTTTACCTTTATCTGTGCTTTCATTCTTTTCTTTCACTCTTTTGGCCTGTTTTTTTTTTTCTGTCCTGTTTTTCCTTCCTTCCATGTTATCCACCTTTTGAAGTGTTTTCACTTCTTCCTTCGAAGGTCTTAGCTTTATTCCTACAAGTTCAATAATATTTGCTTTTCAAAATAAAGTAGCTATGTATATTTATAAATTCTTTCCAACACTTTGTAACAAAATTCCATTTTTCCTCACTGTTGACATTCTGTACCAGAACTGCATTGTCTATTTGACTGTAAGTTTCTTGGGGCAGGGAAAATGTTTCCCAGTGTTTTATGTTGTTGTTGCCAGGGCTCAACAAAAGATGAGTTATTGGTGTGGGTGCTTTGTCTAAACAAAGCATAGGGCAGCAGCAAACTGTCAGTTTTGCAAAGGCGTGATTAAATAAGATGTGCCAAAAATACTTATATATTCAAAGTTCTCTCCTATGGTACTTGGAGAAATGAGTATTTTGGAGAAATTCATATTAATGGTTAATTAATGAGCATCCTAATAACACCTGTAAAAGGCTGTCTGCACTTTTATAAACCTTATTATGTTGAGGACAAAATAGCATGCTCAGTGGTGTAGTAATGTATTGTAAAAAAGTAAAAATAAAATAAGTTCAATAAAGATTTCTGTGTAGTGTTAGTGAAAAGATGAATTGCAAAGACCATGAAGAAACATTGTGGAAGGTATAATGATTAATCTATAAATTAAGTATAGTGTGCTTTGCCTACTATTGATTTCACTGATGATTAGCACTTGGCAATATTTTAGCCGTAGTCAAAAGTCACGTTTAGCTATCATAAAAATAAGTGCACAAAACTGGAAGTATGATATTCAGAAGTGCCAGCAGTAAGCTGTGAAACTTCAGCTTTGGCATTTGTGTGTATGAATTAGAAGCCTGTGATGATGCATGTGAGACTGCGTTTAAAGTTTTAGTCATCTAATGAGAATGGAGAGAGAATGGTTGAGAAAGGGGCGTGTTGTCATTAATAGCCAAAAGTTACGGTATTTCTTAATTTCATTTTTCAGTGTTGCCCACCGAAAAGCGAGAGCAGTTTATCCATGCGAAGCAGAACATAGCTCTGAATTATCATTTCAGATAGGAGCAATTTTTGAAGATGGTAAGTACTTATTGAGTGAATATAAAGCAGTGAAAAAAAAAAAAAACTGAAAAAACTGTTTAAATGGCTTTGGATAAAAATACAAGCATAACTGCTGTTCTGCCAACATTGATGATGGCAAACAGTGACGTAGAAGATTTCTGGTACATAGAAGCTGCTTTAATGCAAATTAAAGCAGTATGAGGTAATGCCTTTGCTTCATGGGAGCAGACTCTTTTAGTTGGTTTAATATATCAGCAGTGATTAAATGTGTGTTGAAGTAGGAAAAAAAAGTTGCTCAGCAATAGAGTGACAATAGAGAAACATTTTGGCCTATGAAACCGTGTTTTTCAATGTGGACTATCTTTGTAAGATACCATATGGGCTTTCATTTAAAGAACAAAATATCCACTTAAGGATTTTCAAGCAGGTAAATCAGGTGATCATTGCAGAGAAAAGGGAATGTTTAGTCTTCTAATGAAGGGATGCCTTAATGTATGTTTATACTTGTAGAAAGAATGAATTCACAGAATGAAGGCCTGTGTTGAAAAATTTCTGTGGTTACAAATGTAGTATTGCATATGAACATCCAGAAGGTGATTCCTGAGTTCAAGACTGTGTTGAAATTCCTCAGTTAGCTTCCATGGCTCTACTCTCCAGCATCTGCACAGGGGCTTTGAACTGACAAGGAATGGTTTTAGTTTTAAAACCTTATGCCAGTGACTACTGTAATACAAATTCTGAAGATACAGAAGATATTGGAGCTTAGTTTCTTCATACTGCTGCATAAGAAAGAGATAGTATGGAATGGATCAACAGGGCCTGGACAAATTCAGCAATTCCTGTTACTGGAATGCAATTTCATAGTAATTCTAAGCAGAAATTAATTCATAGCGGGAGCAGTGTAAGACTGTTGTTTGTTACAAAGCCTTGATAAGTTGCATTTGTACTGTAAAACAAAAGACTTTAAAGTTCAGCCAAATCCTCATCCAAGTTTTGTGCAGACTGAGGGTTTCAAAGTGATCTGTGAATTGCGTTCTTAAGATCCTTGTGAGTACGGAGACTAGTATTTTAGCCTTTTGGACTGTCTAGAGGCAGAGGGGGGTGTAGTAAGGGGCATACTTGCCTCTAAGGAATCTGGAAATTCTGCAGTGGTGCTGTTTTCTTTTCATCAATTGCCAGCTTGCTATTAGGTCTGAAATCTGATACGTTCTTTCCAGTGGTAAAATGGTATTTAATTCTGCATGACTAAACACACTTTGGGTATGCGCTGCCCAGTTGTTCAGATACCACATGTGAGAATCTTTGTTTGGATATCCAATAAGGAGTAGCCCAAATTTCCAGTTATCATCCAACAAAAAAAAGAAGAAAGTACACAGTCAAAAACAGCTGGAAAAAATCAACCTGCAGGCATTAAAAGGCTAACTAAATGCATCCTGTTAACTCTGTTAGTACTGGACCAGAAGTGTGTATGTGAGATTTCTCTTCCTAACCTACAACCCCAACAGAATGTTTCTATTTTTTCTAACAAGCTGAAACAAATGAGCAAAGCTCACCAGCATCTTCTTTTTCTTCAGTGTTCATAACAACAACAAAATGGCACAAACATAGACATCTCCTTCCCCTTCCTTGTGAAGTGTAATTTAAAGCAGACAGATCATTAGGACATTCCTGTCCTCCGTCTTCTCCCAGATAAAAAAATAGTAAGCCTAGTCCAGAGTCCACGTTTGTTTTTTTTTTTTTTCAGTATAAGGTGGTCTGAGGTCCCCATGAGGTTCCTCCCTACCCACTTCAGAAAATCATACTTGGTATTTCCTATTAGATAACTGCCTTGCAGGCAGATCATGTCTGAATCAAGTTAGGTGGGAAATCTTTTAAAAATGAATTAGTTAAATGATTGCTCTTTTTAAAGTCTCTTACAGCAGTTATTTTAATTTAAGTTTTTTAAAACATGACTGATAGGGATCTTCAGTAGACGTAAAATTTGTGTACAGGAACAAAATCTTGTGCATAGAGGAAAAGATCTGGTGCGTAAAAGACAGGCATTTCTAATGGAGGACACTAAGGGTTGTACACCTGTTGTATTGGCATTGGAGAAGACAGTCTTGCAAGAAGCAGTTGCTTCTATATCATGTGTTTGTGTGACAGCAATGTTGAGATTCTTTTTTGTTTAAAGAGATTGTTATGGCAAAACTACCATGTTTTTGGAACCTCAGTACAGCTTTTCAACTATAGAGAGTCAGATTGTCCAAGAACAAGTACCGAATTCAACATTCTGGCAGCACATGGAGAAGTGTTTCAACTCTAATTTTCCATACCGTCTTTACAAATAAGGTTGGAAGCTCAGGAAAAGGTTACATGGACTGCTTTCTAAAATCCTAATTGTAGATCTCCAATGGGGAAGATCATGGTTCCTTAAATACATTTATTTTGATTTATTCCGCTGCTTCCTGCTGATTTTAGAGGTGATGTCCTTGCCCCACAGCGCTTTCAGCATGGGGTGGGTTGTGGCTTGGCAGTCAAAAGGAGGAGAGCCTGCAAGTAATAAGGCAGTAATTGGACGTATGTAATAACTAAATATTCATTTTGCAACAATTTGTAGTAGGTTATTATGGATAGGCTCTGTCAGTATGAAAAGGTATTCCCATTAAAAGTGCAGACCAGTCTCCATATTTGAAACCACTGAAATGCCTTCAGCTGGGCCTTTTCTTTTTGCATTAGACACCCTTGTGTCTACGCGTGAATCAAATTCCAGTGAATCAATTCAGGTTCTTCAGTTACTCAATTTAAATTCCCATATGCCCTAATAAAGCCCCCAAATGAAGAATTAAAGTAATAATACATCAATTCTGCAGCTCTACCAATAACCTTAACTATCAAAGTGACAACGCATCAATCAAGTTGACATACAGCTAGTATCAACCATTAAAGTAACTGTTAAATTAATGTCTACTAAAAAGTGCTGCTTCCATTAGTGAAGATTTTATCCATCTCTCCTTTCTCCACCCTGCCTGTCTCACTTTTCTAATCCTGTCTCTTTCATCTCTTACTGTTTGTATGTTGAGTTTTTTCCTTTCTCTTCACTCTGTTCTGCTTTGTTTCTTGCACTTTTTCGCTTCCTTTTCCCATTCTTCTGCTTTGTCTCTCTTGGTCTGTGGATGTTGATTGCGGTAGTTCTCTCTCATCTGTTATTATCCTGGATGAATCTTTCTGGCTGCTCTAGCCTGAGACAGGATAATGGCATTTAGTGAGGTACAGTCTTGTGCCTGTCATAGCTGCTAAATGTAATATTGGTGCAAGCAGGGAAGAGTTTAACCTTTACTCCTGTCTCCATTTCCTCTATCTAAGTGGGGGAAAAATACTGGTTTTGCAGGCTGACAAGGTTCGATTTACTAATATTTTAAATTGAGCTTTACTTCATCTCATAGGAATCCATATAGAATCTGAACATTTGCATATTCAGGTGTTTTCTTCATTGCATGCACATTGTGCTAACCCAAATCTCAGTCTTGTTATTAAAGTGCCATAGAATATACATGCAAAGGCACCATTCGGTCAGGAAAAACAAGAAAAAGAAAACTTTTCTATTTAATTGAATTGTGTAAGAAAATGAATAATGTAATCTGAACTATATCCACTGCTTTTTTTCCCCCTCAATCTTCAATTCAATTTACCTTAGGCCGTGCCAATATCTTTATTTCCCAGTTGCTAGAGTCTATATTACTGACAGCATATAACACTATAATTCAGGTGGTTAGAGGCAAAGCTTGAAGACTTTGCAACTGGAAAAGGGCATATATGGGAAGAAGCAGAGTATGATATGAGACTGAGAGACATACGCCAGTCATACGTAGATTTATATTTGGTTCAAGCAGTTATTCCCAATAATCATGAAAAGAATAATCAGACTGCCTGGCATTGAAACTTCGCCAGCCTTGCAGCCAAGTGTTATTTCTGGTTCTTAAAAGAGACTGCTTAGAAATGGGAATTTCACTAGGGAGAAGTGTTTTAGATAGGGTAAGTGCTGTTTACACAACAAAATTCCTTGTCAGTATCACTAACAGTTCTACAGTGAGGTTTCCTGAAAACTTGTCAAGATAGCTCTCATCAAAGCTTTCAAATTTTTAAAATCACATTATAGGGGAGAGAGAATGGGGGGAAAACCAAGAAAGTTTTTTGTTACAGTAATTTTCCTTAACAAAGGTGTGACACTCATTGTCTCTACCAAGTGCAGTAGGAACACACAATCAATGTTCATACAGCCATTGTTATCCCCCTCTATCTTTCCCACTGTACTTAAGTGCCACTCTTAGTTAATCTGCCTGGTTTTGACTCCAAGGCACACTCTTCTCTTTTATTCAGCGGTGGCTTCTGGACTTTCTTTGTGGTATTTACAAATGAAGGATTTACATCAAAGAAAAGTACTACTCCCAAAATGCTATATTGCACTGTATGTGCAAATAATTATTTTGTCGAAGTAAAAATGAGAATAAAGCTACTTCTTTGTACTCCTTTCATCTGTGCATTTCAAAGCACTTAGGAGCATTCATGTGCATTAACTATCTCCATTTTATGCCCAGAGAAACTGAGTGTTCAGGCTGTGGACAGATGTTCTCCTTCTCAGATCCCTCCATACCACTGAGAGATAAGTCACCTCGAACTACTGCTGAAAGTTAAAACTGCAGCTTCACCAGTAAAATGTACCAGATAAGTACTGCCAAATTCCTGCTGACTTTGCTAGAAGTTTTGAAAAGCCACTGAAGGCAGTTTGACCTTTTACAGTCTGACTTTGCCTGATACAGAGAAGGGAAGAGTTCCTCCTGCCAACAGTGTTGTGGAAGCAGTGGTCCCCAGAAGAGAAATGTTAATGGAAAGCTGAGTGTTGAAATGGAAGGTGTTTACACAGATGTGTATTACCTCGTAGTTGGTGCGTGTGCAGGACTGTCAGAGATGTTCAGCTGACAGATGGGATGGGATTCAGCTCACGACTAAGTACCAAGTCTCAGGTCTTTAATTTAATTTCCTGGTGAAAAAACGGCCAAGAGGATTGAGTTCTATAGTAGTGTATTTTGGTGTTGCAGTGAGATTTCTGTTGCCCACAAAATGTAGCTTGTAGAGTCATTGCTTTTTTGGTAAAGTAGTCCATCAGCAAGGGAGGCCCTCTTGTGCCAGGCATCGTGCATGTACGCATGTTAGATTTCCTTCCCCTTTTCCTCCCAGAACAGCTAGTTTCCACAAAGGAAGCAGGTTTTGCAGTGCCTGATTCAGTCCTGCTGAAGTTAGTGGCACCTAGTCATTTCCGTTGTAGAAATGAGCCTTGGTTTCTTTTGCTTTGGGGACCCAGGAAACTTCTGAGTTGCCAAAGCAGAACAGTGTCTGCTATAGGGAGGTCTGTCAGCACTGGGTCTCTGGGAAGAGCTGCTTGCAGATGTTATGTATTCACAGCTGGGTAATCTAACGTGGGCAATATTGAAACTATTTCCTATGGAGAATACAGAAAAGTAAGAAGGAATGCTGCAAATGCCAAGCTAATCTTTCCGTGTTTCTGGACAACATGAAAACAGAGAAGCCTTACTTAGAGATCATTGCAAGTTGAAAGTCTGTTGATTTTGTTTGTCCCCCTGTGTTTGGGTAATTGCTGGGTAGCACTTGCAGTCACACTAATAGTCAGACATCCTACTGGTGTACAGTTTGCTTCCACTAGAGCGAGACTGGGCTGCTCAAATGGCCTTGCAGCAGGTATTGAGGAAGCTGTCAACTCAATCTGGGCTCTGAAGTCTGCTGCTGCTTCCACTGTTCTCAGAGGCGATAGCTTTGATGGTTGTTCTTTGATTGCTCTTGTGCAGTCTTAGGCCCTCGTTAAACCTTGCTGTGCCATATGTAATTGCCAGCTCTCTGCTCCATATCTCTTACACTACAAGTGTTTTCCCTTCCCTTCCCTGTCCCTAGCCAATGTATGACTTAGTCCTATAGCATGCTTGGTCCAATAATGAGATGCAGTTTTAAGGCCAAGTGTGTAGTTTCTGCAGCAAGGTATTTTAAAATGAGGCAAGCCTGTGAAAGTGCTAAGAACTGTAATCGTTGTTGATTGAGAAGAAATGACAGAAAGGGGGCACTAAGGAACATCTCTTGAGCAGGTTATTTTTTCAGAAATAGCCCGTGTCCTCCACCTAAGAGCTCTATGTGGTAGTAGAACGCGTTTTGTCTGGTAAAGTTTTATGTATTTTAAATGAATGTTGTTGTGCACTATACTTTAGAATTGATAACAAAGACAAACAGATCGTAGGAATTTAAAGTAGCTTTACGTTTGGGCAGCTTCCTCGTTAATATCTTTTGTCCCCAGAAGAAGTCAACGATGTATGTGGGTATTTTAATGTGGAAGGTGATTTGAAAGGAGGCACAAGTCTTACCCAACCTGACAATTGATGCAGTTGCAGTGTATTAAGAATTACTTTGTGGTGCATTTTTTTTAAAAGGCTTTTATCTAGAAATGGTGATATGAGGTGTAATCTGTGTGGTAGTCCTTTGTTCTGTCTTCACAGAGTGTATGAGAAACTTGTACTAAGAAAGTAGCGAGGCCCTGAGCTGTGTGTAAAGTGAAGTGTAGCGTTTAGTTTTCCAAGCAGAGAGCTCAGCTGTGCCATCCAGGTCTGGCCTTCTAGGGTGACAGTGGGGTTTGTTGCTCAAGTCCCAGTTACTCGGCCATCACACCGAGTATCTGAATGTGCTGCAGTATGCGGAGTTCATTGTTATATTATCAAACTTGTTTAGAAAATACTTCTGAAATTTGCTGCTGTGTCAAGCCAAGTGATTCCGTATAGTTTGATCATTTTCTCCTCTAGGTGAATTTTAGGGCCCTGTCCAGTGTGATCTCCTCAGATGAGGGCTACCCTTGCTTTTAACAGGCTTTTGGTTTATAGACACTAACATGCCAGCAACGTTTATCCTCTCTGTAATGTAAATTGGCTCAAGCATATTTTGGGTTGAGCTCCAGAGGACAAGCAGAAATTAGTTACAGTGCTTCTGGTTGGTTTTCTTTCTAATCTGCCATTTTTGGGAGTTTCTTTCCTGTAACACAGATGTGCTCTGCAGGCAAGGGATACTTCAGGGAGAGGCTGGGCTGCCACTGGAGCTGCTGGCGTATTTGCTCGCTAGGGTGGAATTAGAGCCGCTGTGGTGGAGCTTCTGGAGGGAGGTTTGTGGTGGTGTCAGCACTGCAGCTCTAAATGCGTGTGTACTCTGTAATCATGGCATAAAAATGACAAAGGGGGAGGAGGGCCTGCTAATTACTAATAGTAATGTAAGTTACTGTAAGTTACTGTGTGCACAGAGATCTTAAAAGGTAATTTTCAATGTGCTTTTTCCTTGGGAATCTTTCTATCAAGCACATTCATTATAAATATATGCTCAGGCTTTCATTTGGTATCATTTGAAAGCAGTCTTCTTTCCTGAATGTTTAAGTCCCTTGCAGAGATAGCTGTTGTTTAAGCTGTGGTTTCTGAGCACAGCTTCTAGCTTCACAGCCTGACAGTAATAGGACGCAAGGAAAAACTGGGGGAAAATATCTTTTAGGTGGTCAAATTTAGAAACTTTTAATGCTTTTGAAAGTGAGACTTAATGTGTTGCTCTCTTTTAACTGTTACTTCCCTGATTTCTAGAACGCTACAAATATCTTTTGCCATTGTGTTAATATGTTTTAAATAAAGCACTGACATGGCTGGCAGCATATTGCAGCATTTGTCTGATTGTTTCCCTAAACAATGTCTGTCTCAGAAGCACTGTGAGGATAAATTAATATGGTAGAGAACATCATAGGTCACTAAAGGTGTGGGATCTTACAGTTGCATAGGTAAGTAGATACCTGTACTGTGTTCTTACAAGAAATTTGATAGGGGGATTTGAGAACTTTTTGGTCTATTTTCAAAAAAAAAAAAAAAAAAAAAAGAGGTTTATGCTTCTTTTTTATCTTCCTGTCAAATGAGGCCAGAAATATAGGAAGCCAGACTTGGGTCTGTTGCTGACAGAAGTACTTCTAGGGCATTTAGAGACTGAGCCGTAACTTTTCTTATTCAGGTTCATGGATATTGTTGCATTAACGTTAGTACCAGCAGTGGCAAATACTTAGGATGGCAATAAGAGGCGAGGCTTAAGTCTTTTCAAGCCTTCCATTCGTGTTTTGTGAATAGCATGATGTGTTTGCATTTCAGAGAGACAATATAACCAGAAGAATGATTTAGATTTTGTTCACTGGTCTTTTCCAATGGAAGCTCTAAGCTGTGGAGAAATGATACTTGAAGTGAGATCTGACTCTTTCCTGTGTCTCTGAGCTCCCAGATTCTCCACGTCTGCCCAAGACAGATTTTTGGTCTTGCTTTGCTCCCAGCTTCAGAAATTGTTTCCAGCTGTTTGATAGGAGTTGTTTCTCCCCCAGTGCTTCTAGATTTTCTGTTTTATAAACCTGTACTTTCTAAGTTCCAGCAGCTAATTGTTTCCTTAATGTAATCTCCTGCACCTAAAAGCAGAAAATCTTATAAGTATTTAAGTTAACCATCCTCATCATCTTTCCTAGCCAGATTGTCAACCTGGCAATTGCAGGAGACTGGATGTTTTTATGGATGCATTGCATGGTGTCATGGAGCTAAACCCGAGAGCATAAAAAGATACAGTATTTTTTTTCCTTTTCTTTTACAGTGCAATTTTCCAGAGAACCAGGATGGCTAGAAGGCACTCTAAATGGCAAGAGAGGACTTATTCCACAAAATTATGTTCAGTTTTTATAGCTTTATGCATTGAACGCCAAGAAGGTGTACATGGTATCCATGGATTTTTGTTATGGTCACTTCTCTCTACTTTTGTGACTGCTTTTAATCAACGAAGAGCCTGATTATGGGTTGAAGATCCTAATCTGTATAAAGACATTAAGTGTTGCCAAATATGAATTAGAAACAAAAGATTCTTTAAGGGTTGGAATGGGTGGGGACAGGACAGTTGGATGGAGGGATAATTTAATTTTTAATGTTTATTTTTTTCAATTGTAAAGAACCATAGTAGTATGTTTGTTTGCAAGATAACTAGCATTTTCTAGCATTTGAAGTCAAATATTTAGTTGATCTGTAACTCAGCTATCAGTTGAAGATGATTTTTTAAAAACTTAGTGTCCTGGAGATTATGTGTCTATATCCAGCCTTTTTAACAGAATGTGATTTGAGATTGGAAAACACTGTTGCATAAAAAGCTATCATGCCGACACTTAAATTACATTTCAAAGTGGAATAGACAATATGGAACAGACATATTGGTAAGTAAAATGATAGCTATCAAGACATGACATTTTTCAGATGTCTTCAAAGAATACATTCATTTATGTTATGTGTGTGACTTCATTTATTTTATAAAGGTAAGACACAAGAACCTTTATTACAGGCTTGTATGTATGTCATGGTTCCTTTGCTACTCAAAAATATCACTGTAAATGAAATAAAACGTCATTTGCTATTCGACCTTAGTCATTCCTTAGTTGGAGAATATTTTGCTCTGTTTCTGTAAGTTATGACATGAAATAATTATTGGCAGCTCTTTGCAGTCAGTCACAAACAGGCTCTAAGATGGATGGGGAACTTTCGTCACTCAAAATAGGCAACTGCAAGACCAAGCCAAAGGAAAAAGAGAATCTCTGGCTGTGATCCTTGTGCATCCTGGAGGCATCGTGCATTTTATCTGTTGTCTATCTGTCTGGCTCCTCCTTGAGCTTCCCTTTCTTCCTCCCCCGTAATTGTAGATTGCAAGGTCTTAATGAGACTTCACAGTATCAGAGTCCTCAAGTAGCTGCCTCGGTATTCGTAGAACCATCTGAGTAGTAAAAGAGTTATCTGTGATCATAGAAAAAGCTTCCAGAAATCTTGTGGTGTATAAATCTGTGCCTTGTGATAAAAACACTACGTGCAGTTTGTCACTAATCTTTGTATTTTACTCTCCCTCAAGTAAGACCCTCTGGGAGGCAGAGGAGTGGATGCAGGAAAATCTGACAAGGTGGCATGTTAGTACAGGCTCAGTTATTTGGACTCAGAGGGCTCAGTTAGATTGGACTCCATGGATTTTGAGTCATTTACAGCAGATAATCACTTCACTTGCAAGTTTTTCTAAGTAATGTGATTAGTAAATCAGTTAATGGCTAATGCTGCCTTAAGGTTGGGGTGTTTTTTTTTCCCCTTATGATTTAACTTCATACCATTATTTTGTTCCTTTGCCCAGACTGTATAGACTGTTGGAGTATGCACAAATCATTTCCAGATGGAGCAATGGTGGGCCAAGTCAGTACTGCTCTCCAGCACTAAACCTCATAGCTTGGAGGAATTTCATTTTGTGAATTCTCCTTGTGTGCGAGCAGTGACTCTCTGCCACAGGCAATTCTTGTCTTGGCACAGTGGCTGAGTGACCCAAGCACGGAAGATGACTTCTGTAAAGGAGATCCAGTTCTATAATTTGCTTCTTGACACAGTATTCAGGAAATAGTTACAGCAATACATGCAGCAAGAGATTGCAGGTTTCCTTGCTCAGATTTGTTCTTGTTCACATGGCAAAGTGCTGTTTTGGCTGGTTATCATGTCGCCTGGGACCTGCATGAACTCATTTGTGACCTTAACAGAGGCATTCTGAAAGCAGGATGTTTTCTGTGTGGCCAAAATCAGTTTTCATTGCTACTAGTTAAAAATGTTTGACAGAACAGGGAGAGTGTAAATCCTGGTTATTAGCCTAGTAGGTGTGGCAGCTAGGAATGCTGGCTCATCAGCTAGCGAAGCAGTGATAACTTGAAGCTTAGAGGCTTTGTAAAGTCACTTCCATTTGTGTTGCTGCTGTTCTAAACGTGCAGTGCATGTTAGCTCTTGTTCTGGTTGCTGTCTTCCAAAATACTCAATGTATTTTTCAGCTCTAGTTCTGTTCTTACTGCATTTTTTTCCTTTTAACTGAGGTGGTTAAAAAAGGCAGATATATAGAGAAGGAATAAAAGACATGCTCAGTGTCTCTTCAGTCCAGCCCTGTGACGCTATTTGCCTTTAGGTGAGATGTTTTGAGATTTCTGTTACTTCTGGAGCCACGCAGAACCCGAAGAAGGAAACTTCTCTACTGAGAAACAATACAGTGAGCAAAGGTAAATACTGTTTCAACTTTCTCAGGTCCCAGACTTTGTCCAAAAGCAGTGGTGTGTGCTGAGCCAGATCTGATCTGGCTTTCAGGTTAACCACACTGTCTCTTAGGAATTTAGCTGTGGTCACTGCTACCCAGCATCCGGTTTTCCACATCGCCCTGGTCATACCAAGGCTGAGTAGATTTGTGCAGGGTTCCCCCGCCCGTGCTGTGCCGGTTGCTGTGCACAGAGGCATGTAGGGCTCAGTTTTCAACAGCTGAGACTCCCTCTAGCAAATGCCTGGTGCAGGCTTTAAATTGAAGAGGGTGATTTAGGAGTAAACTGTTTTGTACATTTTATGCAAAGTGATGTTTTCTTTGTGGGATATTTCTCTGTGGGAACAGAGATTGAACCCCCTGCCCGGGGATTAAGGTCTAATGTGTGTTTGCTGAGTAATTAATGAAAAAGCTGAGCCTCCAGCCTAGTTGGGATGAGTAGCAATTTGTGTTGCTCACTGGACAGCACTCATCTCTGCTCCTTGGCCGGGCGGTATTTTCACTTTGCTGTTCTCCCTGGGGTTTTCAGACTGCTTGACGTTGTTAGCCAATGTCCTCCCTGATCTTCATGGTAGGTTTCCTTCTGATGCCCAGCCCTTCATTGGGATTGAAAGAATAATCTCAGAACTCATTAATCTGGCCTGTAATGAAAACAGGTGTTTCTGCTACAGTGCTTATAGCTGTAGCTAGCTGAGCCTCTGTAATTGCATCATAGAAAAGACCTGGGGAGAATTTTGCCTTTCTCGGTGCTCTGTTCCTTCATTTCTTCTCTTAACCCATTTTACCATTCTTACCTGGTTTGCTATTTCATGAGAAAATTCCATCCACTGCTGACAGAGGGCTTGTGTAGTCTGTAAATGCACCAGAGCTAAATGTGTTTAAGTGGAAATCTTCACTGGAGTTTCACCTATTGGGCTGACCGTGCCTCAGGCATCGTTTTCTACGTGAGAATTCAGCAGTGTGCCGTCATCTGCACTTCCAGTGACCACAGGTAAGCACCAAATAAAACTTCATCCTATTGACATTACATTTAAAGCATTAACACCTTACAGTATATGGCATGTTTTAACTAACAAGAATCTTTGAAATGAAAGGGTATTTTTCACTACTTTCTAGCTTATCATTAATATTGTATGCAACATAGACTCCCATTCTCTGCAGATACCTGAGGGAAAGCAGTGTCCCAGCTTGAGGTCAGAATATAAGTTTCATTTTGTTTTGAAGTAGTGATAGCATTTTATATTTCTAGAACAGCATATGACAGATACATCTGCTTCTACGCATATGGGAAATTTTTCTTAACACTGCTGATCCTCTACTTTCCTGGTGACGATTCAGCAAACAGAAGGCAGGTGCAAGGATTTTTGACAATAAAAATTTGTGTAACGTGCTGTTAAAAATTGCCATTAAGTGGTGGTCCTGCACCACAGACTTAGTTTCATGCAGAACTTTGCAGTAGATATTTAAGAAAGTGCCCAGAACGAACCAGCATAGCAAGAGTTTTATTTCGCTTTCTAACTTTTTAAATGTAATTGGAAGAGACCTGACTCTTGAGAAGGCAATTTGATTTATTAGCTTGAGAAGCCTCGTAGATGTAAAATAGTCTATCCGTATTTCCAGGGAAGAAATTCTACCTCTGGTCAGTAGGTAGAGCAGCTCTGGGTTACCTCAATCCTGAAGCCAAACTTGTCTGGCTAGTGAAGGCTGCTGGTTTTCTTTCTTTGAGCAGGATGTGTTTTTTTGCATGTAACAGTGTCACCACTTCGTCATTTGGAAAGCACAAGTACCCAGATTAAATGACCCAAACTCCTCAAGGTTGGGCCTTTGTTTTTGCACAGTGTGAGCTGCTGCTGTCTGGCTGAAGCCGCTGTATGTGCATTATAGTCCAAATTACTAGAGCTTGATAACAACAAATCGCTATATGTCTGAAGATGTTATATTGCATTGTTAGTTACTCTTTGTTGTTTAATATTGTTTTCAAGCACGCAGAAGCTTGATTCTAAGGATATCACTGCACCAGCAGCTATCTAAGATTAAAATGCAAGAAATACTTGCAATCAAACCAGTTTAATTCATGTATATTTGTACAATTTGTATAAAAAAAAAAAAAAATAGGTACTTGCAGACATTAACATAAAGACCAAACAATATTTTCTATTTATTTAAAAAGCTTTAAACATACAGAAGCAAACCCCTAATTATAAATGCATCATTATGCATAGATTTTACTGTTTACACCATACTGCTGGCTGCTTTTATTTTTTCATCCAGGAATCTATTTAAACTTCAAGAATTCTTAAACATTCCTCTGAGCTTCCTGGCCTCAGAACTGCTGTCTATCTTATCGAGTCATTGACCTCCAGCTGAAAACATTGCTCTAAAAAAAGAAAAAGTCAAATCTTTAATAAACAATTAAAAGTGCATTAACTGTAGAATTGTTTAATTTCATAAATGTTTAAACAAGTCAGTGAAAAACACCACCCTGTGAATTAGCTTTTTGCATTATTGATTGTAAAGTATCGTTTTAATAAGATTTTGCTATTGCAAACTTTAGTCTATTTTATTTTATGCAACTGGTCAGTCGCACGGTGTGTAGTATTCCTGAAATACCCACTGCAGTACATTAACACTATTTTACATTTTTAACTGTGTATACAATGCTCTTGCTGTATATCCCCGTTCGTTCTTACAACAAAATAATTTAGCTCAATGAACAGAAGCCCACTTTTAAAAGATGTTTTCGTTTGTCTTTTATTTTGCAGGAGACAAATGCCTATTTCATTCTAAACAAATTCAAAATAATGTAACTTCCTGGTAGCTAAAAACTGATTTTTTTTTTTTTTGCTGTACACAGGTTTAGATAAAAGAAAAAAAGTGATGGCTATTCTGCGTAAGTGTCCTTGATAAGAGAATACTGCCTCTTACAACATCTATATCCAATTGTATCTATTACTTCAATGATCTCTAGCAAAAATAATAATCAATGAATGGTTTCATAAACAACAGGTGATTAAAGTAAAGGATTTATTATAATCTGCTTACAGTTGTTTGCAAAGACAGACATACGTTTTTGCATAAAGATATAAATTGCTTTTTAAAACTAATTTAGTGTGTTTAATTATATGAAGTTTCTGTGAATTATGAATTGTACCAAACCAAGATTAAAAGTAATAAGGTACAAAAATAGGAGCAAACAGACAACAATTTGGACTGGGACAGGCATTTAACATTGAAGTGTAGAATATGGCTTTGCTATTTTATTCAAGCAAAGTTACTCTGAGACAGAAAAGGAGGCAGTAACTTTGTTAATATAAAAAGCTGCTGCAGACCGTATTCACCCAGAACCTGGCTTTGAAGTTTTTCTATTTTAGACTTTTTAAAAAAAGCAAATGAAAAGATGGATGTATGACTGTTTCTTTACTGTAAACAACCAGTCTGCATGCTGTGTATCTCACGTTGGAAGTTTGGCTTTCATATTGCTGTGCAGGTCAGTATTTAAAGATCTGCCTATGAATTAGACTTCCAAAATGCAAATAATATATGTATGTATATATTTATATATAAAAAACCTCTCTGAATACAGTCTTTACAGATTACCCATTGCATAAGGCAGGTGTCATTTAAAAAGACAAGTAGCACTGACTGTCTTCAGTGCACCTCAAAATTTGGAATCAGAAAGGGTGTATAATTCCTATTAGACCACCATTGGAAAGAAATGCTACATTCTGACTGGTCAAGGGACAAATTATAGCTCAAAAACATCAGTGTCTCCCAGAGAGAACTCTACAGATTAGGACTCTGAAAAACTATTCTATTGAAATTAGCACATGGCAGCAACAGTTGAGCCTCAGAAAAGTTCACCTGTCCTCTATTCTACGCCAAAATTTCGTATTTGCTTATAAATTGTGAAATAGTGAAAATCACCTCAAAAAGTTTTTCTTTGCAGTCTTATTCTACAGAAAACATTTTTGAGACAAAACCAGACCAACTGAGTTGAAGTTGTAGTGTGAACATCTTTCTTTCGTGTGTTCTGATTATTACAAAAATTCATACAAAATTAAATATGCTTGGAGTTTTTTCACTAAAAATTCTACTCAGCTAATCTGCCCGTATCAGTACCTTACCATCC
Source organism: Oxyura jamaicensis (assembly GCF_011077185.1). Taxonomy (NCBI): domain Eukaryota; kingdom Metazoa; phylum Chordata; class Aves; order Anseriformes; family Anatidae; genus Oxyura; species Oxyura jamaicensis. The sequence continues at coordinate 53,657,221 of NC_048896.1, read as the reverse complement.
CTCTCACCAGTACAAGTCTGTTCGGTGTACTTACTGTAATGATCTGCATGTTCCTTTCATCATAATCAGAAATCATTCTCCCCAATCTGAAATAATAATCCGACTTTTTAAGATGTTTTACGTATCCAGTACTCAAAGGAAAAAAAAAAAAATATTGGGAAACCGTAATAAAAAAAGAAAAATCATTCAATGTCTTATTCACCTCTTCCCCTGAGAGAGAAAGGGAGTAGAGGGCAAGAACTTACTGTATCATTAAGCTGGCAAAAGCTTTGGAGAGACTGTAATTTGTCTTGTTAAATGAAACCTTCGTAAAGTGGCAAACACAACAAGTGTAGTTTCCTACAGAAATATGAAGCACGATTTCTAAGATGTGCTCGTCACGTACACTTGCAAGCGAGACAAAAGGGAGAAAAAATATAGAGGAAAATAGAAAGGCTTAAATACAACTGAAAAGGTTAAGTGTGGTTATTTACAACAGATATTGTAAGATGGTAAATTAGATATGATGCTAAAAAAGGCACAGCTTTCCCTTTCTTAAATACACTGTAAACGGTTCATTATGCATGCAGAACATTTCACTTTACAAAAAAATTACCTTGTTTGTTTAGACAAAGATAGTACTTAAATAGTCTCCAGCAAAATAGAGTTCTTTCAAAAATACTTTCCCATTCATCCTATTAACCATTAAAGATTTTTTTTGTCTCATTTACAAAAGTTCCTTACACCTTATTTCAGGTCCTTCACAATTTATACATACAGCAATGTACAGTACAGCAAAAGACTGCAAAAAATTATTTGTAAAGCCAGCACAATAGATACTATAAATTGATACCAGGGCATTTGTTTTCACATCTTATCCTGCTTAATTAAATAGTAAATGGACACTTAACACAGTGTATATCATCTATGAGGGGATAACATGGGATAACAAATGCCACAGGTGGGGATAACAGAGTATTCCACACCAAATGTTCTGTTATTACTTTACACATTAGGGTTTTGTGTGTGTGTGTGTATATATGTGTGTATATATATAGTTTTTGTTTGTTTTTATTTTTTTTACAAGAAAAGAATATTAATGCCCCATATTGACTTTACGTTTTATGTGCAAACCAAGGGTAAGCTTTAAAAAGTTCTCATTAGTTCTTGAACCCTTTTAAAACAAGCAAACAATACCAGAAACTACATGGCATATTTAAAACTCCATCTGTTAAAATATCAAAATCAAAGAGTTATTGACTAGATATGGCTTTTCATCCAGAGGAACAGGAACATTTTCTAAATGCTTTAGGGTTATGGGGTAATTTCCAAACATCTAGGTCTTGCCAAATCCAAGTCAACTGTTTTTCATTCCCCAAACCCTTAGTATGATTTTAGACTATTCAGAGACTGGTGAACAAGTGTAAATAGCATGTTTAAAATATGGTTTCTTGGGTCCTTCATGGGTGTGGAATAACACAGGGAAACTTAAGGCAAAGTTCTTCCATTTAAGACATTTTCTATCACTTCCTGTGAAAGTACAGGGGCTTGGCATTCCCAGATTCCACCTTTGGTAGCTGGTCACTGATGATTTCCACCAGCATGGCTGGAAACTCTACTTTCAGTGCCTGAGACTCTCGGAAGGTGTAGAAACAGAATTCCAGTAAGTCACTGACAAGCTGAAAAACAGAAAGAAACAATACTTAGGAAAAATGCAGAGAATTTTGCAGGCAAACAATAGCTTATTGATAATGATGGGTTATTACCAAGAAATGGTACCTTAATTCTGACTAGGTGGTCTATTTCCAAAGAAAAAAAAAAACGAAAGGCAAACAAAAATATTCAACTCCCAAAGTGCTATGGCATTGTTTAAAAATCAGCTACCATGGAGAAACACAGATACCTCCACAGATCTGATTTCTCACCATTATTACACTTTGCATTTCACTAAATGGCCACCGGCCACCACGTAAACTCTTGGTACTCAGTGTCTATGAAAAGAAAGGCTTCTGTCCGCAGGGAAAAGATCAACCACGAAGTGTTGTATCTCTCTTTACCTTTCAGCTAAATACATGTACATTAAGTCAAATTATTTGGTTAACTTCAGAGTACTCTCCAAGGGCCACAACTTAAAAACTGCCAGAGCAGCTGAATAAAACAAATGCCATGTCACAACAAAGCCTTCCAAGCTTTATAGCATCACAGTCCCTATGAGAGCATTCATCTGATAAGACATTTCTATTCATATATAAATACATTTCTAGTACGTAGTACACTTTTTTTTCTGCTTACTTCTCATTAAACTAGAGAGGCAATATTTAGGGAGGTAGTAGGTGTTCCCCCCCCCCCCCCAAAAAAAAAAAAAAAAAATAACTTCTCTATTTTTGGTAGCAGCACACGTTTACTTTCTCTCAGTATATCAAGCATAATATTGAGAATTGGAAAGATAAGAAAAACATTTCTAAGGAGTCCTTCAATGACAGAGAAGGAAACTTTTTTTTTTTCCTGTAGTACTTCAAGATCTGAGTTACTGCTCTAGGGCCACCAGCAGAACAAAGCTGTACCTTACACTTAGCAGCAGCAGCCCTTCTGCTTACTCTGGGCAGCAGAGGTTTTCACACGTGAAACCTTATCACAGTTGTCCCAGAGAGCAGCAGACACCTGTTCATAATCCTAATAAAGGTGGTCTTCAGGAGTAACAGGAATGCAAGTTAAAACACCAAATAGCATACAGATAGCATCAGCTTTTTGGTGTGTGGAAAAAAAACAACAATGTACGTCTTAAAAGCACCAATATAGTCTGGCTTCTACCTCATCTCCAGTTTTATTCTTCTCATTTATCAGTTCCAGGTCTTTGTTTTGGTCTATACCTTATGGGAAATTTAATGACACTACATGACTCAAAGTTAATTTTTACTTTTCGTACTTTTTTTTTTTTTTGTCTGTCTCCATACAAAATTGCAAACTGATGTTTGAAAAGTCAAACATGATGCAGTGTCCTCTGTCTTTACAAAGGATTTACACCATTTCTGCTTATGTAGTTTATCAAATACAAGTTTGTTGTTTCAGTTCTGAACATGTAGAGTTGTACTCTGCAGTAAAGCCCCAGTTAAAGATGTAGCAAATAAAAGTGTACTTCAGCAAGGCTGGAAAAGAAATAAAAATATATGGGCAACAACAGCCTGCCTTCCTGTAGCTCCATACCTTGCTACTTAGTTTCAGGACTTTCACAGCTGTTCTGGCAAACATATAAGCAGTTTATGAACACCATCAAGAAAGCGCTGGGACCACTCAAACACACAACTTTCTGCTCTTGAGCACTACAAGAGTCTGTTTGCTATTGCTTAGTTCATTCCTGATGATCTGGCATGTCATGAGGCAATGCTAATTAATTAAAACAGATGCATGCTAAATAAGCGGCATAGACATAATTTGGTTTTCAAGGAAAAAATGCTGATGTTCAAGGGTTTAGCTTTAGCCATTACAATTTTTTTTTTCTCTTGCCTATACCCTATGCAGAAAACAGGCCAAACACACACAAAAACCAAGTGAAGGAAACTCCTGGTATACAGCCATTGTATCCTCCTGCCTGTGTCCTCAAACACCAGCACCCTGGCAAACCAAGCCTCACATCCCACAGCCTTAACCATGACTTGAACACGAGCGCTTCCTTCACATCACTGAACCCGAGAGAGGGGCTGGGGTCATCCCTGTCCGACTGCCAACCAGCCGTGCTGTGCCAGTAGCTCACCGTCTGTCAATATAAGCTAAGTCCCGCATCACACCGAGTTGTGAAGATTATTTTGCGATGCCTCCGAATGCAGTGGGATGGGTATCACAGAAAAGTCTACGTAGAAACTGTTAATTCTGCCCTTCAGAGCCAGCTTTTAGCTGTAGTAAATTAAGCATCCATGAATGGCTGGTGGATATGTGGAATAAAGGCAAACTGTAAAATAACATCCAGAGAGCATAATCTGTTCTATACAATAAACAAGGTAGCTGTCCAGCGGGGAGCACAGAGAATATGATCACAGTTATCATAATCATAGCACATGAGTGTCACCAGAGAGGGGAAGAAAGGTTAAATTACCCAGCAATTACGACAAAAATTTAGAACTCCCTATCAACGTAATTTTTTTTTTTGAGCCTCAAGAATAATGTATTCTGTATTTAGTTAGTCTTCTAAAATTTTTGCTCCTCTATTTCCTTTCTTATGCAAAATTACCAACTTTAACATATTTAATAACAATCTACCCCTTTAACAACAACAACAAACAAAACCAAACAGCAATAAGAAGTCTGAGTTGAAGCATCTGTACCATGTGTAACAAGGACCACTGGACTTGGTTAGAACAACTGCCGCTTTAAAAGCTGTGTAGTTTGGGGGTCTAGCACTAGGGGTGTTTTTGTTGTTGTTGGCTTTTTTTTTTTTTTTAATTAATTAATATGAGAGAATCCTAAGTAAAAATAAATACTGCAAGAGAATCAGAGGCATGTAATAATACAATATGGGAAGGTCAGCTAGAGAAGGCTGCAGAAGTAGTAACTGAAGAAAAGGAGGAGCATGGCTGAGAACCAAGCAGCAAGCAGTACTTTTTTTTTTCTGCATGTGTTTTTAAATATTGCCAGCAGCCTTGATATGAAGATGCACTGAAGGGATGAAAAATTCAGGTTCCATAGGCAACATCAGTTTTGAAATTTCAGTAGCTGCCTCTGCAGCATTCATCTGGTACTATATTATATCAGTTAGTTTGATTTATAACAGGTAAATAAGTTAGCTAGCCTTTTGCTTTAAAAGAGAAGCTCCCTCTTCTGTAAGGAAATGAAAAGTTTGCTTTCTTTTCTAAGATGTAAGCTCTGTCAGCATGGAGACAGTGACTGATACACGAGAGGTTACAAGTGGTCTCTAAATTAGATACGCAAGCTGTCTGGCACCTCTACATTTGGCTTACGATTTTTCTATATCAAATATACTGCTGATTTTTCTTCTTCAAAGGACCATAAAATCCTGGTGTTCTGCAGGCTCCCGACTGCCTTTTACCAAACCATTTTCACCCTCTGCTTCTGGCAGCTTGCGCAAGAAATGCTGACACCACCTCTCCGACAGCAGCCCAAACGGCACCACCACAATTCAGCGGTGTGAACGAGAGCACCGCTGTTCTCACAACTGTTGCGGCAGTGACCAGAAACTTGCCTACTTTCACAGTCTTTGATTATTCCAGTTAGCGAAGCACGTTTTTAAGAGTTACAGCCATAGCACAGCGCAGTTAAGACCATAACTAAAATAACTCCCATTTCTTCAGGACACAACCCGGACATCGCTCTTACCGCTTTAGTGGGTTGCTGCTCAGCTCTCTGAGGAGACAGCAGGAACGCGTGGCAAGCCTCTCTCCCTCTGCACGTGGAGTCAGGCCAGCGCTGTTGGCAGCAGCTCTCAGGTGCTGGGCACCTCCAAGGACTGAGCCCACACCACTGCTGCACTAACTGAGCTGGGCTGCTGGGGTGTGGACACACGGCTGGGAATTGGTACATCCCTGTCCCTGTCACCCCAACTGCTCCAAGGCAGGACAGCTCACTTCCAGGCACATGGATCAGCTGCTGGCTACGGTCCTTCGCCGCTTCAGTCACTAACTGTTCCTCATCCTGTCATCACTGCCTACAGAGAGGGTGCTGCACTTCTGCCAGATCTGCTGCAGCCTTGAAAAGGTTTTTCTGAGAGTTTTCCTTAATCAAGTCTTTGCGTTTGCGTGCTGTATTAAATGCCTCTGAGAAACGGGAGTATTAATCAAACTTCATTTTCTGTTACTAGGGTGGGGTTTCCGTAAAATTAACTTTTTCCACCCATACTGTTCTTCATAGTTAGAAAAATGAATCTCTTAATGAAGTCCCTGGAGTTAATACAGCTACAGTGACCTTTGAGCACTTGCAGAATTTTTACAGCAAAAAGAATCGACTGGAGTTCGGCCATCTTACCATGCCCTCGTACTTCCTGAAGTGGTAAGAACGGTCTCATTTGCAAGGGTGCCCATTTCTGCGCTGAGTTTTCTGACTTCAGGATCTCTCCCGGTCTCTGAGCATGGTATGAACGTCCACAGCATCTTAGCCTTGAAGCCTACTGATACGGCAAGTCAGACAGCAGTGGGGTAACCCCACAATACGGAGTCGTTTTTCCTGTTATTAGCTGCAGCTATTACTGACAAAACCCCAGCACTCTCCTATCAAAACGACACTCCAAAAACTTCCCAAAGAAGAAAACTTCCCACACAGTGCAGGGGGAAGGTGAGGCAAGTCCAAGGAAGGAAGCTGCTGCATCCAGCTATGCAGTGCATTTGCCTCATGCCAGCAAGGAATAAAAGGGGGATAAAATGGATATGGATTAGGCACTGAAAGTAACTAACCAGAGCAGACAGGAACCCTGTTCTGCCTGGACAGCTGCATTTATCTCATTTAGGAACTGTACTCTTTTTTTTTTTCCCATTAACATGGACACAGAAACCACAGCACTTGCAGGTAGTCTAGTACTTGACAGCTAGACATGACACAGAGGAACCAGAGCTGAACTCAGTTTGCATAGCTGGAGGACGTGTGCAAACCCACAGTATCATACACCAGTGAAACCTCCCGAGCCCTTGGCCAGGGTAAATTCTGGGCCAAGTCTCCCTTGTTCTGTTGGGAACTGGGGACTCTGCCCTCCAACCAACACCTCATACCACAAAGGAGAAGAGACCCAACCACAAGAAACAGAGCAAGATGACCCTGAGAGCAGCCCACTGTTTCCATTAAGGATCTGGGAACGAATTTCTCACTTAACAGACGCGTATTAGCTACAACACATGCACTCGTACATCGCTGCTGGTTTTGCAGTGGCCACACAAAGGGACTGGGGATCAGCTCCTGCCTCTCAGTAAGCAGAAAAATGCCAATGCACAGAATTTAGGCACTGGAACTGAACAGCTCACAGCAGCAGGACACAATTTCAGCAAGTAAGGAACAGAATTGCACCCAAAGGTGCTGGCAACAGCTGAGGGGCTCATCTGTGGCTCCGTATTTGCAGGATCGAGCACCTGCAGAGGCACATTTGCATCCACCGCAGCGTGCCTTGCAAACCTGCCCCTTGAGGAGCTGCACCCTTCTTCCCACTGTCAGCTTTCTCAGCGAGTGTAATCCTGGCTCTCTCAGCCTACGGAAAGATCCACCTCAGCTATAAAGTATTCCCTTCAGGAACCATAAAAAATTAATTATTCAGCAGCATGAGCCTTAAAGAATTTATTTTTGTTTGGCAGAAAACATCAACAAGCAAATGACAGTGCAGTGCTGTGCCTTGCCAAGACAAGGGGAAGGTTCACATTAGGGTTTAATGTCATGGCATCGAAACAAAAGCCCTCTTAACTCGAAGTCTGTTTAGTATCAGCCAGATTGAAACCAAACTCAGCTTTTGTTCTGCAAACCGCCTAACCATACACTAAACTCTCTATATGAAATGAGGCTTGCCATGCAAGATATAACCCTTCCTGCCAAAGCCAACAGGAGATGCTGAGGAGGATCCAAATGAAGTTTTTGATACCATGTGCAGTACATCTGTTTCTAATGTTCCCGCATGCCATTTGTCTGATCACATAACACAGTTCACCTACAACCAAGCCCTGCACGCGTACCCCTCGCTGAAATGCCAACAGCCCTCCCGGGCACACGACTGAAACCTTTCTGTTGAGAATGGGCTGTCCCTGCTACACAGCAGCTCTCAACACCTAATGCTGCTTCGTGGAATCACAAAAGCAAGCCAGCCACGTCAAGAAACACAAGCCCTACATGAAGGAAAGAGGTTGGTGGTGCTGTTGCCCACAGTGCTCCCAGATCCTACCCACACCGTGCCCATCCACAAAAGCGCAGGTGAGCTGTAGTGCAACAGTAAGTAAATGGCAACAGCCTCACCTCTGTCATCTCACGCTGAGGGAGGTCACGGGCACGCCGTGCGACCCGGCCGACGCTGTCAGCTGGCCCCGGCTGTGTCAGGAGGCACTGCTTGCACGCAGTGCCACACAGGCAGAGCACCGCAGCACACGGTGATGCCAGGCGCGACGCAGCCCACAGACATGCTCCTAAGGCTGAGCGTGGGTGTGCACACGCATGTGCTTGAGACCGCAGTTGTCTCATCTGCTTGGGACGGATTTCCATCTCTTGCTACTTCAGTTTTGTTTTTGGCGCCTAGAAGCTTTATAGATCATTAGGTAAAGCTGCTGATCTTTTCCAATACTTAAGTGCCTACCTGGCCTTCTTGAAAATTTATTTTTTCCTCACTTCGGCACTTTCTCACCTGCACATATGTTCGCTGTGTGGATGAATGATTTACAACACAGAGCGATATAAAACCATCTTTTTTTTCCCCCCTTTTTTTTCTTCCTCGTGTTATATAAGCCAAGCAGCCTGTAACCCGATATTCCCACGTGGTTCATTTCATGGAGCCCTCGGAAAGTCTTATCTAAAAATAAGGTCAATAGAAGGAAGCGTGAAGGCGCAAAGAAGTAGTATTCCTTTATTGTCACCTGCCTCGCTCAGGTAAAGTGAACTCCGCAATGGCGCGATGCTGCCCTGCTCTGCTCTGCTCTGATGAAAAAGCTGGAGGCAGCGGGAGGACTGAATAAGCATGCACTGTGCACAAGTCCCTTTGGGCGTCTGCTGTAAATGCCAATGCTGTAGCTACAGTCACATGTAAACACAGGACTTCAGCTCCAGTTAGACTGCTCAGCACCAAATATATTCTGATCCTCTAAAATTATAATGGAGTAAGTTAAAAATGCACAGGTGACGGCTGAACAAGCGTTTCTTCTATATGAAGGGACTGAGCAGAAAATTTGCATTTACATGGACAGAATGGAGAAATGCTGCGCTACCTGGCAGTGGGGGCAGAGGAGCAATTCTCACTTCTCGTTAATGTTATCACCTCCCTAAACGTATTCCGATGGATTTCAAACATCAAAAAGTAAAAATCAGTTTTAGAGAGGAAAAATAAACAAGTGTCTTTGTTGAACGTCTCAAATAACACCTCTGAAAGAAAGCACTGTTGTGTAGACAACTGGTCTTTTTAAAGGAGAATGCTGACAATAGGACTTTCTTTACAAAGTCCTTTGTTATAGAGCGCTCTACTAAAACAAAAGTAACACAAAAATAGCTTAATTAAAGATTAAACAAAACACAAGAGCAATCTGAAGGAGCTTCTCCTCTGGCTAGTTCAGCTTCCAGTGGTTAACGCTGTGCTTTGGAAAATGTTTGTAGGACGCTGTGGCATTCCCAGCCAGTGTGATTCTACCAGCCAGTCACCTTAACCACACAAACACATCCACCTAAAAACAAATCCTAGACACTACCTATTCTCCAGAGGGTTAGAAAACCACCTAAATGCAGGGGTTTGTTAACTGCCCTGAGGTTCGGATGTGAACATCTTGCAAATGATTTTATCACCCATCCCCTTTCTTTCCACTGAAACACTACAACTTCCTTTGCTGGCACAGAGCAAGTGAAACCCGATCTCCGAAGAATGAGCTGTTACTGCAGTACTAATAATACTCTCCCTGCCTCCCACCAAGATTTTCAATGTTTTAATGAACAACAGAACAATATTTGAAAAATAATTCCATATGTACGTTCTGTAAACAGACCTCGGGCTCTTCTACAGATTTGACCTGAAGTGCACTGTACTGTACCGTCTCTACAAAAATGAAATTTAAGTTGAGTACAAAGAAGTACATTTATATGCAGGCTCTGAAAGCAAGTGCTGTCGTTCCTTCACGCAGCAAATCTACTTTCCTGCCCACCCAGGATGGAGCAGACCAGTTTCTTCCTTTGCTGCCATTTACCAGTTGTTACTGGGAGGTCATCCCTGCGAGCTACCATGTTTCAGTCTCTGCTTGCGGGACAATCCCTCTGTTGTACCCAGACCTGGCTAAAGCTCCATCTCTGGCCCCAAGAGCCCCCCATCACTCACTGCACTGCAGCACAGCTTCAGAGAGGATGGGCACTTGCTTGGGGCATTGGAGACCCCTCAGGTTGGGCACAGCAGCAGAGCTGGGCCACTGGCTTCCTCAGGGGTGTCATCTGAAGGAGGGTGCGGGATGCTTCTCCATGTCTGAAGATGCAACATTCTGCACTTACCACTTTATTGGCCAGAAACAGGTTGCTCCCAGCTCAACGGCTCAATGTTAGACCTGCTCTGAAATCACAAGCTGGTCCCAAGCACCAGGCACCCACCACAACCTTTCTGAGTCATTTTTTGCTGAAGCACCAATAGCCTTGTCATTTCGGGACTAAACTTTAAGTTTCCCATGTCATTAATTACATCTCACACCCGATGCATACAAAGCAAACACCTCACACTGGAATGAGACAGGACGGCAGTAACAACCTAACAATACCGTGCATCTTATACTTGAAAAGCTCAGTTAAAGCTTCAAATACCCAAGATGGCTTCAAAGTCTAAAAATATCTTTTAAAGTCATCATTATTAGAATACCAGCTGTAAAAGATCAGCAAATTAATTCCACATTTATCAGCACACCAGGCACGTTAGATGCGTGACACACTAATCCAGCACCCTTCAGCGAGAAGTGACTCAGGGATACTCTGCGTGGTGCACTCCCGCCGTGTCTAACAGGGCCAGATCTAACACCACTTCTGTTGAATAGCCTCTGACCTTCAGTGAATCACTGGAGAACACACTACCATTCAACAGAGGAGCAGGCAGCAGGACCCAGCCCTTAATGACTTATAGTTTCTTATTTTACTTGGCAATTGTCCTTAAATTTGTCTGCTAACAACTTCTCTCAGATGTTCCTTTAAAAATGTGTTGTGGTTTCTTTTTCTTCTTTCTCCCTGTGAGTTAGCACAATTAAAAACTACTGGTTTACCTTAATGGAGAGATTTTTGCTTAACTTGTCTGCACTCTCTGAGGAGTTATACTTACATCATGCATGGAGTCAAGGAGTTTAGTCAGTTGGTAGAATCTCTGCCAGCTTTGCCCAGAGTTACTTGGACATTTAGTTACCATCTTCTTTAGTTCTTTAATGTAATTTGCCCTCATTTCTTCAAATGCAGCTTGGCTTTTGAGACCATCCTTGGGAACTGTCATTAAAAAGACAGTCTTACATTAATATTAACTGTATTGCTTATTCTTTTGATGTGCATACTTAAAAAGTTACACTAGTTAATGTATGAAGGAATTAAACCTTGAAGTCATGTCCATAATTTTACAGACATTGGTATGGAATCAACAACATCATACAGATTTTCAAGTGATTCAGGCATCCTCTACAGAGCTGTGATTGCAGACTACTTAGCTGAGGCACAGGACAGAAATATGACACACGCTATCCTCATGCTGAAACTGTTTTTAATACAACCCAACCACACACACACAACAACATAAAAACCCCAGATGGATCAAGAATACTTTTTTAGAATTTGAAGATGTGATTTATCATACTTGAATGATTTCCCACACTTAGGGAAGGAGGGGAAGAATTGCAGCTGTTACGTGTGGAAATGCTAGAACAAGTGACATCAAGTACCATCTAAAATTTCTTGGAGTGTTAGTAAGCATCTGCATAACACCTAGAACAAACAGAGTCGTTATTCCACGTGAAACAGAAGACTTTTCCAAACAGGCATCCTGACCCAGGGATTTACCAGACACACATTTGCAGCCTTTAATACAAGCATTTCTGGTGTCCTATCGAAGTGTGCATCTGCAAAATGAATCACAAATGGGCTAAAACTGGAGTTTTGATACTTTCCACTACAGCTGATTTCAGCAATGCTAATTACAAAAGCAAATACATGCTTTCTTTACAGATTGCAAATATTCTTGCTACTCTAGTGGGTTCTGCAAAAAAAAACATGAATAGCTTATAGGATCAGGTCTCTAGGAAACTCCTGAAGAGGTTATTAATAACATTACACAAAATGTTCTGATATTTTAATACCTGTGTTCGTTGAGTATTGCTTAACCATTGAATATTTTAATATTCTGTGTCTCTTAATTCTAGTCCAAGGAAGGAAAATAAAATACTACACTGTACAGGAGTTAGCTTATTTTCTAAGCGAGCTGGAAAGCTATGTCAGAGTAAACTGAATGGGAAGGTACTTATTAAAAAAAGGAGAGGAAAAAGGGTGATCTTCCAATTTAGCTTACTCTGACTTAACGTCTTGACAGAAATTGTCTTGACTGTCCATTCCCTTCTCTTTGAAATCCTGTAGACTGCCTTCTATCTCACTGTAATCACATAATAAGCATGTATCAACTACTCAGATTGCTCAAGTGGAGAGGCTTTAAGAAAAAGCACTGGTTGTCTTCTGTCACCAGTATCAACCAGAGCAATTTAGCAATGGGAAACAAGGAGGAGCTCTACCACCATGTGAGCCGCAAGGACTTGTGACCACCAAGTGCCCTACAGGGGCACAAGGAGGAATCTTTAGAAAAAGCCTAGGAGGTAACAGCTCCAACCTGCCCACCACTTGGTAAACACTGCCTTTGCTCTTTTCTATTTAAATTTTAAATTTGAGATGCCAAATATCTCAGTCACTCGGCTGACAGAAAAAAGAAACTGTCTGAAACACATGTGCCAATTCAGTTAAAGCCAAATGAATATAGAGACATCAATCAAAATGAGAAAAGCCCTTGGAGCATACTGTGGCCCTTACACAAAATGCATGGGCTTTACAGTTCCTTTAACACAATTCTGTATTCCTAAATGCTGCTTAAGACTGCTACAGCCACTCTTTGTCTACTACTACGCATCTTACTGCTCTGTCTGAAAATTATTATACCGTCACCCCAGCCAGATTATTAAGGCAGAAAGAAAGACCACAAATAAAGAGAACTCAAGCAAAACATGAAATTCTGGAGGTTTGCCCAGTGTTTCTGATTTTACTTATTAAATGCAGCAATGCTTTTGGCAAGTTCCCAAAATCTATGGTCTGTGGAAAGCAAGAAAACAATTGAGTTGTAATGTGTGGTTTCTTCCACATGTAAATGGAGTGAAACTTCCTTGATGTGGTCATCATGAAAGTTTCAAAATAACTTGTACTCTGCTCATCACATGGTTCAATAAAAAGTAAAAATGAACCTGGTGTTTCCTGTCATAACGTTATATCAAGGTGCAATCATTAGAAACTAGGTTTGCTGCTCTTCACATGGCACTTTCTGGGTTTTATCGCTGCCTTCATTTCTGTTTTGTTCTCCTCTCTTTCTCTCCTTCAACATAAATATCCTGATTCTTGCCAAACACATTAGTTTTAGAAGGTCTTCTAGTGACCATTGTGTGCCTTTCAAAGGGAACCAGCTAGACGAAGTTAATTGGCAAGGCTGATCTCACCTAGCAGAGTCATTACTTAACACCTAAGAGGGCAGAATAATAATTACCTATCTTAAAGAAAGGATGCCACATTTTTAGAATGCCTTTAGGCTCTCTTTCTAAATATTCTCCCCCTTTAGGGCTGGTTACAAAGTAGCAGGACCACATCGCCAATCCAGATGTGCTCTCAAGAACGTTTTGGGAGCTAAATCCCCCAGGTACATCAAGTTAACCACTGCTAGCTGCTTCCTGAAAGACTGTCAGGTCCTGGTGGTCCGTGTGTCACCAGGGTGGTGTGGGGTCAGCCCTGCAGGGCTCCTCTCCAGTGCCATCTCTCCCCTGCAGTCACTGCCCCACTCTGGGGAGCAGGAATGGCTTCAGTGGGAGGGAGGGAGAGAGGGAGACAGCCAAGCCCGAGAAACTTAGAGCCCCAGGAGGTTTCGGTTAGTGGATCCAAATCCCCTCCAGCCAGGACGGGAACTGTAGCTTCATGTCCTCCTTCAAAGGCAAGCACTTTAACCGCAACACTACTGGCAGGGTGGGATGGGCAAGGTCTGACGGAGAGGAGAAAGTGCCTGTCCCACCGCCTCGCCTGGAGGGGCTGCCACTCAGCCGAGCTGGATGCCACAGACCCCTTCACTGGCACCTAACTCTGCCAGCAGCCAATGTGCCCAGGCCGCTGCTGGGGCTTCAGGACACTCCTGGGTGTCTGCATCGGCTGCTGCATCAGCCCGCTCTCGAGTCCTTTAGTGGTTTTGGCAAGGAGCGCCTTCCAGCAGCGTGCCCTCCAACGCCACTGACATCTGTCGCCTGCGATTTGTTTCTTCTGTCAGCTTGCTGGGGCGGACAATGGGGTGACAACCCAGTGGGAGAGGACAACAGGACCTCAGAGGATGTGCTGGCCTCCGCTCACTGCCAACTGGGAGCTGCTCCATGCAGCCACAGCCCGGGCAGCCCCTGGCCCTGCTGACGGCACCCTTGGGCTTGCTTCCCACTGCTGATAGCTTGTAAGTGAAAGCAAGTGGAAGGGCAGCAGCCCCTTTGATCTCCTGCTCTTCCCCTCCCCACTCAGGGCCACATCCAGCCTTGTTCCGCCAGGGGAATTCTTGCCTGGTGAGCTCACCGAGGTGACATCACGAACCCCCATCAGTCAGACTGATAGGTTATCTCGTGGTGATGACACTGTGTGAATCCCACAAAAAAAGGAATGTGATTATATGGATAGAAAATTTGTTTACACTAACTGGCTTTTTCATCGAGACCATTGGAAAAGTAACATACAAACTGCCTGTGTATTTCTACAATTGTACTGGGACTGGGATTTTTTCAGTATTTTTAGCATGAGAAGATCAAATGATCTGCTAATTACTACACAGTGCTGTAATGAACACTGAGATGTAATTTCCTATCTTAAAAAAACTCAAAGCATGACACTCAAGAGAAAAATAAAGCGTGCACTGTCATTTATTAAACTTTCAGAGCGCTGCAGAAGGGCTTACCACTCTCAATTCAGTGCATCTTTTGATCATGAACACCCAAACCAGTGGCTTTGAGTGTTGAGTCAGGGCTTAGCCCAAATCCCCCAGAGTGAAGGACAAGGCAGCAGCTGCATTTTCTTGGTATGCCTGGCTGACTTGAGCTGTCCCCATACAGAGAAGGGGGCCAAAGCCCCTTGTCCTGCCACTCCTGCCTTCCAATCCACATGAAACATTCAAAGTACAAAGACCCTTCCAGTGCTAATGGAGAGCATGATCTGCTGATAAAGCCCACGACATACACATAGGTTGTTCCTGCAGCCCTGCTGGAAACAGCTTGGCTTTTTTGTTACACCATTTAAAACCACTGCACCTCTTTGTGAGTTGGAATATTTTCAAGTATTCCCATGTAACTACGAATCTAACTTACCTGTGCTCAGCAGCAGCAAAACTTTCATTATGGTGTACTCCTCAAAGCTGAGCTGCAAGCGAACAAACTGCAGACTGATTTGGTGCATCCCCTGGCACAGCTCAAACATAGCAGACTGGCGCATCCGCTCCCTGCGGAGAGAAAAAAGATAAAATCCAGAGGATAAACACGTGAGGACAAAAAGGGTACACGACAGCCCGAGCGTTAGGAAAGCGAGGCGTGACCTGGAAACCAAGCACCAGTCACGGAGGTCAGCAAGACAAACTGCGGCCACAAAGTTCAGGTCAGGTAAGGGAGCTGGGGACGCAGCTGGAGTCCTGCCAGCCCCGGGAGCTGCCTGCTCCTGCACCAACAGAAAACGTCGCCACACGTGGCTATGGTGTGCGGGAACTGGCAGCCTTTGCTCAGCTGTGCCCTGGTGCGTGGAAATGAGCCTGCTGGCGGGGTCAGAGCCAGTGCAACACGGGAACCTGCGCTCGTTTTTGATGACACACCTCGGATCTGTCCACATATGGGTGGAAACGGGTGTTGGAAGTGTCTGGTGGGGAGGCAAGCTGGGGGAAGAAGGTGGTGGAGGAGGGCTGACAGCCCCGGCCACAGCCCCCAGGGATGCAGAAAGCTGGGCTGAGAACCTGTGGTGTAAAGGGCTCTGCTGTCTGACGCATGCCTGGTTCACAAGCCAGCAGAGCCTGGCGATCTGGATCACCACCATGCCAGCAAACAGTGTGACTCTCATCTGCCTGAACGACACAGTCCTGCAATGGTACAGCGGGTGGGTCTGGAAAATGGGTAAGTGTTTTAGCAAAAGCAAAGCACAGCACATGACTTCACGTTACTGCCTTCAAATCCACCAAGGAGGCTGAAGTCAAAAGCTATTGGGATGACCAGAGCATCAGCCAGCAGCACTCTCACAATCCTTCCTGAGAAAACTCTGTCCAAAATCTCTGATTACTATTTTTTCAGAAAATACATGAGGTCTAGCTGCAAGGACAAACGCATGAACAAGAAGAAACTATTTTCCAGCCACTGAAGTTTTTGTTAATGCACTACCCTGGACCTCTGTGCGGGAATTATTAGACAAATTATTGCAATAGTCTCATATTCCAACACTGAAATGCAATAAATATTGTGTATGATTTTTCCAAAATAATCATCTGGGTATGAAAGAAGAAGCATATAATAAGATGATCTTGGCCATTAGTACAGGTTTTTACACGTCACATTGTAAAATAATGAGGATGCATAACTTTATTCAGTTTACTTCCTTTTTTTTTTTTTTTCTTTCAATATACTTTGATACATTTAGCTTCAACCCTTAACTCTTCTCACAGGCAGCTCCAGCCCAACCTCTCCAGCACAAATTTCAGGCAGAATTTGTTACTTTTAAATATGCTGTCCCAAACCACAAGAGTCAAAGCGAAGAGTCACTGAGAATTGTCAGTCCCATTCTGAAAGCAAGATATACATGTGGGTATTTAGATGAGGTGCTATAATTGCTCAGTGACCACTACTTTTTTTTATTATTTTAATTGCTCAACAACAATTGTCTGTATTTCTGCAAACATTTTTTTTTCACATAATTGAGGAACTGGATGAAGTTCAGCTAATTATTTTAACCAAGCAACTGGCTTTTCAAATACACAAATTGGCTGGTGAAAGAGAAGAATCATACTGTGTGCAAACAAAGACTTACGTAATCTTCCTGGTGTTTTATTTCACTACTGCCAGAGCAGATTTTATTTTCCTCCTCAATACTAATAAAACGGACTCCCCATTGTTATATGGGCTCTACACTTTTCCCCCGCTCCACCCTCGTCTTGGGACTAAGAACTTCCAGCTTTTTTTTTTTTTTTTTTTTTTTAAAAATAGTAGTAGTAAATGCCATGTTTATTTATTTTTATTGTGCATCATGGACTGCAGGGAAGAAAACAAATAGAAGAAAATAGCCTTTGAATGTAGGCTGAAATACCACTTGGCCCTCGGTTTCAGAAGAGCAGCATCCGCTGCTGGTCCCACTGAGGCACAAGGAGCAAAGCCCCCGCTGCTGCTGCAGAGGACTTTCAGATGCTACTCGCACTGCTGTTAAGACGCTGTGAGACCCTGAAAGACCCCAGAGAATGATATCCCTCGTTCTGCTCCCCTCCCTCTGCTCAAAATAATCAAAGCCAGCTCTAGGACACCGATATGCATTGCTCCTGACTGACCTCTCCCGCGAGGCTCCAGGGATGCACAGTGAGGCCAAAAGGCAAATGCCAAAGGGACATTTGTATTTCATAAATATGGATGAATTTATACCCCAGAAGCCTAAGGACTAGCAGGATTCAAGACAATAACCACCGCTACTTTCCCAGGCACAGAAGACTGCTTCTCTGGCCTCAGAACACGAAGCAGTTCCCACCACCTCTGCCTCCGTTTGACCTCCACAGACATGGGAAGCACCAGAGCTTTCAGCTGAGACCACAAGCCATACAGCAAATAAAAGGAAACATTTTGAGGTTTTGTCTCAGGTTTCTCATGCTTTCACTAAACAGCGAGGCAAAACACTCTAACCTAGAACAGCTAACCTAAAACAGCTAACCTAGAAGTCTCCTACTCAAAACCATTTTTTTTTTCACCCTGCACCACACATTTTGTGACATTTTACATTTGATCGCTGATGTTTGTATTTGTTTTGCCTTTACGGGTGATGAGTGCTTAAATATGAGAATTCTGGTAAAAGTCAGCTTTTATGTGTTTGGGTGCTTTTTTGTTTGTCTTTTAAATGTTTAGTCCTTTATCTACTTGCAAATATTGATCTCTCTAGTCTACCCTCAAGGAAGACCTGATGGTATTTTTTGTAGAAAGATAAAATTATGCACAGAACTAGTTACTAAGCAGTTTATTTAGCATACATCAAAGCTGTAAAATTTCAAGTCAGTTTCCTTCCTGGAAATCAATTTAGTTGATTTATTACTCATTTACAAGTTATTACTAACTACTAATTATGTCAGTTTATGACTGTTTAACGTCAGATAAGCATTTTGTGGGATTTTACAGTATTTAACTTTGCATTAGATTTTAATCCACACAGCGTAAGACAAGAGGGCGTAGAGCTTTTGGAAAATTTGGATGCTAACATCAGAGGACCAAATACCATGAGGCTAACAACAACATAAAGCCCAGAAACAGCTCACATATTAAGAGAGATGAGGCACACAGAAATCAGGGCATATTGACATAATATTTCTTCCTTACTGAAGGCCTTATCTATGAATAAATACCACCAAGTCACCGCCAATGCCCTTATAGCCGTGGGGAGAACATGAAGCAGAATCCTTTATTTCCCTATTTCTAAAGTAATACATTTTTATTTAGTTAAGGAAAAACAAAACAAAACAGAACACAGATTTATCCCTGACACAGCATATTTACTCACAGAAAATGGAGCATGTGAACACCTGGAACACAGGGGCATGTATCTTTATGGGGACATTCAAGGAGGTAAGTACATTTCAGTAATAAAAGGCGTGGAGCCAAACCTCTGAATCTGCTGCATGGATACTCATTCAGAAGTGGTGTCATTAGCTCAGTTTAGCTTAATCCTCCTTCATAATAATATGATTTAAACTTTACACCTTAAGTTAATCCATCTTAAGTTCCCCGAGTGTCTCCTTACAGGCTTAATGCAACGTCTGGATCGCATCCTGCCTGACCTCTCCCGTGGCCTCAGCACTGGGGGCAGCGAGAGCGGCCGCGCACAACCACAGCAACTCCCCTCACCTACCGCTTTGCCCAACCTCAGTCTGCTTGTGCAGAGCCTCCTTAGCCATGAATACCCTCTATTAACCGGTCACAAAATGGCTCAGCATGTCCCCGCTGGAATGGGAGAGCAGCTTCTTTTCCTTCCTTTCCACTGGAGGAAGATGAGGCAGGTGCCTCGGCGGGAGAAGCCCTCCGTGGCCAGTGCCTTGGCAGGCATGGGGAGGTTGTTGCTGTCATTGGC
Source organism: Oxyura jamaicensis (assembly GCF_011077185.1). NCBI lineage: Eukaryota > Metazoa > Chordata > Aves > Anseriformes > Anatidae > Oxyura > Oxyura jamaicensis. Next base: position 53,638,009 of record NC_048896.1, on the reverse strand, counting down.
TTTCTCCCGATGAAGTGCAGCAAATGCTCCCAAGCAGGAAGTCCCAGGTACTTCCCCCATGCCATTTTGATTTCTGTTAAAGAGTTTGTCTTCTCCCTATCCACTTCACCTGAGATCTCCTCCTAACCCTGTGCCATCTGTACATCCCCTCTTCTCCCAGATCGGCCGCTCTCCAGCCCACACTGACTCGGGATCTCCTACCTTCCTCCTGCAGGCAAGCTGCATAGGCACCACCTTCCATAGTACTAGCCCAAAACCTAAGCACAGTTCATCCTCATCTACCCCCAGAGAGCTGAACACATGAACGAGAACACGGCAAATGAACCCAGCAGCTCCTTCTGTGCCCCGCTCCATGCAAACAGCTGCACTTTTGCACAGGGGCGAGTGAACGGGTGAGCAGCTGACACAAATGGGACTGATGCCCCGGACTGCCTCGGGATGAGCCACCCGACTACAATGGAGACACTGGCCTTGAGCAGTCATGCTGGGAAGGAGGAGAAAATGATTTATTTAAGGCATCCTAAATACCAAACCAGCCATATATCTCATTAATGTCTTTACGTGACCTTCACAGAAACCCAACAACCACACCAAGACCTGTGAAACTACAGGCTCACTGTACAGCTAAACTTGTTATGAATAAATAACTTATAATTTATGAAGTCATCATAAAGATGAGTATTGTAAATCTCATTGAAGAGGGAAACTGTAACTCTACTGACTGTAACCAAATAGAAGAACCCCCACATCAAGGAATACTCACTAAAAAGCAAAACTCAGCCCCAAACCAAACAAAATCATGTTTTATTTACTTTCTCACAGACTCTATTCAAAACCCCTGCACATCTTCCCAGTCAGGGAAGCAAAGAAAGCTGCGGTGGGTATTCTGAAGATTCATCAGTACTCAAGTGGCATGCTGATAATGCTGAGAAAAACTGGGCAAAGACATCCCCCTTTCACAGCACCTCAAAGGAACAAACATGCAGGCTGAGCAAGTCCCTTGGCCTCTGCTGCTCACAAAAGACTTAGGAAAAGACCTAGTAAGGCTTGCAGCAAAAGCCTGATGTCAAAGATCACTTTGTGCTTCCTGATTTTACATTTTTTCCCTGTAGGAACTGCTTCCAATTTTATAATCAAGAGCCTTTCCTTTGCTAGACTAAAATGTGCTCATTTGAAACTTGTCCATCATCTAAAATAGTTTCAGGAAAATCCAGACAGCACATTATACTGTAACAAAAGCAAGCAAACAAACAAGCAAAAGAAACCCAAGAAGAAAACCTGCCAAAGGCCTGAAGGTCAAAACAAGTTTGGAAACATCAGAAAGCAAGGTATGCTTTCCACCATGCCAGACAGGGTCAGTTTGAACTTGGCAGAGAGAGGAGTGAAACATCATCAGACACCCTTCTGGCAAGGCAGGCAAACTGCAGATAAATGGGAAAAAGAGCAGGGACATGGTCTCACAGAGAGTCCCTTGTTCAGCTGCTCAAGCCACCTAATTAGAAAAGCCCTCGGACTGAATTATCTTACCTGCTTTTGGAGGGGTTCCCTTGTTTGGAAAATATTTTACGATTCTTGGGGTAAGAAAGGCAGAAACATATTATTGTAACAGCAACTTATTCTTTCCTGATGGACTATTTTACTTCAACAACTCCGTCATGAGAAACAGTGGAAACAAAATGACACTACCTAGCACAAAATGAGCCTGTTCTTCCATGCAAAGGAGCAATCACTGCTCTGCCTTGTGTACGGTGACACTGGCAAGCACGCTGTGCATCATTTTGCTCAGTGGACTATGCCCAGACACCTGTTTCCCATCTTGAAGCCATTATAAATGCAACCAAAGTCAGCAGTGCTGGAACAGCATCATTAAGTTATTGCACTGATCAAAATCCAAGCCAAAATACATGCAGAATTCAGACAAAATTCAATCATGACTTTTCATTCAGCACTTATTTCTTATTCAGCACTTTCTAGCCTTTGCTCGCTCTGCAAGCCACAGCAGAAAGAGATGAAAACATTCCCTTCAACATCCTGCCTTCAACCCTTAGAGCTTTAGAGCCACCAGGAAGGAAAAGATACGTTACCTTGCATTAACAGCAAAAGCAGGCAACCAATCCTCTTAAAATTAATGTTTCATCATCAGTTTCAACTGCACAGAAATTTGGGTTGTGCCCATTTTTCTTCTAACTTGCCAGTGAGCCAACAAAAATAAAACACCCCAACTTAGGTACTGTCCGTGGCCTCCCCCTCCAACCAAGCAGGCAGCCGACACTCTCCCCTGGCTGTAACAATTCAGCTCTTATCCTGCGGTTGGCTAAACCGGCCATGGATAAATGTAAGCCGCAAGACCCGCCGCCAAACGTCGGCTCAGCTCTACCCGCTGCCCCAAATCCCTCTGCCATGCCCTACCCGAGGAAGAGCAATGCTGAACGCTGGTGGACAAGGAAGATCACCTCACATGAAGACAGCTCTACAGACATAGCCAGCCAGGAATACAAACTTAAACTTAATACAAACTGAACTTAAAGGAGCCGATTCTGAAAATTGAAGTTTTCTGCTGAGAAACTCCTCCTGGTGCTCCGGGAGAATATAACCCCAGGTAACCGATACGAAGGAGTCAGAGCTGCTTTAAAGGTTTAGCTAAGTGTTCCCCTGCTCTGCGCCTATCAGCCAAGGAACTGGCAACAGCTTAGTGTGTAATTATTGCAACGGAAGAGCTCCAGCTCCAATCAATAACAGAAAACTTGTGTTAAAATCCAACTTAATAATCACCCAGTTATGTAACCCTACAATTCCAAACACATTAACAGCAAAAAAAGCCTCAAGTATCAGCCGCAATTAACGGTTAATTATGCAGTTAATAGAACGCTGATACCAAATACTCTCTTTTGGTTTGCATTTGCCTTCTGAAAGAGACAAATCACAGTTTAAATGAGAAAACACATAATTATGCCTTTACCAAAATGCTTTTTCAAAACCACATTCAATAACAAGCAATGATAACATACACATGACAATAAATACTTTTAAAGTTCGTCAGAGAAAGTTATCGTTAGCTAGAAATGGTACCCACTGGTATCGTTTCATACATCCATTATGCAAGGGCTCATTGTCACTTGCAGTGGTTCATCAGCATAAATACTGCTCTATTCCACATGCAGCAGCAGTTCTCTTCTTGTACCGACAATGCCTCAGAAATCAAGACTTTGCTCAAGCTGTCACGCAAAGCCTGGTGTTCTCCAGAAGTCAGTCAAGGCATGCCTTCCTCTCATACTAGTTTGCAGAAACGACTTTCTAATTTGCCTTTTCATCTGGAAGATAAATATTTAACTCTACCAGGAGAGTGATGAAGGGAAGCACTATGAATATGAAAGGCATTTAGAGATGCCACCAAACAACTCACCAACCTACAGAAAGATTAAAGCGGCATCCCGTTCAAACAGAGACTTGAAAGGGACAAACCTCTTCTCTATCCTAACCCTTCGTGCCAAGGACCTGAAGGGAACTGCAAAGACACCCTCCCAAAAGCCCTGTGGATGTCCTGAAGTCATGCTGAGACAAGACAGAGAGCATAATTATGCTGAGTTACATGTAAAATCACTGGGCAAGTCTTCATGCTAAAGCCATAAAAACGAATAACCAAAGCCTTTCAAACACATCACAAGCTGGAAACCTGCCAGAGCATCCACGGGGCCAACAGATGATCAGATGAAAAAGAAGTGTCTGAGAAAGATCAGACCATAGCAGAAAAGTTAAGTAAGACCTTTGCGTCAGTGTTCTCCATACACGAGTCCAGGAAGGCTCTGCCCCAGTCTCCCTTTTCAGCGGGTGTGAGAACTAGTTTCAGATCGAAGCATTAGCTGAACAAGGCTTAGAAAAAAAACACAGTAAAATGAATAGTAATAAATCACCAAGACAAGATGGCAACCATCCACAAGCTGTAAAGTAACTTAAATACAGAATTGCTGAACTACTAACTGTGATGCACAGCTTATTGCTTAAATTGCCCTTATAAAAGGTGTACAAGGTGACAAATGTGACTGATTCCTTAAAATGGACCTTGGAGTGGAGAGGGAGCACTCAAGAAACCCCAGGCTAGGAAGTGTCATTCCTGCATCCAGCAAAATGATCGAAGGAGGGGCATTAGTAGGTAAATAAAAACACTGTGATGGAGGAAAGTCAGTGCTGCTTTGGTGAAGGGAGGTCACATCTCACTAATCTCTGCCAACAGCACAAGGATGCTCTGGTTGATGCAGGCAACACCTGCTTGACGGGAATGCTTCGCACACGCCAGGTCTAGCTGCATCCCACGTCCGTATGGGGTGAGACCTAAGCGAACACCAGCCCTCTGCTCCTCCTCTCGTCTGCCCTGGTTTCCACACAAAGGAAACTGGGGCAGGCAGCTTGGGCACGGGCTGCAGTGCTGTCTGTCGGTGTGCCAGCACAGGTAACGACAGGTCTCCGTCCTCCGGCACACCGCGCTCTGCAGCAGGATGTGAGTGGGGATGCAGTCATGGCAGAGGTGGATTTTAAAGCTGTTAAAAAGATCTCCTGAAAGCTCTTAACGAGAGCTTAGAGGTAAGGGGGAGGGCTCTTCATGGATTATTAGCAGCTTAAAAATAGGAGGCAAAGGGTAATAATAAAAGGACATTTCTCATGTGTGATGGAGGCTACCAGGCAAGTCTCACAGAGCTCCGCACTGGGGCTCTGCTGAGAGCTGTACTTTTACATCATCTGAAAAAAATCAGATCTGGGGAAGTGGCAGAGTTTGCCAATGACTCCAGACAATGCATTTGGGAGCTGCCTGTGATGAACTGCAGAAAAATCTGGCTAAACTGCGGCTGGCTGACAAAATGGAAGGTGAAAATCACTCATTGCAATAATCATCTCTCACTATACATAAAGAATAATTGACTCTAAATTAACAAACATCACAAAATAAGGAGATCCAGGTGTAATTTAGAACAGGTTTTTTCAGTTTCTGTTCTTTGAAAATGCTTGCTCTGTGTTTATTAGTGGTCAAAAAAAAAAAAAAAAAGAATAAAGAAAAGAAAAAGCAAAGGGTGAGGGAAGAAGAATCAAGAGCGAGACATAAATCAAAATCTCACCGTTGCTTAAATCCACTGCATTCTGAATACAGCATGTTATTCTGGTCTGTTTCCAAAATTAATACGGCAAAAGTACTGAGGAAGAAGATGAGGAGGGCAAGGGGTAGCAAACAACTGATACACAAGGGGAGATTAAATTGACTAGCTGATTCTGCAGCTCATAGAAGAACTAACAGGACTTGACAGAGATCTATAAACGCTAAATAGCATACACAGGATGAAAAGGAATACATCCACTATTTCTACAAAACCAAGAATGAAGTGGTACTCCGTTAAATTATCAGGTATCTGCTTTAGAAACATCTCCAACAAACAAATATGCATAATTAAATTGCAGCAGTGATTGCCACAGAACATTTTAAATGTCAGGATTATAAGTGTATTCAAAAAGGTATGAGGCAAATTCACAGAAGAAAGATAAAGAAAGCTTATTAAGCACAACTGTCCAAATGCAATCTCCCATTCAGAAAGTACCTAAATCGCTAACTGCTGGAGCAGGCAAATGAAGAATTATCATTTTATCCTTGTCCTGATCTCACATTTTCTTTGCAAATGGCTGTTTTAGAGATTGAGAAACTGGGCTAGAAGGACCTTTCATCTGACAGTTTTTTGATTGTTAGAGATCTCCTTAAAACCACTGTATCTCCTGTTTTCCTTTACAGTTTCATGGCTTTAACTAAAACCAGAACCTTCTCATCCACTGATGTCTAAGCACTCTAAAAATTTAAGAATTGATTAGATAATGGCATTAAGGGCAAAGCTTTTACAAAGTTATACAATGAGGCTGCATTTACTACACTACCCAGCCATTGGCCTATTTACAAATAAAAAGCAGAATGAGACTAAAAAAATTAGCTGAAGCAAAATGAGACTTGCAAAAATTAGCTGAAGCATGTTACATCTATCAGGTACAGGTATGACAGCAGTTTTTCAAACTTCTGTCTGTCTGCACCACTTTAGGATGTGTACAGAACCAAATCCTCCAATATACACCTCTGGATGGAAACTGAGCTGGACTTTACAAGGAAGTAAATAAAACTGGCAATGTATATATAAAAATTACTGATAATGATATCCACATCTCACTGCACTGACAGCTTAGATTGTATAAATGCAGTACTCCTCTTCAAAATAATATGTACAAACAAAAAACTTACTGAGAAGAGTATCAAGGAATGCTTGCTGAAATTTCAACAAGATAGCAGTCACACACACACTTTATTAGCAAAGAATGAATGCTGAACTCCTACCAACAATCACTGCAGCAATAATAATTAAAAATGAGGGATTTGGAGACTGCTAGATTGAAAAAATGACAAAAATCTACCTAAACTTAGACAGGTTTAACAGATTGCAAAAGAGACTGAAACCAGTCCCATTAGGGTTAACAGGCACCATCCCGCAAAATGGAAACGGGAAAAAATAATCTTGTACACAGTAAAAGTTACTTACTGGCTTTATCAACTCGCACGGAAGATCTAAAGTCATCCTCCTAGAGGTATATAAGGTTAAGAAACTCTGTTGTTCTTAAATATTCGTCTTATTTCATTACATTGATTTTCCTGGTGTTACTATAGAAATCAGAATACCTGAAAGACTCGTGGGCTTTGGCACCAAAAGGTCACAAAGAGGCAGCTGTATCCTTGCACTTTGTTACGCAACACAATACCCTAATGGTCAGCTTCCACAAGTATATTCTGAGAGGATATTAGGAATGTAATGCAAAGGCAATGAACATGCTCTTTACTAATAAAATATGCATAATTAATGACTGCAGATTTTAAATAAAAACTTATCTATTCAGCCATGCAACATCTGCACTCTTACTTTAATTTCATGACTTCCTTCAACATCACAAAATTCTCTGCCCATCCACATCCCAAGACAACGTCAGAACTGAATCTTCACAGAAATCCTCACATCCTGAAGCTGTTTTTCTGCCTCTCTCTACCTCATTTGCTATACATCAATGTTCACATTTGAAAAATATATTCTCTATTTTTCCTCTATTACTAGTATCAACCTCTCTCTGCTTCTAAATTTTTAAACTTCACAGTTGGAGGAATTACCAAAGGCATAGCATGAAAGATCCTTGAAAAAATACATTTTTATACAAAGTTAAGTTTTGTGTTTTAAAGAAAGGGTTTATATCATTTTGTACTAACCTCTGTTAGTTTGTTAAACTGCATTACATACATAGGGCTGGGTTACATACATTAGGTTATTTAAAAATATCTGAAGGAGATGTTTTAATTTTACAATGAAATTGCTTTTGATACCACACTACAATCTAGAAAAGTAGCCAGTAGCACCACAATTGCCCCAAATGACGATAATGAAAGGAATGACAGCCAATTCTTACTTCGTAATCCATAACCTTAAGTTTTTCTTTATCAGTTAAAATCTCTTATCCTCTTCATGTTTTGTCTGTAACATTCAATAAACTGCTGCCTCTACTGTAAACTTTTTTATTTTAAGGGATCCAACTGCATATGACACAATACAGTAATTTCAGAGATGAGGCTTGGGGGAAAGACACAGCTGATCTAAATGTTCATTAAAACTGTCCTCAGTTTTTAGACTTAGTTTCTCAAGTTCACGTTAATAATTTTGGGTACTTCATGCAGTGCCTAGCGCTATTTTTAATTAGGCAAAAAATCAAGTCCTTGAGAAATGTAAAAATCTGTAAAAAATATTACAACAGAACAAAGTAAAATGGCTGGAAAATTCAAAACCCATATGCTTATGCACCTATGACTTACTCTTGGTGCTGCAAATGACAAACCAAGAAAATCAAAGGAGTAAGAAAACACACAACATTAGTCATTCAGTGCATTTGCAAAATACTGTTGAAATATTGATGCCGTACTTTTCTTCAACATACAAAAATGTCTCATCATAATGTCTCAGGATTACTGAACCTTTGCACATTATTCCATATCATTGCCATTTTACTGCTAGATAAGGCTGGAATGGTAAATATGACTATTTTAATAGATTTCTTAAAATAGTATAATATTTTGGAGTTTGAGTCCCTTCTTCAAAAGGCCCCAAGAATTTAGAAGTCTACAAAGAGACTGTGTAAAACCTCAAATTGAAAGGAGAATACGGAGCTGCAGCAGAACTTCAGCATCACAGAATCACAGAATCACAGAATTTCTAGGTTGGAAGAGACCTCAAGATCATCGAGTCCAACCTCTAACCTAACACTAACAGTCCCCACTAAACCATATCCCTAAGCTCTACATCTAAACGTCTTTTGAAGACTTCCAGGGATGGTGACTCCACCACCTCCCTGGGCAGCCTGTTCCAATGCCTCACAACCCTTTCAGTAAAGAAGCTCTTCCTAACATCTGACCTAAAACTCCCCTGGCGCAACTTTAGCCCATTCCCCCTCGTCCTGTCACCAGGCACGTGGGAGAACAGGCCAACCCCCACCTCTCTACAGCCTCCTTTAAGGTATCTGTAGAGAGCGATAAGGTTGCCCCTGAGCCTCCTCTTCTCCAGGCTGAATAAGCCCAGCTCCTTCAGCTGCTCCTCGTAGGACTTGTTCTCCAGGCCCCTCACCAGCTTCGTCGCCCTTCTTTGGACCCGCTCAAGCACCTCCATGTCCTTCTTGTAGCGAGGGGCCCAAAACTGAACACAGTACTCGAGGTACGGCCTCACCAGAGCCGAGTACAGGGGGACGATCACCTCCCTAGCCCTGCTGGTCACACTATTTCTGATACAAGCCAGGATGCCGTTGGCCTTCTTGGCCACCTGAGCACACTGCTGGCTCATATTCAGCCGACTGTCCACTATCACTCCCAGGTCCTTCTCTGCCTGGCAGCTCTCCCACCACTCATCTCCCAGCCTGTAGCTCTGCTTGGGATTATTACGCCCCAGGTGCAGGACCCGGCACTTGGCCTTGTTAAACTTCATGCAGTTGACCCCAGCCCATCGGTGCAGCCTATCCAGATCCTCCTGCAGAGCCTTCCTACCCTCGAGCAGATCGACACACGCACCTAACTTGGTGTCATCTGCAAACTTACTGAGGGTGCACTCAATGCCCTCGTCCAGATCATCAATGAAGATGTTAAAGAGGACCGGCCCCAGCACCGAGCCCTGGGGGACGCCACTAGTGACTGGCCTCCAACTGGATTTGACTCCATTTACCACAACTCTCTGGGCCCGGCTATCCAGCCAGTTTCTAACCCAACGAAGCGTGCGCCAGTCCAAGCCAAGAGCAGCCAGTTTCTTGAGGAGAATGCTGTGGGAGACGGTGTCAAAAGCCTTGCTGAAGTCAAGGTAGACCACATCCACAGCCTTTCCCTCGTCCACCCAGCGCGACACTTTGTCATAGAAGGAGATCAGGTTCGTCAAGCAGGACCTGCCTTCCATAAACCCATGCTGACTGGGCCTGATCGCCTGCTTGCCCTTCAAGTGCCGCATGATGACTCCCAAGAGAATCTGCTCCATGAGCTTCCCTGGTACTGAGGTCAAACTGACAGGCCTGTAGTTCCCCGGGTCAGCCCTCCGGCCCTTCTTGTAGATGGGCGTCACATTCGCTAGCCGCCAGTCAGCTGGGACCTCCCCCGATAGCCAGGACTGCTGATAAATGATGGATAGTGGCTTGGCCAGCTCCTCTGCCAGTTCTCTCAGTACCCTTGGGTGGATCCCATCCGGCCCCATCGACTTGTGCACATCCAAGTGCCGTAGCAGGTCACCAACCAGTTCTTCGTGGATGGTGAGGGCCACATCCTGCTCCCCATCCCCTTCCACCAGCTCAGGGTACTGGGAATCCAGAGAACAACCGGTATTGCCGCTAAAGACTGAGGCAAAGAAGGCATTGAGCACCTCCGCCTTTTCCTCATCTCTTGTAACTAAGTTTCCCCCTGCATCCAGTAAAGGATGGAGATTCTCCTTTGTCCTCCTTTTTGTGTTGATGTATTTATAAAAGCGTTTTTTGTTATCTTTAACGGCAGTAGCCAGATTGAGCTCCAGATGAGCTTTGGCCTTCCTAATTTTGTCCCTGCACAGCCTCGCTACATCCTTATAGTCCTCCCTAGTGGCCTGCCCACTTTTCCAAAGATTATAAACCCTCTTTTTTCTCCTAAGCTCAAGCCACAGTTCTCTGTTCAGCCAGGCTGGTCTTCTTCCCCGCTGGCTCATCTTTGGGCACATGGGAACAGACCGCTCCTGCGCCATTAGGATTTGCCTCTTGAAGAGCGCCCAGCCTTCCTGGACCCCTCTGCCCTTCAGAACCGCCTCCCAAGGGACTCTTTATTGCAAAAATGCCAAGGACGTAGCAGGTCACGTAGCAGGTCTGGTTTCTTTACACCAGCCGAAACTAAGAAGCTGCAGTACAGCATGCTGAAGAGGATGCATGGCCTGATCTTTAATATTCATCAGCAATGCCATCAGCATGGATTTTTGCCCTGCACAGAGACAAAATGCCAACATTCCCTTCCTTAAGGAAAGTGGTGGATAAGCTTGCTGTGAGCAATGCAGTTTCTGGCCTCTGGGACATGTTGGGAGCATGAGCTGTGGCCCCAGAGGCAGCTCCCATCCCAGCACTACCGATGGTTTTCCACATTACAGGAGGGAGGATCCCCACCACACCAAGTCTCAGCTCCTGCTGGGCTTCTGCTGGCACTTGTCAGTGCTACATTTCCTCACTGAGCCTCTGAAAGGTTGCTAGATGATGCCTTAACATAATGTAGGGGTGAAGAGAAACTGCCCAAGCCCATCACAGAAATGGACACAAAAAGGAGCATCCCTTGCTTTTCTTTGGGATTTAGGCTTTGGGATCTGACTTCTGCAGTGCAAACTCCTACTATTTAAAGGTTCAGCTCATCAGATTTCTTCTAAGACCTATACTGTTGTGCCATCTCTTTTCCAAAATGTTGGGGGCTTCTCCTTCAAAAGGAAGCAGTCAGAGAAACGCTCTTTTAACTGTTAGTTCAGTGATTAATTAATTCAGTAAGGGATATACCAAGGGAACCTGAAACCAACTTTCCCACCTTCCATGATCATGTCTTAAAAAATCATGTTTTAGGCTGTTCCCCATAGGAAACTGTTCATTTTAGCGTTAAAAAAAATATTTTGCTACATCTCTTGCTTTTTGCATCCATTTCAAGCAGAACTCTTTCAGTTTCCTGCTATCAGTTGTGTATAATTTTACAAATTTAATGTTCTCGACTGAAATTGTCCATGTATATGCCTGCCTCAGGTTGAATTAGATTAGAAAACTTCAGCTAAAAGTCTTTGGTTAAGTCTTGAGAGAATTTTTTCCCCTTCGAGTTAAATAAACACTAGTATTTTTTTTCCCATGGGATTTCTCTTACTTTGCAGTAGGAACCTGAAATGTCTCAAAACTTTGGGTCTTGGATCAGGCAGTCTTTTACCATGTCTTAAGAAAATCTTCCCAATTAATGTCTTTCTGTTCTCCTGAATCCCTAGATCACTTCTTCAACTGCAACAAGTGAAGCAAAAATCCAGATCTCTCACTACATAATCCTCTATCATCCCTACAACCCATCCAACCCAATCAATAAAAAAGGAAGAAGTTGCATGGGAAAAATATGGGATAACAGTTTAAAGGTTTTGTTATGGATACAGTTTTTAAAGCATAGACCCAAAGGCCTCAAATTACAATTTCATACAGACTATCTTGATTTTAGGATTTTGCAACTTCTGGGATTTAAGTTTACAACCTTAAGAACGTAATGGCAGCATCCTTTAAGTGTTTTTACACATGCAACACTCATCCTATAAGAGTGTTTACCTGTAACAGGAATTATGTGGTGTCACATATACAACAGAGCTTTATAGATTAATTTACCAAGGATATAGCTTACTCAAGCTATAACTATAGAATACTAGCTTTGATTACAACTGCTATGCCATGAAAGTAATAGATTAAAGAAACACATATGGTAAGGTAACTTATATACACACAACACGAAACACATTGGTTTATTGTATACCCTCCTTCGGCCTGTTTTTTGGCATTTTTGCAATAAGCTGAACAGCTGAGTGGTTGCGTGGCCATTTTCTTATCCCTCAGTTCACATCTTGGCATTTGCTTAAACCCAATTAAAGCAATGGAACATATGCATGATCCACAAAGACAAACAGTACACTTAATTAGATATATAACCTGACCGAATGACGGTGGTCAAATATTTCCAGCCTTGCATATGCCTAACAGGAAGTCAAACTGTGTATTTATTGGGGAGGCACTTTGCTCTCCATTTACGCAATCAGAGGTGCCTTTAACTGCTATTAGCAGCAGAGATTCTCATTTGTTACTTGTCTTGTTTACAGGCCTTCAGAATAAGAAAGAAAACAATATAATGTATCATGGCCTTCCAGAAAACTTATGGCTTCCTTTTATTCACAGTAGTTAAGAGTAAACGGAAAATTCATTTAATGCAAAACAAAGCAACATAATTCTGCTAATGCCAACCTCTACTTTCACTCTTTCTTAACTGTTCATTGAAGAAAAATGCTGAACCCCTCTGGGTAGTATACTGGCAAGGGACCCTCCTAATTACTTCTTGCCCAGGGACAGGAAATGACCTCTCCAGGCACAATATGAAGAAATAACAAGAAAATCTTGGCCTAGTGTTAATAGAAACACGATTCTTGCAAGCCAGCAGAAGGAAAAGTCATTTTCAAGCATCCCCCTTTCATTCTGCATTGACTAATAGAAGTCCTAAAATGCCAGTGGGGATAAAATACTCAAAAAGTTACATCAAGTGAACCTTAGGGAGGTCTGATAAACCTTGTGGCACAGAAATAAAGGCCTGTGAAGGACCAGCCTTCAGCAATTCCAGAGCAAAGCTTCAAACCAGTATATTTTCACAAACGGGAATAGATGTAAAATGAAACAGGAAGGTTAAAACCTACTGCAGACAGACAAGGTAAATGCAGTGAAAAAAATGAGGTAACCTACTTCCTGAAGTATTGATATTGAAGATGAAATAAAACTAAATGAAACATGGGCACTGAAAAATCACTTGTACAAGATATTGCACTAGAATTGTCATTGACTACTTATGCTTTTTGCCCTGCTTGTTTGAAAAACTGTTCTTAGACTTGTTCATGTTTTACTGTTTGCTAGATTCAATCTTGTTTTGCTCACCTGAGAGATTAACCTGTCAAAATCACCTTGAATTCCATACAAGAATATTTATATATATATTTTAATACTGCATGACACTTTTGTTTTCAATCTCCAGTCTTTCAAAACTGTTTATTAAGTTTTGTGCTTACCTGAATGTTTTCTATACTGAACTGTATTGGTTGGCATGTACAATTCCAGTAATTCCCCTCTGATCTTATGTCAAAACTGGGAAAGAGTTGCTTTTATTAAACTTAGAATCACAAAATAACTTATGTTGGAATGTATCTCTGGAGTTCTCAATTCAGCCCCCTGCTTGCAGCAGGGCTAATGCCTGGAGCAATGCTGGAGGCTTGCTGCTCAGTGCTTTGCCCAGTCAAAGTTTAGAGATCACCAAAGATGGAGACTCCAGAGTCGCTGTGAGCACTGGTGCAGCTATCCCACCATTTCATTACGAAATTTCTTTCTTGCAGTCCTTTTCCTGACTAGATTCTAGTATCAGTGTCAGTATAATTCTGCAGGCATCTACTTCAAGTCTTGCAAAACAAAACTCACAACTGGTCTCAAATTCTGGAAGCTGCTCCTAGCTGAAGTATCAAGACTACTAGCAATGTACATACACTTTTATTTCCAAGTGGGATTGACTTCCCTGTCCAATAAACCCTCCCCCCAACTGATTTCTTCAAAAGACGGAAAGCTAGTTCTGTGTTCAAACTTTTAGGTCTGCATTTTCCCAGAAGAACTGAACTCTTTAAAGTTCATGTTTTCAGTTAGCTTTAGCTACAGATACTTTTTTTCTGTGGTAATTCTTTAATGTTCCAGGTCATAGTGGAAACGCTTTCAACAAGGAAAATGGGTCTGGCAATATATTTTCAACCACATGCAGTGAACTGCCAGGTCCTTGGGGGTGGGTGGTGGTGGCAAACAACAAAAAAATGAACAAACAAAAAACCCACTCACAAACAATCTTCCTGCTTTGGGACCACATCTTATATGCATTAATTATTTAGGAATTCTTATACAAAAGCAAAAATGTTAAAGATGGACAGAGACAAAGCATCTTCTCCAAGAAGTAAACACTTAAAAACGCTTCAGGAGATTGAGTGGTAAGTTATTTTTTTGTTCATTCTTTTTTTTTGTTTGTTTGTTTTTCCTTCAAGAGCATCCATATCCTATTGATTGTGTCTCATTTTTACCTCTAGGAAAAATACCTTCTGGGATGAGCACACGATGCGACTGCAGTTTGACTGCCTGTGTATTCATTTACGTTATGACTTTACTGTCTTGGAATAAACACTAGGCGAATGGAACAGAAATTAAATTATACTCATCAAAGGCAAAGCACTAAAACACAAACTTAAAATATGAAGGAACACACATACTCAGAAGGAATGGTTCCTTGGTTGATCCTTCTTTTTCTCTGAATGTATCATAAAAGAAGTTATGTTTCATTACTGAAAAAACATTTTGGCTTCTTTCATGATTGCAAAGAAGGGTAATTAAGACTGTCAAGAAAACTCATTGAACAGCTGTATATTCTTAACAAAAGCACTATTATATGACTGCTCTGAAAAAAACTGGCAATTTAAACATTCACATTTCCTTGAAGCTAGATATTTTTCCAAGCTCCAGTAGATACCAAAAATGTTTTTTCTATAAATCTTGGTAGTGTATCAGTCATATTTCAAGCCAGCAAGTTGTTCCCAGTTTGTGAATGCATCTATATACTTAAGAAGGGGATGGTGGTAACATAGCTTTGCCAATTGAAAACTGAGTCATTGAAAAATCTTTTTAGCTTCTTCTTAAACTGGGATTAGCTGAAATTTTCTTAGCCCCAAAACCAAATAAAGAAGAGTAATCCTTCAAGTTTTCATTGAAAAGGAGCATTAAGGAATACTTACTCATCAAATATCAGGTCTGGAGCAAAGTAGAGGAACTGGCTGTTTGTATGTTTATATGATCTCCAACTCAAGGCAAACGATGACAGACACATCCACGAATACTGAATTAAAGTAATTTGGTCCTCGAGAGGCAAGTTTCTAAATCCTAGAGATCAAACCAGAAAATACCCATGAACTATGTTGTCCTTTATAAGGGTTGGTGAAACCAGCACTGAAAATACATCACTTGGTATTTTTCTAGTATTGAAGTCATGAACAAGAGCAACACTCCTCCAAAGTACATTTCTGAAAAAACGAAAACGTAATTTTTGATTCCAGTGACAAAACATGTTTTCTTCTTAAGAGGCTATTATTCAAAATGAAACCTTTTAAAATACCATTCACAAACATATGAAACAAACATTACGTAAATCAAAAAAAAAAATCAACAATATTCTCTTAGATGTTCATGTCATTCCCCCCATGAGGGCTTAGGGCTTTCAACCCAGCCCACAGACTAAAGATGCAATTTGTCAGGCAAATAGTTCATTAATCTAGAAGACTTAATGGAAATTTCACCAAATACCTCATGGTCCTACCTGGAAGTATCTTTGCCCACTTTACCACCTGAATCATCTGCTTGCCAGCCAGGCGGTTTAAGGTGGAAAGCAGGTACTCTGCTGTGTCTGGTTTTGAACTGTCATATCCCGCATACACAATCTCCGGTTCAATGTTTTCAAGGATCTTAACAGGAGAGGGAGTAAGTGCTGGTGAGATAGCAGACATGTGGGGGACAAGTGCTGTGTTTACAGAGGGCTCAGTTACTGGAGCGATGTACGTCGTCCCTTCCTCGGGGCTTTGGGGTGGCGGCTGCTGCCGCTGCTGTGGCTGTTCCTCGTGCATCCCTTTCAATTTCCCCAGCTTTTTGGACTTTCGGGCTGTGAAGATAAGCAGCACAAAAAACAAGTCAGTGTAGAAACTATGAAAAGCCAGCATAAACCTGGCTTGACAGGAAATCAAAGCAGAAGTAGCATCTCAAAAGTTTGCAAGTGAAACGTGCACAGAAATCACCTGAACCTTAGAAAATACCTCACTGCCTGCAGCACTGTTACACTGGAAACAGGAACAGAAGAAACATTTAAATTCTTTTTGTTATTGTTGCTTTAGTGTGCATCTACAAGTGTCAATGTCCAGTAACCTGCATTTCTGTCCGTCTCTACATAGATATGCATAAAGTATCCCAGGTACTGCAGTAGGTGCTGATTAAACATTTCAGAAGTTTATTTGTACTATAGCTTAGATGAATCACTTATCACCTGCAGGTTTGCAATTCATGTTCTGCATTGCATTTGCTAATCAAAAGAAACCTCCTTTTCAATGCCTAAAATTAGCAGACCTGGAGCTTTCCTAAGCTTTTGAGTCCTTGTACACACCCTGGCTGCGCCTCAACTCGAAATGCAGTCAATCCATTTTGAACAACCTAATCTAGTCAAATCCCTTTGACTTTGCTGCTTTGATACTTTCTTAAGATCCTCGTCCTCTCTCTTGGCTAGTTCTGAAACAATGCTACAAATTTGCACCCAGTTAGACAAAAACAAGGAACCTCACGCAACTCTTCTCCCTCACTGCTATCAACATTTTTCTTAATGATTTTAGCCTTCATATTTATTTTTATTTATTTATAATTATTTTTCTCCTTTAAAGCTATACCTCCCTACTTTTCTTTGCTGAGTATTCTTGGAAGACAACTCCAGCATGCTTCCACTCCTGGCTGATGCTGGCCGTACCCTGCAGGTTGCCTTACCAACATTGCCACATGAAGCACAGATATCTAAGTAGGCAGAAAGTCCTGCTCCCAACCCAGACAAGTTATCCTACAGTGTGAGAAAAGAATAGGAAATAAAAGAATAAAAGTAAGAGTAAAGTAAAAAAAAAAAAAAAAGGGGGGGGGGGGAGGAGGAGTCCATCACCCGGTTCCTTCCAATCGCTCATCGACTGTTCTTAATTTTTTGAAATTTTTGAAGTCTGAGCAGTATTTCACACTGATTTCTATAGATAGTTAAAATATTTATTCATTTTATGTTCTGAACGTATTTTAGGTTAAACTTTTGTCCAGATAAAAATATATTTCTGCACAATGCTTCTCTCCTGCTCAGTGTACAATATATCCAGCAGAGGCAGTGCAGGCTTGCTTCACATCACCCACCCTGTTCCATTTGCTCCTTCAGCGTCATGGTTTCAACCTGCAAGCAGTGTCAACCCCAGAGGCTAAGCTCGCCTTAGCTGCATTATGTGACACTGCAACAAACTCCCTTTTTGACTTTGGCTGGTTTTCCATGCCCAGAGCTCACATCTGGAGAAACAGGAATTGACAGCAGGGATATACGCTGAGGAAGAGAATCTCCCAGCAGGGGTGCTCCTTTTATCTCTGCTCCCAGCACCAACCAGAAGGAGAGAGACGGTGCCCTGCCCAGCAGCACAGCTTGGAGTCTTGGGGCAGACAGGATCCCTGTGATTGTGTGATTTGCCTCGAAACCAGCACAGGTCATACACATCAGTTCCACATTAAACACAGTGCAATGCAGAGACAGCCTCTCATTTAAAACCCTATGTAAAGTATCAGTTAACTGAAAGCTTTCCCTGTACATTCAGATGGACTGAACATGGAGCAATGACGAGGAAATGTTAAGAAAAATAATCTTTAAAGTCAATAAATAATGAATTAAATATAAATGATCGCAGCTCTTTCAGAGTAAGTTCTCTCAAATACATTCTTTCTTATCTATTTGTACACAGCTAAAACTCTTGTCTGGACTCTTAAATCCTTCTGTCTTAACTATTACAACATCCCTTTTGCTGGCATCAGTAAATACAAGTTTATCTCAGTCTTTCTTAAAACACCCATCTTAGTCCATCCCTTGTCCCAAGTCCATCTTCTCTTTTTCCCCTCCATCATCAATTCCTATGCCTCTTCCCTTCAATATAGCTCCTTTACTGCAGTCTCAGGATCCTTTCTGAGCAGCCTCCACCTCGCCTCACCTCTCTGCTCCATTATTGAAATGTTTACTTCCACTCCAGCTCAGCGCCCCGTGCTGCTCCCTCCTGGTAAGTGTTCAAAGCAAGCGCTCCCTGCTGCTTCTCACGGTGCCCCAGATTCCCCACAAAGACCCACAGAACTCAGTACCCTTTTACAAACTCTTCAAAACCCAGAATTTAAGAAAAACCTCCTGAACATCAGCACTGCTGTTGTCCTGAAACTACTGCTGGTGCCGGGGGCCATTAGTGCTTGACTGTTTCCTTGAAACTGGGGCTGCCTGCCCAGACCCACCGGCTGTGCCTGAGCTCGATGTGCTGCGAGGCAGGATACAGACGCCCAGCGCTCAGGACAATGCACACCCAAGCGCAACAATAGCCTGTTGTTTCCAACACTTCCTTACCGGCACAGTACCTTGAACTCTGAGGAGCTGGCTCATCCCAAGATCCAAAAGAAAAGCTTGTTTGTTAGGGAAAACCCAAGAGACCGCTACATAAAACAGCAGTGTTCCCACTCAGACGCAGGATCTTGAGGGTGCCCTGTCAAACAGGTGCTCTTTCACTGTCATCGTCAAAACATGAACACAATCCTTTTCTGCTGCAGGAGTTATTGAATCCAGCAGGAAGTGCAAAATCTGAACATCAGTTTGGTGTCATTTCCATCATACAATGAGGGAAGGTTTCTCCTGGCTGATTTCAGCATCGACACAGCCAGGAGATCTGCAGAGATCATCAGAGATCTTCATGTAACTTTCATAACTTCTCCTTCAGTGAGCTGAACACCATTTCATTAACTCGTCTACAGCATGTATTTCTGTTTTCAATAATTTCTTAATTTATCTATGCCTGCAAATATCCAGACCAACTGGTGTGGGTTGAATTTTTTAATAAAAGGATTAGATATGCAAATAAAAATGTGCTAGCGCTAATAAAATTTAATTTAAAATTCTGTTGTTCAACTATGCACATATACTTTACAAAAACTTCCTAATTATCTGAAGTATTAGCACGGATTACATAGAGAAACACTGGAGTAACTATCATTGAAGGTTATAAGGAAGAGGTGAGACAAATGTCTGTCAGGAGAGGTTTCACTAAAACTGCTTCTGTCTCAAGAGACAGGACAGATGAGAAGACCCTTCAGCCTCCCTTCCAATCCTATTTCTTACTTTTCTATTACTAAGCTCTTAAAAAAGCTCATTCAAACAATGAAACATGACTGAAGGATTTTTCATCCTCTGGTGCATCAAGTTACGTGGATGCTGACATCCATTCTTCAAGATGTAATTTCCGTTCTTAGTACCCAAAAAGCCATTTTACAAAGCTGCAGCTGATCAGACATTTTGTTAAAAAGGCTTTTTCCTCACTCTGCAAAATAAAACGGGGGGAGTTACAGACAGGCGATGCAGACAACCATGTTAAATTTAATTCTGAAAAGTAAGTGAAAATGCTGTTGTTCCCCATTTGGTGCAGTTGCACCTACAGGATGACGTACTGGTGAAATCACTGTGAGCGTTAAATATAGTTCACATTTATCTTAGAAAGGCAAAGCTGAACTTCCACATTTTTCAAAAAAAAAAAAAATATATATATATATCTCCAAAGCAAAGCAACGATGGCCAAGTTCAGCAGAACACTTGACGATGAGTTACCAGAGTTATTGGCCACTGAAAAGAGAGTTTAAAAATAAGCCCGAAGGAGTGAATAGAGATTAATGTTTGCTGTTGTTATTCATTAAATTTTATCAGGCACTATGTTTTTTTTCTGTTATCAAAACAGGACTAAAAATAAAGAACTTTACATATCTTTCATGTTTGCAGAGGCAAAAACATGCATCCTCACTCTAACTATACCAGAATAAGAAACGCATTGGCTTACCAACTCTATCAAGTATCTAGCGACACAGATAACTGATTACATATTTATTAAAACAGAATTTTCTATGTTCTATTCCCTAGGAGTTTTTCATTAAAAGAAAAAAGAAATAGCATTCTTCCATGTATAATACTGGCATAAAAATGTGTTTTAGTTTCATTTTCTTCCATTATAATGCCTTTAAAATGAAGCTGAGAAAAACATTACTGTTTGACAGTCATGTTTACAGTGAAGAAAACTGTATTTTTCATTTGGCTTCACGCCAGCACTCTAGCTCAACTGGTTTGGTAACTCCCACAGAAACCAACAAGTAAAGATTAAATACAAGCGCAGAGAAGTACGTACTCCGAGCCTGTCTCGTGAAAGTGTTTTTCACATTTGCTCTCTAATTGGAATACCAACTAGAAAACCAACAAAGCCACCCCTGAATCAGAGGGGAAAAGCCACACTCATCAGGACTTGTGTGCAGAGACGTCTGAGAAGTTGCAGGGTCTCCGTGCAGAACAGGGATGGGGCATTCACACTGCAGAGAGGAAGCCTGTCAAGTACTTGGGGTTGGGATAAGACCTTCACTGGGATGGCAGCGCTGCCAGTGACTTCTTGACCCTTCTGTCCAGCATTACTGCAGCCATGATATCATAACCCCTTTGTTTTTAAGTAATCTGAGCTGGAGTAACAGCTGAAGAAAAACAAACAGTAGTGAAAGACTCACTGCAGGTGTACCTGAGGTTAACACCTTAAATATCTGACACATTTTTTGTTAAGTATTTTAGGAGGTCTTGCACATTACACTGAAAACAAACATTGAAGTAAGGTGAAGCAGCTGAAAGGTCATGAAGTTGCACTTTGAACAGGCATGTCCAACAGACCTTCCCTGTAACAGTAAATTGTAGTATAACAGAGAAATAAATAAGCAACAGGTCGGACTGGAAATAACACACTCTGTTCCCCTGGAAGGAATAGGCAAACGTTTACCTGGATTTCATGAGCAGGCCTTTGCCCAACTTTGCCCAAGTCCAAAGGAAAGCCTTCAAAGTCTGAAAAGCCATCTGTTGTTCCATGTGCTCTGAAACCTGAGTGAGAGCACGCCTCACCTCGAGCATCGGTCCCACCTGCCTCCAAAGGGCCAGTGGTGCTCCCACAGAGGTACTGAGGAAGCCAGACACTGTACAAAAGTCACTGTAGCACAGTCTTAGGCACTGGTAAGACTGTAAGGGAGATGGATATCTTACTGCTGTCTCAAGACTTACAATCCAGCAAAAAGACTGGGCTTAAGCATTTGAAAACGGCTATTGTCCAGGGACTGGGGTGGATTCAGATTTGGACAGCTGGCTCCTGAGCATTGACCCTTCAGACTACTGTCAGAAAGTCAAAGCTGGGAGTCCTATGGTTTTATGATTGTGAGTTTTCAGGTGATCAGTTAAACATTCGGCAGTCTTCTGGTCATCTACAGCATTTATGCAGCTGCATAACAGGAGATTAACTGGATATTAACCTATTGTAAATTATTTTCTGAATAATATTGATGCGAACATCAGCTACAAATTCACAGCATTCCCAATTTTAAGAGGTTAAGTCTGAGGTTTCAGGTTAGTTACAAGACTGCTAAGCTACTACATGACACCACGGTAAACTTACATGTGCTATAGAAGTTGGGTTTAGAGGGAGCTAATCTATTCCCTCTATCCCCAGGGAGTAAATGTGAATTAAATCTGGAACTCCGAAGAGCCCCAAATCTGGTAACTACTCATCATAGGCTCAAAATTAGTGTTGTTGGTAAAGAAATGGGATCCAACAACGTCAAAGAACAAAATGCTATCAATAGTAGATTTAAAAAAAAAAAAAAAAAGTTATAACTCAGCAGTTTTTTAACAGGGTAGTATCTTGGTTGCAGAATTGTAGTAGTGCTTAAATTTAGAAAACAATCTAAAATGATCTTTAATTTCAAACTGGTATCCAGAGCGCTAAAGCAAAACCAGAAGTTAAAAAATAAAATAATAATAAAAAATCATCTATAGTTCTGTGTAGGTATATGTGAATTACAATGCTTGCAACTGATAATTCCCGGGAACCAGATTTTTTTCTTTAAGAGATGATATTCAGATCCTACCTTTTGCCTATCAAAAAATAATTGGTATTTGTAAAGCTGAAGTCATGATACAGACAACTAAGCCAGAGACTTATTTATCATTTCTAAAGCTCTGCCAGAGCCAGGACCAAACTGATCCTGACCCAACTGATCTTAATTTCATCCGTGTTGTAAAACACATTTGAGTCAGTAAGTGATACCAAGAACACATTACAAGACCATATGCTACCTCTGGTGGAAAGCAGAGAACATCAGCAGAAGGAAATGGGAAACCAAAAAGGACATGAAAGGACACAGCACAGAAAAAAGATGGTTTAAGAAAAATAAAATAAAAAGAGGTAAAGGAGAAGAAAACCCAGCAATTTTAGTAAATAGATATTTTAGTAAATAGATGTAAAAGACAAATGGAAAAAATGCATTAGATGCACTTCAAACAGTGTAAGAGATCCTTTTTTTCCTGGTACAATTTGTGATTATTTCCAAGTAATACCACTTGCATAGTACTACCAGTGATCTGGGCAGTCTGAGGACAGAAAAGACGCTGCAGTCAAAACGCACTTTGAGTATCACCAAAATCCTCCTCCTCACTCAAGCCCATCGTCTGTGACTGACTGCCTTTGCCTGAGCCTGCTCCGCACACCTTGCCAGCAGTACCTGCATTTCACAGGCTTGAGCTCCTCCACCAGGTCCCTGCTTCACTGCTCAAGCTCTGCACTTGAGCTACCACCACTGCCTCCTTCCCAGCCTCAACAGCCATCCTGCTTTGTCCCATTGCCCCCACACCAAATGTCTCAGAGCTTTCCTGCACACCCCTCCCCTGCCGCCTGCTTCTCCCCTCCGAACACAGCCTTGGGTGCTGCTCTGTACCAGCCACCAAAGGATCAAGCTGCTGAGTCTCCTTTGATGCAGCTGCAACAGCTTTTGGGAAGACTTTCCTGAGCCCTCACCAAGCATACGCACTTCATCACTTGCTTCCACCTTTGCACAGATAAATGCGCCAACAAAATGCCACTTTTTCCTCCTTTTAAACTTTCCATCATGTTTGTCTGGTGCCTTTGCCTCACTTGCTTCAGCGAGCTGACATCTGTTCTCATTAGCTATTTTACTGCTACCACAAATAGTGTGTCCCTTCCCCCAGTCTGCTGTATCTTGACATATATGAAAATTTTGAGCTATCTTGGTACAGACATATTTTTCACTTAAGTGTCTAGCACAATGGGTAAGAGATTTAGTTGAGCAAATTCTAGATAATAATATAGACGTTATATATATATATACACACACACACGGAATAAAGTGAAAAGCAATAATCCAAACAAGATTGTACAGTATTAGTCCTACAAAAACTGCGTTCAGGCATACACATTTTATTCTTCAGGAAACAAAGAAGGGAATAACAAGGACAGGATCTTACAGCTTCCTTAAACTGATTACCCACTTTGGAAAGCAAACTATTGCTTTTTAGTAGAGCTGTGGTTGATGAAGAACCTCTAAATGTGAACCTGAGTGTTTTCTTGAGCGTAAGAGGATTTGTACCTGGGTACAAAACTTGGAGACTCGCATGCCCAAGAGGATGAGTCACCAGTTTGACTGGGCAGACCAAGGGGAGAAAGCAAATAGAAAACAACGGCAGCAGGGGACAAGTTGTACAGGGACTGAAAAGAAGAACCCAAAATTACTTAAATTTGTCATGTATGACAGTAGCAAACAGACATTGCACTTGCAAAGCAGTGTTTCTGCAACAGCATTTAAGATACACTGAACGGACCACACAGTTTATCTAAATATACAAAGAAAGGAAGACTGTAGCTGGTGAGAAAGAAGATAAAGGTCCCACCTTTACAGAGCAAAATAAATTTTAGAAGTTGTTTCTGACAGCTCTGTCCCTGAGGAGATAGAATGTGATAGAAAACTGCATCACATGCTGTGAGCCTGAGGAATCAGTATACAGGTAGAATTTTTAATTTAAGTAACAAAGCTATGAAAAAATCCGAGTATCTTTCTTATCCTCCACCAGCAGAAGCATGCTTTTAGTGGAGAATAAGATCAGAGCCAATGACTGAATTCAGCAGAATGAAACGGTAGGCATAAAGGAAATAATGACATAGTTTGGCATTGCCAACACCATTCACAACTGCTTACTAATTAATAAGTAACACTTTAATCTGACAGGAGTGGACAGCTTAAAGACAAGGAATAAACGTGCATGAAGACTGATCTATGGCTATGTCACATTTTATTTGCCTTTGGCCAGACAAAAACATCCAAGCACATCTATAAGTGCCAGCCACTCTTGCTTTTAGTTCACACTCAGTATACCCAAAAGGGAGGTAAAGTACAAGCAAAAGGAAAAGCTCCTAAAGTACTTTTTAATCTACATAATTATACATTTTTTTCACTGTGTTCATTTAAACATATTTTCATTCTTTATTCTAGTTTGATTTAAAATACTAATAAAACTATCTGTAACTAAATATATATTTACTGCTTCTTACTTTGCTTGCTTATATGCCAGTTCCAGAAATGCTTGCATTTTGCCTCCTTTGGAACAGATTCCAACATACAGCAGGGTGTAATGCTGCCCCACTACAACGTTGCAGAGCACAGAGACAATGCATGGGAAGCAGTTTATCCTCTTGCTTTGAGCAGGATCATCAACTATACTCTGCTCAGCCCACTATGTTATTAATCTCCAACAAAGGCAATCTCACAATATCCCGCATCTTTCTCCAACATTTAACTACTCAGTTTTTCCCCAACATCTCTTATTCCAAATCATTATTTTTTTCTGTACTGAAGTTAATTTCTCTTCATCATCCCCCCAGTGGCCATAAAAAACAAATTATCTTTCCTGTCCCATCCTTTATACCACTTTTTGAATTGAAAGTCTGAATATGTTTCTCTCTTCTACACTAACTTAAATTGTTTCCTCAACTTTTCTTTACAAATATATATATATTTTTTTCCTAAGCTTCTTATTATCTGTGTTCCTTGTGCTGTCTCTAGACTGTATACACCTTTCTCTAGACACAACATAGGAAATTTCGTGAACAACTGGCTGATGGGTTGAGCTCAAATGGAGTTACAACAGGCTGGTGGCCAGTCAGTAGTGGGGTTCCACAGGGCTCCATTTTGGAGTCACTTCTTCTTTATGTTTTTATAATTGATCTGAATGCAGGACTCAAATGCATACTAGGCAACTCTATAGATGATCCTGAGTTAAGAGAAGCTGTTGACTTCCTTGAGGATGGCAAGGCCTTGTAGAGAGATCTTGACAGACAAGAGGGCTGGGCAATCAACAATTGCATGAAATGGATCAAGAGCTAAGTGCTGGCTGCTGCACCTGGCTGCGATGGTGCAGTCCTGGACATACATATAAACTGGGGGATGAGAGGCTGGAGAGCAGCCCTGCAGAAAGGGATCCAAGGTTTTGGGCAACGACAAGTTGAATGTGAGTCAACAGTGTGCCCTGGCAGCCAAAAGGGCCAGCATTACCCTGGTGTCCATCGAGCACGACATGGCTAGCTGGTCAAGGGGAGGGATTGTCCTGGGTGCGGCCTTACCTTGAGCACTGTGTGGGGGCCACAATATAAGAAGGACACAACACTATTAGAGAATGTCCAAAGGAGGTGTAGGAAGATGGCAAAGGGTTTAGAGGAGACGAGCAGCTGAGGACCCTGGGTTTGTTCAGCCCAGAGCAGAGCAGACTGAGAGGAGGCCTCATGGCGGCCTGCAGCTCCCTCATGAGGGGAGCGGAGGGGCAGGCGCTGAGCTCTGATCTCTGGGGACAGCGACAGGACCTGAGGGGACGGCGTGGAGCTGGGACAGGGGAGGGTCAGGCTGGGTGTTAGGGAAAGGTTCTGCACCCAGAGGGTGGTTGGGCACTGGGACAGGCTCCCCAGGGCAATGGTCATGGCACTGTGCCTGACAGAGTTCAAGAAGCCTTTAGACAATGCTTTCAGACACAGGGTTTTGTTTTTGGGTGGTCTTGTGTGGAGTCAGGAGTTTAAACGTAAAGGTCTGTGAAAAACTGGAAAAAATTACCAAGGGAAGCAACAGAGACTTGCACACTGGAGATCTTAAAAAGAGATGAGATACCCATTGGGAAGGACAGAATCCTACCAACTGGCACAGGAAGGAAAGTGACCAATTTATGAGGTTGTCCCAGTCCCACCACCCTGACCAGCAGTAGTGAAACCACAGTCATCAGGCCCACGCTTGCCATCTCTGATGAGAAGGGAATAATACCTTCGTATCAGATTTGCCTATTTTACATTATTGACTCATTTAATGTTATGCAACCACAGTTCGCTCTTCTCAGCGGTTCTCAAAACAGCTGCTTTTTGTTATTCCATACTAGCATGCCTGAAATCTCAGTGTAACCCTCTGCACTTCACTGAAAATGCCACTGTGTTGATTTCAGATACTAGCACCAAAAGTACTTTCGAATTCTGATTCTGTTCACAGAGGCGAACTTCCAAATCTGTAGTTACATATTTACTCTGTATTTTGTTATCCAAATAATTAGTGAAATCGTAGACCCAGAACTGACCCTCAGCAGGACCCTACTTCAGACACTCTTCCAGCATAATAGTAAACCTTTCACAGGTACTTTCAGAGAATGTTATTTCAAATAATTATGCACCCACTTAATGAGAATTCTTCACAAAATTTGATGATAAATCTACATTCCCTCCTTATTATAGTTATGGCTGGAGAAATCGAGTGGTGAAATACAAAAACCTACAGGGAGGTGGCACTTCATAACAGCGCTTGCACACATCTTGTGGAACAGACAAGTTCCTCTCATTGGCTCACTGCGTGCAGGATTCAGGACTGTGGATCCACAGCCACAGAGATCTGCTCGCAGGGATGGTCTTTGGAGCACTGATAAAAGAAGCAGCCTTGCAAAGACAGCACAGAAGCTATCATAGCTGCCTCTCAGAAAAATTAAAGTGAAAGTTCAGATAAAATCTTGCATATTTTGAGGTCTGACCCAATGATGAAGCTCAGGTTATGTACCTGTCTGATGAGACAGTGATGTTGTCCCAAGCAATCAAGAAGAGAAGGCACTGGGGAAGGCTTAGGAAGAGAAGACAGGAGGGATTAATCCGTTTTTAAGCTACGCTGAGCTTCGGGCTATGCATTTATGAAGAGATAACGGACAAAAGTGACAAAAGAAAGCTGAGTTCCAAAGTGCATTTTACAGGAATATTTAGGTTGTCAGGGAAAATGTCTAACACATTTGCTTGTTTCTCAGCAATCCTCAAAGTGATAATTAATTGAAAAATAACAGTTTCATAGGGGTACTCCTCCCCGTGTGGGAACAACTTTTACCAAATGCCAATTAGTGGTTTCCTGTTAAAATCAAATCAAGCTGTTTTTGATAAAGATTTTTAATGAGAAATGTCTAAAGTATGAAAATTTCCCCCACATATATTTCATATAAAATCCCCAACTGACATAATACAGCCTCGCAACTAACATTTTTGGTACATAAAACTCCCTTTTGTGCTTCTTCATTAATTTCAAAAGAAATGTATTTACTAAATATTTAAATCATCCAATAAACAAAGCCTTAAAAAAAGCTTACAAAATAAAATTATAATTTTGATGAAAGCCAATCTTAATCAGTCCTTTTCAGATGCTCCCATAACTCATATTTTACTGATTATTTATTCATTCATCAAACGGATGGCAAATTCTATGATTTTTGAGCTGTTGTCTACTAAATGCATCGCTAGTTTCAACTATTCATCAAATAGATTTGAAGACTAGCAGTAAAATACCAACAAATAATGCAAAGTATAGGTCACTTACAATTCTAGCACTTTTCACCTACAACTCCAAAACATCTGCAGCAACAATATGATAGCAGCTTGAGCTGCTGGCATTGGTAATAATTTGGTTAAAAACAAAGTTAGGGAAACTTTGGAGAACAGATTTTGAAATCTTCCAATGTACCAGACTGAATGCTCTTGGCTATGATCACTGGTTTCTGCCTTGTGCCAAGTGACAACCTCCCTCCCAAGATACCCACTCTCATCCAACCTTCTGCAGGCGTTCCTCATCCAAGTCTTCTCTCCTGATTTTATTTGGGTTGATACCCAATACCAAGCCCGTTCTGCGATTTCTGTGCCCTTCATTCTGATGATAACACTAAGCCATCTCGATTGGTCCTGATACAGTCCTACAG
Organism: Oxyura jamaicensis; assembly: GCF_011077185.1. Lineage (NCBI taxonomy): Eukaryota > Metazoa > Chordata > Aves > Anseriformes > Anatidae > Oxyura > Oxyura jamaicensis. The sequence continues at coordinate 53,609,721 of NC_048896.1, read as the reverse complement.
ACATTTACTGTGTGTCAAATACCCTCTCTGTATCTGCATCGGAGACACAGCTACACAACAACATGTTCAGAGTTTTTCAAAATCATCAATAAGCAAACACTTTCACAGCACCTCTCATTCTGAATCTCGAGTGCTCATGTTTCCACTTCATGCTAAAGAGTGCGCCATGCTTTAAATACTTCATTTTTGTTCCTTCACTACTACTACTAGAGCTAAACTTCGTAAGTGCTGCACTTCCCTTTGCAGTCTTTCTTGTAACTTTATTATGCACATCACCACTGGTATTTTTCCCAAGCAGCAAAACTTTTTGAGACATGTCTTCTCACCTGTGTGATTTCCATATCCTCTGTTTTCATCAAGTCTCAAGTGATTTCTCTCAAATGACCTTATTTCTTATAGATTCTACTGCTGGTGGTCTGTCCTTCATCTTCCAGAAATCCTCTGCCCTGCTTAACAGAACAGCAATCCTATCTGTGAAATATAAGCTGGATGTTTATCTTCTGCAGTCCTATCAACCACATTTTTCATCAGTTCATGGTTAGTCATAAAAAAAAAAAAAAAAAGAATATAGCCATGTTAATCACCTGCTTTACTAAATCACCCTGAACATTTCTAAAATGTTCTGTATGTACTACCTTATGATATTAGCAACCATTCCAGGGAAAATGCAACTCTGCAAAATTACCCATAGTATGATTTGAATCATACGACCTGAGTATCTCTTCACAACTGACAGTGTGGCACATTTCTAAATTCTCCCAACGCTGAAGTAGTTGTGTACGAAATGCCAATAATGACTAAAACTGACACATGCCTCTCTGAGGAGATATGTAAATGACATGCCTGAATGTGCTTGGGCCACCTGCAGACCCAGAAGTTACACACAAGTTTCCTCAGCTTGCTTTCTTTCCAGTATGACAACCGCATGGCTTTGAGGCATGAGAATCATCCCACATTGGTATTGTCTCTGCTCCTTACTGACCAATCTCCTCACTGGGGATGGACTAGTCTTGTAAACTCCTGTTTCACCGTGTCTTCCTTCTCTTGCTCCTTCTGCAGGGATGTTATGCAGGGAAGATTTCCATTACTCAAACATTACAGCACTGGAGGAAGGGGGAGAAGAGCAACCCAAGTTTACACCCAGAGCACATAAATCACCCACGTCAATTTGCAGGAAGCTGTGTGGTACTGGGTGGCTCACAAACATACTGACTGGTGGCTTCGCTTTGTTTTCCTATTTGTTAAACGCCACCTTCTTGCCTCTTGTGTACTTCTAAGATTTAAATTTGCTCTAAATTTCCTCCAAAACCGACTGTGGATTGTTCTTTCTACGAACATCTAACTCCAAAGTCTGCTTTTTGAGCCAGGTATCCTTGCTACTTCTCACACTTTGTTTAGCAAAACATAGAGACTAAAAATGGAAAGCCCTGCACTTGGGAATTGGTGGAAAAAAAGAAGGAAACAGGATTCAAAACAAAATACAAGTTACTAAGGTAATTCTGAAGCAAACTACATATGTGAGAACAAGGAGAAAGAACAACAAATTCACGTGCTAAGGCACAATCTGTGATTGAATAATTTTCCCTGTGACATTAGTGGAGTAAACCACAGCTCTGGAGTCAAGTTGAAACCTGTGAAGTGCCAAAGTAGCAGACAATCAAAAAAGCAACACAACGTCAGAAGAAAGAGCATGCGATTTGCAGAGTTTTAGCATCACTGCTTCTTCAAAATATGCTGTCGTGCAGGACAGAGATATAGAATCTCAAATGTCTTTTTGTCACATGGAAGTAACATTTTCATATTTCTTTGATTTGCACACAAATTAGCTAACTTAGGTCTGCTTACCTAACACGATTACATAGTCTGGACGAGATGTAGGACAGCTGTACGATCCATCCTCTTTCTCAGACCAGGACCAGCTGCAGCCTCATCATTTCTGACAAATGTTTGTCTTAACTGATCTTTAAGATGCCCAGTGACAGACCTCACATCTTTCTCAGACTAACTATTCTAGTTTTCCATTTCCTCACTTCAATCTTCCTTGCTGCTCATTACTTCTTGCCCTGCCTTTCACAGACACAGAAAGCAGATCATCTCCTCCTCCTCTTCAGCAACACTTCATGTTTTTGAAGACACCTGTATCTTCCCTCTTTTCAACCTTCCCTTCAGTCTTTTTTTGGACTAAACAATGCCAACTAACTCAATCTGTCTCCACCAGTCAAGGTTTTAAGACTGCTGATCACTCTCATTGCTTTATGTTAGGCTCTTCCAAATTGGCGCACAGTGTGCCTATAGGCAACTATTGAGGGTTTTAACAAAAACTGCTGCTCGGCACAGTGAGCCTACTATGCCCAAGGTAGTGTCAGAAACGGCAAGTCAGACCTTCACATCTTTTTACTCAGGTGGAAACTCTCTGAAGCAATGGCTCAGTTGAAGCTAAAAGGACAAGTTCCTCTTGCTTCTACAGTTTTCTGCAGTGAAGGAGAAGCGAGAAATGGAAACACACCATCACAGACCGCAGGGTGAGGTTTCAGAAGGGCTCTGGCAATAACCAGCAGCTCTGGAAAGAGGAACGGGAGACACAGGCATACTTTCATAGCAGGGACTACTGTTTTACTGTGGGGAAGAGTGAAAAGGAAATGGACTCACAACACTGCGGAAGGAAATGCAATAATTTGGTGATTCAGGAAAAAACAAAACATTGAGAGCTGTGCAAAGAGAATTTTGGAAACAGCAAAGGGGATTCTGGTCTGCTCCAGCATAGTGAGACAAAAAAATAAACAGAGGTGTAATGAGCTTGCTTGCTTGCTTTTATGCATCTTTGTGAGTGACAAAGATAAACAACAATTCATTTCAGGATCTGTAGGAGAACAGGTTGTCAAATTTAAATTCCCCACAAGGCAGAGAAGCGCTATATCAGGACACAGGTAAAAAGGGGAGTCTACTTTGGTCCCAGGGAGTCAAGAAGACACAGCTGTCCTCTTATCCTGAGAGCATCCTGGAGGTGAAGCCCTAAAAATAAAAGTTTAAGAGCTCATGGGCACTGCAGCCTGAATTCACAGAAGACAGCCAGCCAACACCTGGCAGACAGCACCCCAACAGGATCCATTGCTTTGCTTCAGCTGCATCGCGTAACAACGGCACAAAGGTTGGAGATTTTTTTCACCTTTCCTGGGAGGACCTAAACCTTCTTTCTGTGAAGGCTCCAATTGCCTCTCCTAGCCTTTTGGTTCTAACCAAAGCAAAATCCCAAGTGTACAACATGGCCAGCTCAGGACAGAGCATCCTTTGAGCCCGTGCAGCGAGAGGTGTATACCACTGAAATCAGACAAAACCTCTGAGAGCCTGCATGCACAGTGCCGCCACGTGACGCCAGGCAGGCTGGGGCACGTACTCCCAGCAGGAGACTTGAAAAGTTGCAACTCCTTTGCAAAGCTGGCAGCCGAGGTTGTTATGCCATGAATGGTACGATGGAGCATCCAGCAGATGAAACAGGGAAGTCTGGAGTTCAGCAGGCCTTTGCCAAAAGCCTGAAAGGCTGTTCCTGGAGGAAAGACAAACGGAGCTGGCAGCTGGACGCGAGTCAGAAGGCAGAGCTGAAACTAGCAAAACTTGAAAAAACAAAGAGGGACTGAGAACAGGAACCTGATTATGAGTTTGATTAAGGATTGCTGCATGTGACTTGTGTGCTTTTGGACTGCTGCAGTGTGCCTTCTTGAGCTGACATCATGTATGAAACAAAATCATCTGCAAAATGCAAAGTGCAAGAACAGACTTTCAATACTGTTTTTTAATCAATGCCTGAGAGATTACCAGCCCTCTTCAAAATTCTGCATTTTTTCATCATTCCCAAAGAGTTTCTTAATGGTTGGTTCACGTGACTGTTCAAATAGTTACCTAAACTATTCTTGAGGATGGTTCAGATGAAACCTTAGTGGGGTCGCATCAGGAGCAGGACAAGGGCAGTATCTTGTAACATGGATAAAAACAGACACAGAAGTAGGAAAAATTAATTGCTGAACTTAGTTTCTTATAAGATCCCAAAGAGGAAGATTGCTTTTTTAAATTTTTTTTAATTATTTTTTTTTTATTTTTTTTTTTTAGTATATTCACCAAATGCATGGTGGGGAGTTGGTGCAGCAACAACACTGCCTTAAATGCAGCTGGCTCTCACTCAGAAAGAGCTCTTCTGAAGAGTCACCAACATGGACTCTGTGCAGCAACATGGATATTTCCCTTTGAACCATCTTAGAGCACAGGCAAAATTTATAAGACCTAACAAAATCACAGCACAAGGCAGCATGGTTGCAGGCTACAACCTCTTATGGTTCTATTACTGACTGGGGCTCAATACACCGTACACTACAAATAAAAGCAGGGAAATCAGTGGCACTTTCTCTGCTAGGATAAACCACAGATTTTACCACAATCTCATAATCTGAGGATTTCTATCTAACACAAATGTTTTCTTAGACTGTAGCATCTAGAAAAGTAAGAATGCTCTTTGAAACAATAGTAGCGACAGCCAAAACAACGGTAGGTACCAGAACTAGGTTGGTCCAGCTAAAATCCAAGAAAAATTGACAACATGAGGTTTGGCTTTACAAAAACCACGAACAACTTATTGCTGTATATTGGTAAAAGTCTCTCAGAAGAACTAACACGAACCCAGCTGAATTTTCAAGTAAAAAAAAACAAACAACACACACACACACAAAAAAACTTGATTCCCCCAAGAGGAAAATGCTCCATAATAAAAGCAAATAAAAATGCAGTTGAAGTTAATTGGCATTTCAAAACGCTTTGCAGTTAAATTTTAAATGAAAAATAAAAATTAACCATACACGTACTCAAAATTGCTTTATGGTTTCTTACACAGACATTTTTTTTCCTTTCAGATTTAGGAAACCTTGGTTAGTAGTAAGTTGGTAGACCAAGAGGTGCTGTATTTAAGTTCTTAGTTTTCATTTTTCTTATACTTGTATTTTTTCCCCTTCCTTTTCTCCCAACTGCTTTCTTTTTCTCAAAAAGATATTAAAAAAAATATAAACACATAAGCTGCAGTAACTGAAAATAATATCATAGTTTCAAATCTCTACTAGTATAAGTTATTAAACAGAAAATGGAAAAAGGTGAAATACTGTATCTTATTACTGATTCTCTCATTTAATCTATTTTTCATATTATTGAAATATTTTAATGTATAAAAAATAAGGAGATGTGCAAGCAAAGACTACAAATCACACACAGCATCTTGTGCATGAAGTGTCTTACATATGTAAATGTATGCAAAACCAAGATTCAGATTTCACAGGCAGTCTCTGCAGACAGAGCAATGAACTATGTAATTTGCAAGGTGAAATCTACTTTATTTCCCTTCAATATCTGAAGGGTACTTCAGCAAGCTCTCTGCTTACTGTTGTGGGAGAGCAGAGCTGCTTAGTCTCAGAACTGCTTTACATGGGAGCTGAGGCAGGAAGGGATCATGGTCCTACACCAAAAAGGTGTTGACCTTTTTGTCCTGTAAGCATATAAAACACATTGCATAGCAGAAGAGGGACCGTCAGCACTCACGCAGCAGCACCAGGAGTGCTGCTTTGTCACTAGGTCACGCCAGAGGGGCAAGGACGAACCTGCCAATAAAAGGGGTCAGTGGTGGGATGGGGTCCTCTCAAGCCACACCACACAAAACATTTCCCTTCTCCAGCTTTTCAGCACAGAGTGTGGTGTGCAGCAAGAGTGAAACTGGGAGGCTGCTGTAAGCCACCGATTGCCTTGCAGGGTGCAGCTGGTGGCGTGCAAGAAGCCACGCTGAGCACCTGTGTGGGGCTACAGGGTTTGAGCACGACCCCTCCAGGCTGCTGTGGGGATGGGTGTGAGTAAGGAACGGCAGCGCGAGGTGGGAGTCGAATGAAAATGTCTCGTGCGGAAGTGAGAGACTCGACAAATCTGATCACAGCGTATGCTGGAAGAAACTTCACAACTCATGAAGTCATTCTGGTCCATAATTAACTGAAAATTAATTACAGAATCTTGAAAAGAGCATAAACCAAAAATGGGCCAGCATACCTTCATAGTGCAGTTGCTCACTCTGAATCTCTTCCAATAATTAAGTCTAGCATATGGCACTGGAGTTTAAAAAAAACAACAACCACACAACAAACAAACTATGATTCCCAAAAAAGTTTGAGAGTCCTGCCTGCTGAAGGGATATGTCTGTCTGCAGTGCACAGGCACACTTTCTAGAAATGAGTAGGATGAATTAATTTGGTATTTGGCAACTTCAGCTTTGCAGAAATTACAGGTTGCAGATGCTTCTTATGAAATCAAAACAAAAATCGAGAAAAGAACGTAATTAGGTAAATTATTTGCTGACTTGATGAATAATTCTCTAAAGACTATTAGAGGATAAGAGCATGGAGAACTCCACAATTTTTCAACAAACAAAAGGAGAAGGTAAACAATAAAACTGCTACATTAATTTGGTTGAGCATTCATAACAAGGTGTAGTTTGTAGCACTGAATTACACGTATTTTTGTAAAAGGTGCTTAAAGCATGGCATGCTGCCACACATCAAAATATTATTTTTTTGTATAGAAAAAATAGTTAGCATGCTGCGAAGTAGAAGATATCTGATCAAAACAAACCTGCAACACTTTGGCACAGTAAACGAAAGAAAGTTAAAAAAATTGAGAAAGAATATAACTGAAAAAACAAAAAACAAAGATCAGTAGATTAATCAGAGATTGAGCAAAAATGTGTTGCAGGAAACACGGAAAAATCTTTCTGATTTCCATTTTTCCACTACAGAGATGAGTAGCTTTGGTTACAGTAGGAAGACAATCAGAAATTTTCACATTACAAGATGTTTTCTCTTTGCTTTCTAAAACACCCTATTGTGGTAACTGGGAGCTGGGTGGCAGCCTGGGGTGCAGCCTCCCTGTAGAGAGAGAGGGATGCAAAAGAGAGTCAAATTTTTTTCCAGCCCATGGAAGACAGGAACTTGTCCTGTACAGCAACAGTTCTTCTGTATCAATTGCTTTATTCCCCCATCAAAGTGAGGGCATAAATCACAGTAATCATCCAAAAGTAGAAATGTCCATGGCTTCAGCAGCTTGCCCACTCCTCAGCCCTGAGCTACGCTTATGACCCTTTTGCATATCACCTTGCTATTTTTCCCATTAATCAGACACATAGGCATCTCCAGTGCCATTTGTTTTTTGTGTTTACCTTTGCTTCCATTTGGAGGGTGAGAGCTTAAATTAGATCTACTGCACAAAGAGCACAGCACTGTGCAGTGTGACTCAGCTAGAGAGAGTACTATGCTGCAAATAGGATTTAAACTAAATCGCATTTATAAATTCATTTTCCTCCAGCTCTTTACTGCTCACAATGCCTAACAAAATACTTGCATGTTTTTGTTATAAGTCCAAACTAGAAACAGGTAAAAGTAATTTTTTATAGGAGTAGCGTATATCCTTGGCAAAACTAGGCTGTCCACTGATGAAACTACAAGCTATCATGTATCTTCATAACAGTATGAACACACACTGTATACTCAAGTTAATTATGAAATATTGTTTCTTAGTACCAAACCTTGGAAATTTCTGTGAAAAGAAAATTGCTGTTTTCAAATCTGCATTAATAACTATTCTTGCCACTTCAACCTCTTTTTTCATTATGATCTCCATCATATAAGAAACCCCTGCAACAGCACATGTAAGTTCCCAAAATTAAGTCTGAGATGCTGTGTTGCTCCTCCAAAGATGCCCAATGCAAAGAGTGCCACCGAGGAAGGAGGACTTAAGCTGCTAATGGCTTTAAGCCATCAACGTTTCCTACCAGACCGGGGCCAGCTCAAAGACTGAAAGGTCTGTTAGTGTGATTTGGCAGCCCTGTCTCTGGGCTGCAGTCTGGCAGTCCTCCCCCCTGCCTCCAACATGGCTTTTCTCTACTGGACCATGCACAAGGCAACATATTGCATCCCCATCCGCAGCCATGTCCCTACCATCTTCTCCACTGCAACAATGGAAGGACTGCTTTATGCCGTTTAGGTTCTCTTATGTGGCAGAAAAGGATTGAATCAGGACTGAGAATTTCATCTTAGTTTCTCTAAGTGAAGGAAATCACCAAAACAGCTAAAACCACAAAGCTCATCTGCACGTCTCTACAACTGCATTGTAGAGGTAGGCTCTGCCTCCTAGGTCATTAAATGAAGATCAGTATTTGCAAACAAATTCCAGCAGACTACCGAGATCCAAACAAAAGGGAAGATTTTTCAATGTATTCCTCATTTACAGCACTTTGGCAAATGCAAAAAGCAACCCCATCAAACTAAGCTTATGCCCAGCAATTTGGCCTGTTCTCCTTTAGGAATCAGAAACAAGGGGCCTAGGGGGCAATGCAGCATCTCAAAACTGGCAGAGAGGTGTGAAAAAGGTCCTAATGGGAGAAAAGGGTAGGGCTACTCTCCACAACGAGTGAGGAACAGCTTGCTTGAGCATTTCTGCCACAAGATAAGGCACAAAAAGAAGATGGGGAGGTAGAAAAGGCATCAGGAAGCACACATGAACCTGCATTTTGCATAGAACCTACGAAAGACAAGCAGCTAAATGTGTCTACAGAACTAAACTAAAGCAGTTCTAACAGTAGGTCCAGGTGGATAAAAAAATAATTGAGAGAGAGGAAAGAATTTCGAGGAATTATGTGACCACGTTATAACTTTCTGTAACAGTAAAAACATCCTAAGGAAATGGTTACTCTGTGCATCAGGGAAAGGACCTGTAGCAGTACCCAAACCCCCAGCCACAGACTCTATAATAAACCTGAGTGTTGGGAAAAAGTGATTTATAATACAATTTGCTCAGGGAGATGACTCGTAACAAGATGCCTACTGAAGCACAGACAGAATTGTGTAGACATTGTAATTGAAGAATTAAAACAATGGAAAAAACTATTATAAGTTTTGTTAAAATACAGTGTTCAAGATACTTTTAATTATTAAGAAAAGTTTTTGCCTTTTGTTATAGGCATATGAATGACAGAGAAACATCATGAAAGTAATTGCATATACAAACAGTTGCAAAATGAATCAATATAAATGTCAAATAAGCATCAACAAAAAAAGTTGAGAGGTTTCACTGCATGTGCATTTGTTTTTCATGGTGGTATAAAATGTTTTTTAGTATTCTAGAGAATGCTCATCACCAAAAAAAATTATGCAAGCCTTGAAGCCTTAACACTTTTAGCTATATGAGCTTCCAGTAAAATTACTGTCATCATAAAACACCCACTTTCTTTTTTCTGAGCCATAGAATACATATCTCCAAAAGCTGATTTAGAATGACAATAGAGTTTATTAGCTATTAAGCACTTCTTCAGGATAATTCCACCTTAAACTTCGGAGATTATGCAGCTGCCAGAACTATAAAAAGGCTGCACATTTCCAATATTTTTGCCTAATCAAATTAAGAGACCAAACTATTAATATTCTACTTACCTCCTAGATTCATTCCAGCTTGCAGACATTTCTGCAATCGACAGGCTGGGCAGTTCTTCCTCCGAATCTTATCAATTATGCAGTCGTTCCTTCCCGCACACAGATAATTGTGCTGTCCTGAATGAACCAAAAACCGAAATGCTTTATTAGAGTATGTATTTAAATAATTCCAATTTATTTTCCTCTCATTTTGCAGTCATTTTGGGTTTCTTATTAATGCAGAAATTCCCAATCCCATTCTTTGGTCTTCCCAGTAACCTTAGTAACTTATCACGGGCCTTACTATGAGCTTTTCTTCTGCTTAATTTGGGAAAGAGCTCTTTCTTCTAAGCAGGACTTCACTTTTTTTTCTTTTTTTTTTTTTTCTTCATACAACAACTGATTGGTTTGATCTTTTTCAAATATCCTTACATGTGCAGTACCACAAAGCAGCCCAGCAACTCAGTTATATACCCAAGGGCCAGTCTCGTGTTAAAGAAGTTCATGACCTGAGGCAGAAATGCCAGGTGAAGGTTGATGTTCTGAATATACTCCATTTTCTTTAACCAGTTCACAGAGTGCTTGATTTCTGATTTAATACCTTCTTCTACATAGCAAGTTTCTGAAGGGTTTACCAAAGCAGGTTTAAATCACAACATATCATTTCTGTTCTGTAAAGCCCCACAGAAACACTCATGAAGAGACAGCAGGTATTTAATACACAACATTTAGCAGAAGGGAAATACATGGCAAGATGGAAAATAGGCTGGCATTTAACAACTTGAAGACTCAAAAGGAGTTTTGCTTTGTGGGAGGAATGTAGGTAGAGCAAACGGATGCGGCGTGCCAGGCAAGGGCAGCACCACATACATGGACTTTTCAAAATAAGGTGCTTGAATTGGATGTGGAAGAAAGGAAGCCACAAGGGGTTAGTGCAGCATGACAGGAAAAGAAAGAGAAAGATTATCTGAGCTGCCTGAATCCAGAGGTGGCACACTGGGATGTGGGGAAGCCACAAGAAGCAATTGCAGCAAATGTGACAAAAAGGATACAAAGAGTTTCCAGAAGGATGAAAGGAAAGGACACAGCTCACAAAAGTACAATGCTGCAGGATTTGCTAGCACCCAAAATTTGAGAAAACAGTCCAGTGTAAAATACAACAATGTGCTGCAGGTGTACACAGCTGGCACTGTAAGAGCTACCAAGCCCTGGGGAGAGGCATTTTAGAAAGAAGGTAAGAAACTCATTAGTCTGTAAACTAAACACAAGTTTGTAACAAAGATACACAAGACAGAGGGAAAAAAATAGGACTGCAACTGCAGTTATACCAATGAGGAATAAAATTGAGAGATTCATAAGCAATGAAGATGAAATGTACAGGGAAGCGGGAACAAAGACGCATGCTCGATAAGGGGACAGAGCTGCTGCAGAACAAGAGGTTTAAGGTATTTTTGCCGAGACATTTTCCACAATACACAAATGCCTCCTCAGGGAAAGTCAAAGAGAATATTCATGGGACACAGGAGACCTGGGTTCTATTTTAGGTTCTTTCAGGAATTGGCCTTAAAACTTCAGATAAGTAATTTGCTATCTCTACATCTGACTTCCGTTCACCCCTAGCCAACATTATCTATTTAGACAGTGAACTCAAATTTGGGCTATTTCTTGCATCTCTTCACTGAGCATCACACACAAAGATTGATTCAACCTTATTTGAGCAAGCAAAGTGTTACTGTAATACCACAGAGTTATTGTCACTTAGATAATAACTCTTTAGATGTCTAACCACCAAGCAGATTGACAAGTCAGTGCTTTTATTAAGGGACTTCAACTAGCACTGTGGCACCGCCGAAAAACAATAAAACGTGGGCACAATAATTCATGAAATGAAGCTCATGAAGTTATGCCAGACATGTTCAAGATGAACAATAATTTAGTGACAGCATCAATATCCATCAGCTGATCTTTAAGTAGGCCTGCTAAAATAATAAAAAGATAAAATTCTTAGCTAATCACAGACTGAAAACCTGCTTATCACATAATGTTTATAGTATGGAGTGATCTGTACAAAAACCAGATACACAAGAGAAGAATGTACTTAATTCCTATTTGCATTTTTGCTCTGTACTGAACACATCTCCTAAAGAAGCAGCAGCATGAAAGTGAAATTAAAGTGGAAAACACAAGTGTTTAAAATAATGATACACAGCATAAAGATGGTTTATATATCTTTACAAACACTGGTATCTGGATTCTTATACTGATTTTGTGGAGAAAGGGGAAAAATAGTTATTTTTTGGTGAGGAATGTAAGTACGATTGTTCAGTGTTCATACAATGTCCTTTGTACATCACAGAGTACTGCAATACCATTTTTAGGCTTTCACAGGCGGGTGCAGGCTATTAATATGACAAGTCAGCTCTAATGCTGCAAAATGAACCCCATTGCAGAACCTCCCTGAAGGCAGTTTGTTCTATGAAACTGTACACCTGTTAAGTCAACATTTTTCATTACTGCTTTCAAAAGCTAATGAGTTTAATAAAAAGAGGTTAACATTTATGTACTCCATGATAATTACTTGGGTCACATTCTTAAATATTGTAGAAACGTTTATTTGCCTCGATCACTGTCACATGGTGACTTCATAAGGAATCCTCCCACTATAGCTGAGTACTTCCATAAGTCACACTTCAAATGGTTTAGGTAGCCTGTAATTAATACTTTCTAACCCATCAACTCTAGGCTAAATAATTTCAGAAAACATAATTTAGTAAAGGCTCCTCAGTTTTTGAATCGTGTATCTCTGAATACTAACATATGGTACAAGATCTGTAAGTAGTTTTTCTAGTAAGCAAATGTCTTCTGTAGATCAGAGAGATCATTAAATTTATTTTATTTTCTTGTATTTATTAATTAAATAACCATGGCCATCTTAAAACTTACATTAATGAAAATAACTTGAAAACCCTTAAAAAAGGGAAGAGATCAGTATTTAGGCAAACCTTCTATGTATAGTACAGTATCACATACTAAAGAAAAAAAATTCAACTGAATATGATTTTTTTTTATCATCACCTATTATGAAAAAAGCTTCAGATTTCCATGCAATCAAAACATTATTTCTGAAATAAAACTGATTCTGAAAAATAAGTTAGTAAAGCAAAGACTCTCATAATGAATCAGAATCTTCCATTTCTGTAGCATGATCCTCACTCGTGCCCCTTATCTTCAAAATAAAACAAAACCAAACAAACCTACACACCTGCGACTGATGTGACTCTCTCAAGACCTTCCAGACTCTTCAGGTTCTCAATGAAGTGATGGAGATCATCCTGCAAGGAGGCTGTTGCTTTCGTGGTGGCTAGATTTTTAACCCTCTCAGGAAGCATATTGATCTTTCCATATAGCTTATGCTTAGCTTAACCCAGTTATTCTTTTTATCCAGTTTAATCACCCACAAGTGGGTTGGAAAGCGACAGAGTAGATATCAAATTCTCATCTCCCATGTGCTAATGCATTAAGATGAAAGTGATTTTTATATATACCCTCATTAAGTGCATTTATACGAGGTAATTCCTATTCCATTTAAAATACATAGATACAAAAGATGCCAGGAAAATTTCCAGTTCAAAATAAATAATGAATACATACTACACTGTTGCATATTAAGAAGAAATAAAGGTCTGTCATATTCACGGTACAGCTGAAGGAATATTTTAGTTTGCACTTTTCAAGTTACTATGTCACTATATCCCACAGGAAGACACATAATAAACCACACACAAGAATATTTAACAGATGAGAGAACTGAAAAGCATTTAAAGTCTTTGATTCCCTAATTTTATAGGACTACGAAAGAAAACAAAAAGGAAGTACTCATGAAGTTGAGTCTTGTCCTCTTACTGCATTTTCTTGAACAAGCAAAATTCAGAAGGGGAGAGGAAAAAAAGCAGTTCTTATCTGGCCTATGAATTACTGCCCAAATAAGGCTGCAGCAGAAACCTGCAGCATCGGTTGTGCCTTTATCCACTTTAAAATTCCATCATAGTGACTGAACCACGAGTCCCAAAAAGTGACTTGCTCAGATGAGCTCATATACGCGGGCAGAGCGCTACTGCACTCTTCATGATACATCAAGCCATGCAAGTCCGCAGTAGGAACGGGGTCTAAATATTTCTTGCCAGTAATATTTCTGTTACTGTCTAAGGCAAAATTAGAAAATTACAGCAGTTTGTGAAATATTCCACATGTTCTCTCTGCTGCCTTTTTTTTTTTTTCTTAAAGTTTTTCAAAGTCTAAGTCAGGAACTGCAAGTCATTACTAAGTCCTCTATATTTCTGCTCTCTTGTTAAAATAGCAACTACTATGATCAAGTGTTAAACGTCGTAAAGAAAAAAAAAGGAAAGAAAGAAAAAAGAAAGAAGAAAAAAGCGTAGTGCTGGAAGAGGATCCAAAGACTGTTTAATTCAAGCCCACTCATGGAAGCAAGATAAGACTAGCTTCATAGTTCAGGCAGATTTTTTTCACCCCTCTAAATTTGCCTACGAACCTTCTGAGGAAAGGTTTTCTGCAACTTCCCTGCAAACCATGTGACTAGGCCAGTGATTAGTGAGCCTTTAGGCTGTATTTTTTCCCTTTGCAGTTAACCTAAACAGGAATATTTTGCAACAGAAAGGGAAGTTAGCACTCCCCCCAAGACACACAGAGTAATAGACTGTCATCTCCTTTACAACAATCTCATGCTTATCAAAAAATGTATGTTCCCCATCTCTTTGCTAGACTAAACAAATCCAGTTCTCTCAATCTTTCCTCACAGGTCATGTTTCCTAAATCTGTCATCATTCCTCTTATTCTTCTCTGCTTTCTTTCATAAAACATAGCGCCCAACACTGGATGTGTTCCTCTCGCTGAGTTTCACCATCGCTAAGCACAATAACATGGTTACTTCCTGCACCTTGCACACAACACTCCTGCTAATACAATCCTGCACCACATTTGTCTTTTGGCAATTGCATTGCCTGGTTGACTCATGCTCGCTCGGGCTCCGCTCCGCCGCCCAGCTCCTTTCCTGCAGCCCTGCTGCCTTGTTCCCTGCCTTGTGCTGGAGGCATTGCCCGCCTTCACCCGGGAGCTGATGCTCTCTCTTTCCTTGGCTGGGGCTACTGCAGCATCCCCTGGGAAAGACAAGGGGAAAGTCTGAAAGCTGGCCTCTGAAATGGCAGCGAATTTTGGGACCCAAAACAAAGGCGCGATTGAGGAAGCCTCGCAAAAGTAGGGGAAAGTGTGAAAACAGGAGCGGCAGCTAAGGAGCAAATAAAGCAGAACAGGCTTTAAAAAAACTCAACTTCTAAAATAACATCTCACTGAAGTATATAAAAACGCATGTGAAATTCACAAATTTTCCTTCTCCCTCCACAAAGAGAATTAATACATTAACTCTGAAAACTAAGGCAAAGTTGCCTTCCTGCAGCAGAGGCCAGCTTGGGGTTGAAGGAGCCAGAATTCCCCTCCAGCCCCACGGCCTGGAGCTGCCCATCAGGGCTATGATCCCTTTGGAGCCTCTGGGCTAGCACCAGGGCTGGGTTGTCCCCATAGTCCCTTGCCCACAAGGACACAATAAAAGTCTTTTGGGTTTAAATGCTGATCAGCACTGGCTCGAGCAGGTGCACAGAGATGTTAAATGTTACTACCTGGCCTCCTCGGCACAGGGAAGCTCATCTGAAGACCCTCCTGCTGCTTGTCTGCATTTGCTAGCGTAACCACCCACTTTACCCATTATCCTAGTGAATGACAGGGGAGAAAAAAATCTGGGTTCAATGTCTATACTTCTACATTATGAGCCCCTCAATTCCATAAGCATTTTTTACTGCTCTTCTCCATCCCTCCCCTTTACCCACCAGCCCCTCGATGGCCCCTGCAGCCACTTTTCTCTGCTGAAGGAAGCACA
Source organism: Oxyura jamaicensis (assembly GCF_011077185.1). NCBI lineage: Eukaryota > Metazoa > Chordata > Aves > Anseriformes > Anatidae > Oxyura > Oxyura jamaicensis. The sequence goes on along the minus strand of NC_048896.1, from coordinate 53,594,295 downwards.
AAAAACCTGTGGCAGATGATCAGTAGGAGGAAAGGATGCCTCTCACCTTGACAGTATCTGGTCAGCAAACAGAACTTCGTGTTGGGAATTCCTGCTTGCTGGCATAGCCCTAATGAAGGGGGTTGCCTCCTGCAACACATATCCTGCACATCCCAGCCTCTTGTCCATGCTCTCAGGCTACGTGATGTGCTCCTCTCAGCCAGCTCCGAGACCTTCGCATATTTTGTGAAACCGTTGTTACTACTGTAATCCACACAAGCTCTTGTAATTAATAAAAATAAACTGTTTCTTTTTATAGATCAAATATAAATAAAATTCCTGCTAAAGCTTGTCACAATAATTTCCCATATGAAAAAAAGGATTTTCTCTTTCAAAGGAATTATATCACACTTTGAAGAAACAAACTGCATATACCTGAGGTTTTTATTTCACAATCTGCCGTAGGTACTCTCAAATAAATCAGCATGATAAGTACAGTAAGATGAATCTCTTTCAAAATTTCAGTTTTCCCACTGCCTCTATTCCTTACAATTAAAAAAAAAAAAAAAGTAAAGTAAAAAGCCTGCTATTCAACGGAAATCAGAACTGCATTTTCATTTAAAAGGTCCATTTGTTACACAGTTGAGTTTTTTTTTTTTTTTTTTTTTTTTTTTAAGCAGTTGACAACTGCCCAGCAACAGCAGCCTATGTTTGCAGTCACTATTTTAGGCTACATCACATGTCAATTACATAACCTTGTTTTACTGCTCTTGAACTGGTTCGAACAACCTGGGAAACAGATTAGGGCAGTCCCTCCCGAGCTGCAGTCCCAGCGCAGCCGCAGCCCCCTCCTCCCCACTGCAGCTCCCGGGGCTGTGGCCACGGCGGGTCCCTCTCTGCAGTTGGTTACTCATTGCTAGACCTACCTGAAGCATTTGGTAATTAACTTCTTCAGCTCTGCTTAAACCAGTCTGGTCTGACCATGGTAAACTAATAAACTCGGTTCCTCATGCTAAGATTTATGAGTAATGCAGAATAAGCTTATAAATGCCACAGACAAGGTACAGAGCTGAGATATGAATATTGCCCCTTAGTTTTATACAGTGAATGCTCACTGTTTGTGTTTCTGATACTGATCTCAGGGTTTCCCAAAACTCAGGCCCACTTCAGGGTCTACCTCCTTCATCACTCCACAGCTCTACTCTTCTGGGTGTACCACTCCCAGACCAAACACTTTTCGGCTGCAGACAAAAGTTGTATCTGTCAATTGTTCAAGACAACAATATTGATCCATGAAGGTAATTATTACCAATTGTGCTTAGTATAGTCTACAACCTTCTCTGAAGCATGAATTTAGAGCTTTCCCTCCATTATTTTAAAGACTTAAGATTTGTGTTGATTTTGGAAAAATACTCACCACACTGGGATATTGCCTACTTGCTGCTCATTCTCTTGCTACTTCTAGACCCCAAGACACCTCCCCGTTTTTTTAGCCATTAGTGGATTCATTTATCTACATTTTCTGTTATAATTTTGTAATTCTCCTTCCCCTGCCCTTTTTTTTTTCTTTCCTTCAGTAAAGTTTATTTTCTCACCTACCCTTCTCCCTTATCTACTTTCATCTTTAGTGCTCTACCCCTCTTCTCCTGTTCCACAACTATTTCTTCAGGTTGTTCATTTCCTTCCAAATGCGTCATTTCCTCCGCTCAACCTGTAACTAGTCATTTCATAGGGTGCTTTTACACTGCAGTCAAAGGTTACAGCTCATTTCATACACCCAAGCAAAGTAGCGCAAAACCAGCTGGGATATGGATAAAAGCACAGTCTCAAGAGCATCGCTCGCTGTGGGGTCTACAGAATCCGGCTAGGGTGCTTTTAAAAGCACGGGCACATCAGTTACTTGGTGCTCAAATATTGAGAACAGTCTGTTAACTCCAGCAACACACTATTTTTCTATGTGTTTTATACCTTGTGTTTAACTACTATTTCTCATTACCATGTTATACAAGGTACCGACTGAAATACATGCTACCAATTCTTTCCAAGTATCCCAGAGAAAGAGCTGCAGGTCGTTCTCAGGTGGGGATTACATTATGATCAAACACCCTGTGCATGGACTACCACACGTTTCCTCCAGAAAGCTGAAATTTGAAAGGAAAGATGAAGTACCAGTGCTTCTACCCGCGGTGACTATGGATATAAAGCCAACTTCCTTTCTTTCTGGAAGTGAAGCAGGGACTGCTGCGTCCCCTCTAGTGCTTTTTTACAGCATCACAGCTGCGTATCGATAGAGACTACATGCAAACGTCTACTTTAAATCTCTGCAGCCAAAATGGGGAATATGCTTTCCCCAGGATTAGCCATCAGTGAATACCTAATGCAATAGCTAGAGAAATACGATACGTGGAAGTTTTCAAGTTGCCATACTACTGTGTTCTCCCCATGCACATCAAAGAGGGCTGATTTCAGTGCTCTGGCGATTCCGATATGGAGACTGTCTCCTGCTGCTTCTCCCTCAGGAAACTTGCTTTCACACTGGCCTGAGACCAGGTTAACACAAACAATTGGTACGTCTGGTGATCCTGGCAAAGGAGACGAGAAGTCATAAAAATTGTTCTCACTCACTATTTTAAGCAGACTGAAAGGGCATCGATGAGAGGGATCAAGGAGAGAGAGGAAATTTGGCAAGGGAGCCTGGGATGTAGCCTAAACGAGGCTAGTGTTCTGCAGGAGAAACCATCCAGCAGAGATGAACTCTTATTAACAACAGTGAGACAAGTCAGAAAGAAAACACACATAAATTTCTATTATTTGAGACACATGCATTTGCTTGTGTCGTGTTTAGAACATGCTGCACAACCTTGGAAAGCTTCTCAAAGTCTTTGCTTGGGACCTCCAGCCATCCTGTTATCCAGGGGGACTGAACCACTGGCACAAGATATGCCCCAGGCTGGAACTTGGAGAAAACCTGGGCTGCAACCATCCCCAGGGCTCCTCCAAGCGCTGGGCTTTGGGGTCCCACCTGCATCTCCACAATAGAGGCAGAGTTTGCACCAAGCAGCCACACCAACAGTTGGGTGAGGAGGAGAGCTGGGGCCTCCCGAAGCCCAGAGCACCCAACAAAGCTCTTGGTTCAGCATGATCGAAGTTTAAACCTGACCATGCAGCATGGTGGATGCTCTGCAAAAGGAGCTTAACTACACGGTAATTCTCTTTTTATGCAGAAATGTTGAATCATACTAAATAGCACAGAAAAGGAAGAGGAGAAAAAAAAAAAAAAAAAAAGACATTTTACAGGCAAAGTATCTGATTCTTGCAAAGCATTTCAGATCCAGTGAAATCACACTGCATTGGAAATCTGGTTAGGAGGAAAACCAAGGAAAAATATCTACAAACACCAAAATATCCTGTTACAGAGCTAAATCATTTTGTTTCTGTTTTGAAGTCAGTTTTCTGTTCAATTGTTTTTGATTTTATATTATACTGTATACAGTAAGACAGAGTAACAATTAAATGTTCAGATGATACTGAGATATCTAATGTTGTATCTTTGTTTTTGACAAACTCAGATATCTAATATTTTATAGCATTTTATTCTACTGCAAGTTTCCAATTTCTCATTTTGGTTTGAATTTTAAATGAAGACTAATTTTGAAGTCTCTAAATTCTGTTATCTGCAGAGCAGCATGCATGGTAGATTTACAAGAGATCATGTTGCACGCACGATGCTTACCTCTGCTTTCCCATGCTAAAAATCTGATAAGGCATTCTTGACATACTACAAATTTTCATGCACTTTGATGGAAAATGTCTATGTACAAGACATGGCATAGAAGGACAGCAAATGCTTTTTTGCATGATGCTTATTTGAAAGCCAAACTGCAACAGAAATGTCCTTCCACTTTTACTGATACAAACTGTCAACTATTCTGCTGCACTCACATACATGATGTTGTGTCTTGCTCTATGACTAGCTCACTATGCTTCACTGTTACAACCAGACTTTAGGAAGTACACGCTGTGATGTAAGATCTACGTGAAATATGAAGTTCAATTAAGGGAAGGTTTAAGGGGGAGGAGGGGGCTGCATTCTGGAACACGCATCGCTGCTGTGTAACGTAAGGATGCGTTGTTGATGGTATGGCTCCCTAAGGTGAATGCTCTACTGAAAATATTCACCTCCATAAAAATATTCATATTTTAAGTGTACGCAGGCCCTGGGAGTTGAATGGAGAGATTCTATCTCGAGCCACTTAGTCTGCCTCGCGATCCTACTGATACACTCAGGCATGTATCAAATGGTCTTTGCAGCAATCATTTGAGAGGGCAAACTAAGAAAGAGCTTCTATTCTCACAGGGCAGACTTGGAAAATCAAGGCACACAGTCGGTGTTAACCTTGGGTTTGTCAATTCCATTTTGTAATTTGGAATTCTGGGCAGACTCCTTCAATGAGATTCATGGTATTTATATAAGATACAGAAAAACAGGTAGTTTCTTTCCTGCAGTAAAACTTTTCCCAACTCTTGATCTCAGTGAAAATTTTCTGTTAAAGTAACTATCCAAATGGTTTGCGAAAAACAAAGAAGTTCAAGTCTGCTATGTTCTTGCAGTCAGCATGTTCAGCAGATTATAAATTTTATTCTGTGTGAATGACACATTATCTTCAAAGCATATTTTTCTCTTCCATTTTTCATGTACAGTTTACTACAGATCACACTGGAAATATGCTAAATCCATAAAAATGAATATTATTATGAATAATGGCAACAATTTAAAATATGGCCAGCACATACATTGACAGATCTTTTCCTCTGGAACCCTGGTCACTAATAATTCTCTTTTAAAGGCTGAAAGCAATACAGTCAGAGGCTTTTAACAGAATCTCTTGAGATCACAAACACAGAAACGTTGACCAAAATACTACTTGATGCTCACTGAGGTGAGCTTAACAGTTTTCTGGGTTTGTTTGCTGGTTTAAAAAGAAGCCTGCTTTATCCCTTTGAAATATGTAAAAGTATTCCTGTTTGTTATATATTTTCAATTTATCTATGCACTTATTTGTATTTACCAGGAACCTCAGCTCTGTGTTCTTCTGGGTAAGGCTGAACAGTCAGAAGAAAGTGGATGAGGGCGTATCAGAACATTTGATGATTATAATGAAATTTCCCAGCATGTTTACTATTAAACATAAACCAGAAGTAGAATGAAGTAGCCAAAAGGATATTACGCTGATCACGAAACCTACTTGAATCTTTAAGGAGATGACTGGGTCTCTGCAAGAACCCCCTGAAGCTGGTGCAGAATTTCTAGGCTGATATATGAGAGAGCCACGGGTCCAAGGCCTCTTTCCCCCGAATTTAGGTCAAGCTTGCTGGGTAGCCCTGCCTACAGTCATCATTCACAGCCCCCTGAAAAGCAGCTTCTGAATGGATCGTGGCATCCCTCCCATGCCCCTGGAAACTGCTACTTCACCCTCTGCTTATTCACCCCAGCCTGAGAGGCTGAGCAAGAATTAATTCACCAGCAAAAACACAGGCAAGGCTTTGATTCAAGCAATTATCCCAATTTTAGCACAGCTCCCCTCATCTTGCTGGTGATGCTCCTGTGATCCCATTCAGCCAGCCAAGCTGGATCTGACTACAGCACCGGAATCAGCGAGCTGGGGGAAAGCTACAGGGAAAATGCATTTCTGTCTTGAGGCAGCAAGCCCAGGTGTCACCCACTGGTGATGTTTTGCACAGGAATCTCATGACTCGAATAACTAAAACTATGGGTAGCTCAGTTCACATGCTGTATCATTTTCAATGCCTATAAAGTTATTACTGAGTATTAAAAAGTCATCTATTAAAGCATACCAAATTTTGCAGACAATTTGCACGTCAGGGTGGGATCTTAAAAGGGATCATGCCTTTCCTTCACAATAAGAAAAGGGATATTTAGGTAAAAACAAGTATGACAAATTTCAGCCCAAATGACAGTGGCCACTGGAAATAAAATTGAAAATCAGACCTAGACTAACAGGCTAAAAGTCATCACAAGGCATAATTACAGCATCACCACGGCATAAACTGAATTATTGCATTCTACTTTCAAAGATCATTCTGCCTAATTGACATAATTGCTGTTGCAAAATTTGTTTTGCTCAGTAAAAACTAAAGACCAATTAGGATTTAATTTATATCCAGAATTCACCCATGAATTAGGGTAGCAGCTCCTTTGTGGTATATATCCTCACCCTTCGCATTCACATTAAAAAAAAAATAAATAAATAAAAAACTCCTCAGTCTATTCACATTTAACCTCACATGAGTCATGTTTGAACACAGATTTTTACAGTTCTAATTCAGTCTCAACAATTAAAATTCTGGTAGCATTATGCAAATTGAATTAATTTTAGTTTCTTGCAATGGGCTATTTAATAAACACTCACGTGAACTGAGACATCACTGCTTACAAGACGAGGATGAACGGCATGAAAATCCTTTGGGTTAACCTTAATAAAATAGAGTCGTTTTCTTATTAAAATGAGATAAAAGTTAATCTTTACCAAAGCCCAGTCTCTTTGGCAACAACCATCATCTCCAGATGGTAAAGTGAGGTCAGCAAAGCAAATGGATGATTGAGGGTGGTGGTCATTTTGTACAAAGCCTTTGTACAAGCTTACCTCAGTTTCACTGGGCTGACAATGTATTTTTATATGCAGTAAGTGGCAGGTTTCACTAGCAGCATCAAAAGCAGTTGCTGTATCTTTGAAAAATGATAATGACTAAAGGCAAAATTCCACTTGTCTGGAGCATAAGTTGAAAGTAAAGGTGATAAAACTTGAATTTAAAGAAAAAAAATGAAGTTTTGAAAAGGTCACTAGCATCAAAAATGTGATCAGCTTTCTACTCATGCCAGATTTCAGTGTGATGTACTGAACCCCAATTTCTTATTATAGGAGGATAGTCCAGTCCTTTGCTTTCCTTAACGCATTCTGAATTTCCAAGCTCCATTTTGCCATCTTCAGAAACAACTTTGAAACTGACAGGCAGCAGTATTAAAAGCCTCCCTGAAAAGGTACACTTGTGTCTGAAAACACACAAAGAGAAGATCAAAATGAAAATTAAAAGCAGATGCACTTTATGTACTAAAAGGTTTTTTCCACTTTGATAAGTGGATTATAATGAAGTGTGGCACCATGTTTCATACAATTTATTAATCCAGTCCCACTTATTTGCACTCCAAGGCAGCATAATGATTTCAAATGTTGGAGCACTGCCAAAACTCACATGCAGAAATAATTAAGAAATTACATGGAAAGATCGGTCATTGTTGGGTTTGGGGGTTTTCCAAGAGGCAGACAGACTTTTAGTTACCAGAAGACCAAGGTTAAAACAGTTCTAATAAAAGATAAAGTGCAGAAGTGAACTACTTTCTGAAACAGAATAGATGCTACAAAAGGATAACTTGAACCTGACCTACCTTGCCATTACAGATCCTCTAAGTCTGGAGAAGCTGGTACAGAAGACCTCTGTTTTTTTCCAGCCATCACCTATGCCCTGGTCTTGAGTTTACCTTGTGAGCCACATAACCCAGCAAACACAGCGACAGAATAAAACTTGCAATGTTTTAGAAGCATGGAAAGCATGAGTTCAAGGAGAACACAGAAAAGCTGGAAAGCAGAGCACTTAGGTCGTGGTCAGGAGAGCATACAACTACATGATGCCTCAATGGAGCTTCTCCAGCCACTGAGAGAGACACACCATCAGCCCCACGGGCTTTCTTAGACTGCCTGAAGGTCCATGCTTTCTCCTGTGGTAGACTTTTTAGCAACACAGAGCTGAAACTAGAGCAGGAGTACAAGGCCATTTATACCTCTGCAAAGCAAGCATAAGGCTCTGCAGAATAGGAATGACAGTGTTTTACCTTGATTTTGCCCATGTGTAATTGTCTACACAAAGTAAAAGGGGAAATCAGGCCACAAGTGTAAAAAAACTGCTATTTCTTTGCAGAAAAAATAGCGCTGGCAGTTCCCTCTGGGCACAGCATCCTCTTTCTGCTTCTAGGAGCATCAGGACCCCTGTTATTTCTAAGGTAATAGTCCCTGAAGATGTTGAGCCAGCCAACGCATCAGAAATGCTTACTTTAGAGGGTGAAATACACAGATATGGAAATACTGTTGGAGATGCACTCATGCAATAAATGTATTTTATTTATTCACTGATGCACAATACCCAGTTCATTTTATCCACTACATTTCCCATCCTCTGAAGTCTAATTCCTCACCTGAAAAATACTGTTTATACAGTAAGCAAGAAATCTAACATCCAGTTAATTGTTATTACTTGGCAAGATTTACTCGGTGAGGAGACCCTATACCAGTTTTGCCATTAAAAATTTCTACAGCCAGTTCCTACTGAGATTAAGACACTGCCAAATTGCTGACAGTTTATCACATTGGGAAGACATCCTGTGGAATATCAGAGAGACTACCGTGTATTTTGATCTTTTCATTGGAAGTAGGAAGAGAGGAGGAGGAGTTGCCAGCGCAAGTGTGGATAGAGAAATAATACAAAAGGCTATAGAGAAATTAGGAGCAAAGATATGAAACAAGTAATAAAATCACAGTTGGAAAAATGCTACTGTATGTACCAAGGGAGTAATTCAAACTAAAGAGTGAACAATACAACAAAATTTGGAAAGCAGCAACATTGAGAGACACCTAGATAACAGGACAATTTAGATGTAACAAGTAACGCAGAGAAGAGAACAAAATGCCAGTAACATCTCCAGTTCCTTCTGTAGGAGAATTACACAACAGAGTAGGTTGGCATAACAGTGTTCTCTTTATGCATTTCTTCTGCAGCCGCACCTGGAATATTGTATGCAGTTCAGGCACTTCATTACTGGAAGATATAAACAAACTGGAGGAAGTCCAGAGAAGTGGAACGGAAATGATTAGAAGCCGGAGGGAGTGATTTACCAAGAAAATTTAAAGTAGTCCTTTACCCGTCTGTAACTTCTCTGATAATTAAAGACGGGAAATGATAACAGCCTAGTTCAAGTCTTTGATTCAGTCATGTGCCTTAAGCACTTAGGCCTTAGGCGCTTAAGCATGTGCCTAGTTTTAAGAATAAAGAACACATGAAGATTTTGACCTGGGGTAGAGAATAAGATTAACTAAGGGAAAAAAAAAAAAAAAAAAAAAAAAAAAAAGAGGTTATATACCAGTGAAATCCTCCCAAGAATGAATTATGCCTAACAACTACCATAAAAGAAGGAGGTTGTATTGCCTGCAATTTTACATTTTATTGCTGATAATAGAAAGACTTATTCACATGTCCAAAGTTCATTTTTCTGTGAGACAACAGGACTATTCAAAACAAACAGTGGTATTCATGCATGTAAGTCTTAGCAGTCTTTGTCACAAACATATAGCATCAAGTGGTCCTATCATGGTAAAGGGACCTAAGTGAGCCTTTTTTCCCTAGACTGTGTAAACCAGGTGGAACGGTTCTGAAAATGAAGAATGATATCCCAGCAGGAAAGTAACTGGATTCTCCTAGCTTCTCGCATGCTGACATTGCTGAGAAGTGATTTTCAGAAAGGCAGCATTTTATATAACTGTTGAGCTGTCAGCGGGGCTCTACTGAAAGACACTTTAAAAGTCATGTAGACACTGTCAGAGGCTGATCGAGGGAACGGGTGATTACCATCCACAGAGGTTTTGCATGTAATCTCAACAAAAAAGCCCCAAGCCTCAGCTGCAGGCAGCCTGCAAACAAGCTCTGCTTGGATGTAGCTTGCTACCTAATCCCCAAACAACATACTAGGCCAATAGCCATGCTTGGGCATGTGGGATTCCCAAGCCCCTGTACCAACAGGTGAGGCCTCCCACAGATGTGATCTTAAGGATAACCATGTCTGCTCCCTGATCCTGGCCCCCTTCACCCACCTTGAGCTTAAACTCATTTCTTGTTGGTATTTCAAATAAATAATAGAGTTCCAGTCAGGAAAATACCCTGGACAGATTTTTAGCTCATAAACAGAAGAAAAGCTATGGGAGAGGGAGAACTGGAACAAGACAGAAGTCTGTGGTGTTTACAGGAAAGTCCATATTTATTACTAAAATTGTTAGATATGCAAATCTGAATGGCATGCTATCCTAGGCTTTTGTTTATGCAAGCTTTATGTTACAATTTCTGCAATATTTTTATAATTCAACATTTACCTGGAACCTACATTTAGATTTATGAGAATGAGATAAGAACTGGCATGAAGTCAACAGCTCTCAGCTTCAGTGCATCAGTGCCTTGATTTTATATTACTATTTTTTATGGACTTTCTGCAGTACAGTTTTAAAGGTTTGGCAGAAGGTAAAATGACTGCATGGTTGAACATTGCTTTCACTACTTGTAAGGTGGTATATATAAGCCTGAGAGTCCTACTCCAGGGACTTTTTTTTTTTTTTCCCTTTTCTTTGTATAGTATATGCCAAAATGAATCTGCAAATTGGATGAAATCTGTCAAAAAACAGATTATCATCAGTGGGTCTTGTAGGACTACATGTAGTTAAGGTTGCCTGACACTTCTCATTTTAAGACCTCATTTTCTATTGCCTATAACTTTACCACACAGTAGCAGTTAGGGCTGAAATTTTCCATGCTGGATGTCTGCCTCAGGCTGAATTTCATTTTGCGAGTTTAAGAAAGTATCAGCTAGAAGTACTAAGCTTAGTGCAAAGTAAGTTTGTGAATAAGGGTAGGGAGAAACATGTTGGTTTTCCCCCGTGTTACATTTTTCGCAGACATATTTGAGAAGCTCAAGAGCCTTCACACTTTGAGACAGGCCCTTTGAAGCATCACTGCTCTGATACCACAGATGTGCCTTTTGCCATCTCATACATTATCACTTAAAATTATAACGGATCACAGTATAAAACACTGAAAAGTTGCAGTTTGTACGTGATATGATTTGCAAAGGTTTTGGTGAAGCCTGGCAGCCAACCTCCAAAGTCTCCTTCTGCAAAGAGCATGGACCAGGGCAGAAGGTCTGAGCAAAGCTTGTGCTCCAGACATCTCTACCAGCTGCCAGGCGATGCCACACAGAAAACCTCCATCATGCTCTCAGTACACAGCAAAGGAAGTGCTCAGAGGGAAGGGGAGTGAGGCACAGGTTGCAAGAGCCAAGAGCCACCAGGAGCTGAGAAGAGTGAGAAGAGGAGTTTGGGTAGGTAGTAGACTTGGAAGGAGAAAGCCTCCCCACAAAAGTAAAGCCAGGCAGTGGGACAACGGAGAATGGCCAGGAGAGTCTGACAGTGTGGGAGCCGATGACCGAAGGAGGACAAAATTACAGGTAAAAACAGAGACAAGTGCAGGCTAGAAGCAGAAGGGACAGGATGCAGATGGCTGGTAACCAGATAAGCAGAAGCAGGTGAGAGGAAAACCACCTGGGGGCAGAAAGTCAAGAGAACACCTCTCTACACCATTAAGGTTGAAACCAAGAAACCTAAGACTTAATCCCCCTAGAAGATGGCACAGCCACCTCTACTTTATAGATTGGAAACTGAAGCCAAAATAAAAAGACCAAAAATATTAAAAGCCTCTATTAATGCACTGAGCCTGACTGGTCTCTCCAGCTCTGCCCATGAGCTGTCACAGAACCTGGGACCTCTGCTGAGGCTGCCTCAGGTGGTGAGCACGAAGCAGGCCTGCTGCCACCTCTGCTGCTCTCCTCAGACATGGGGAAAATGGCTGGTGGCAGCCACAGAGGCTGACGGAAGCAAGAAAGACCCCCAAAATACAGTGTTTGGCCCCCAGGTTGCTTTTACCAGATGGCTGTATCACCTGACAGTGATCGGTCAAGTACTTCACCTCTCCCCCTTCGGCCTCCCCTCCAGGAAGGGAGAACAGAAGCCATGGCAGCAGCTTCGCAGCACCGGGTATGCTCCCTCATAACCCACAGCTCTTCCTCAGGAGTTTGAGTAAATATTTACCTCAGAAAACAGACAGCAATGACTTCATTTACATTGCCTACCTCACTAAAGCTTTGCAGTAGGAGGAAAGGAGGCTTCAAGGTCCCAAGCATGCTCCACGCTCTCACTCCCCAGGTGCCTCCTGGCGCCTCCACACGTGAAGCTGGGGGGCAGTGGGATGCACACCTCACAGCCGGCGGGAGTCTGGCCAGTGCTGCCCACCCTGTTCGGGCAGAGGGTAGCCCAGGCCATCACAGTGGCCACTAGCATGATTTCCCACACACATGGAGCTTAGAGTAGTCAGAAAGGGTTACGGAATCATCACAAAAGTGTTTTGTCTGTGGAGCTCCAGCACGGCAGCCATGCATCGCAGCTACCTTACGCTCCTAGAACAGACTGTGCCAAGCCTGGCAATGTCTTCCCGCACATATGACTACGTTGACTTTAATTGGCTGACTGGCTCAGTGGTTTTGGTTGTTTTGACTGGGTAAACCTGTGACATGGATTGATCTACAATTGAGATGAACTTTAAAGATAAGCGTTCATGTTAGGTGGTAGAGAGGGCACGTGTTGCTGCCCGCGGACAAGGGGGCAGACTCCGTGAAGAGGCAGCTTCTGTGTTGGTGGCGGGTTTGAGGCAAGCGACAAGAGAGGCTCTCTCTGCTCAGCCTGTGATTGCTGACCTCTGCTTTTCCTCATTAAAAGGAAGCGGTCAGTTCACCCTCATCATCAAGCAATAAAGCATGACAGGGAGTGGTGATTAATGCACTGCTCACAAATACAGTCAGGCACGAGGAGGCACCTGCAGCGTCGGGCTGCTGGCACTTGTAAAAGGCCATTAGTTATAGTCGTGCAAAATGAAATTAACCCAGCTAATCAAGCACTGAGAAGCCATGGTTTTGTTGAGGGTCAAGGGTTCCTAGCAAACAAAAGGTAGAGTATGCTTACAAACCATGAAAGGAGAGGAGAAAAAAACAAAACAAAACAAAACAAAAAAAACTGACAGGCTGATTAATGAAAATGGATACATACGATAAATCTGACCAAACAGTGAATAAACATAGTATCTGCAGTGCATATATTAAGAGAGAAAAGTTCACATCTTAAAGAAATAAAGAGAAGCAACAGATTGACTTCAGTCATCACCAAGTTTATGAGCAGTCTACTAAAACGTGCTACAAAATAGCTGTTGCACTGCTGCAGGTTACCCTGTTTAGACCCCTTGTCCCCCGAATTCTTTTCAACTGCCCTCTGAAGACAGGCTTGCTATTTTTACTCCTTCGCAGATCCAGCCACATGGCTCCCTATGTCCCTTAGACTGAATTTTGGCAGTGCCTGGCTTATCACACATATTCCTCACATTCTCAGATGGGTTTGCTATTTGTAAACCCTTTTCCTACCAGACCATTCAAGCCAGAAAGCTGAGGAAACATACAGAGCAAACAATAAAAGCGCAAGAGAAAAATACAAGCGAAATGTACACACAAGCACATGCCAGAACCTTCTGTGATGGGCCTGAACACCATGAGACTTTCTGAACAAGTACCCTCCTCTTACTTTAAATCTAGTCTCCCTTTACTGGTCTATGCAATTGTCACTTTAAGAAGTCACCTCCAGCTCCAAGAGAAACATAGGAGACAGGAGGAACATTTTTTGTGGCCTGCTCTGTGCCCCTTTCTGGATGCTTGAAGCCGATCTCTTCTGTGCTTCTGGTTTCAGATGAAACCTTAATTTGCCCCACATCTAGGTGGAAATAGTTTAAATTCTAAGCATATCCCTCACTTCCTTCAGTTGGCAGACAATCTTAATTTTAAGTGAAGCTTCCAAGAAATTCACATGCATACTGATCTTTGCATATGGACTTAATACCCCTACCCTACCTGTAAAGCAGTACTTCAGCTCTGTCTTTCCCTGCTGAATCTAAGCAGGCACTTTTGCTTGTAGGTGCACACATAGCATTTTCCACTTCTTTACTTGGTGGCCTTTTGTTCTTCAGTGGTGAATTTGTTACTGAAGACTTCAAGGACAGAAAGAATGGTGACAGTAGCAAGTACTTCCACCAATTCTTAGTAGAACGGAAAAAGAAAACATATTAAGTGTGAGAATGGCAATAATAAGAGCTGATATGAACATCAGACACATGATGTTGTCCATCAGTTCTCTATTTCTGCAATATTTTCTGACCTGTGGAAAAGTGGATGCTAAAGTGAAGCAAGTATCTCCAAATACTGTTCAAAAAGCCTGTCATGTCTTATCACAAAACTCTTTGAGCATGTACTAGTACATATGTTTTGCTTGTGCTGTTATGTCCTTCACTTTTTCATAAGCTTTCCCCAAATTATCTTTTATTATTAAACAGTCAAAGATCTCCTCCTTGTCATACTTCCTCATCCTGCTTGTGAATGAATAATTAATATGGAATAATTGGTAGGTGTTCTTTCTAGACTTGGGAGTGGATTCCTTCACAAAATAGAAGTGCAAGAAGGAAAGATGCAGCTCAGAGTAACTACTGTATCCAAGTGCTTGCACTATTTTCCAACACCCTAATTTGTATTATAAAGCTGTATGCAATGCTGCTGTATTGAAATATTCACATAATTGTATGTACTACACATATCTCCTGTATCTGACAGACCGGATGCTGCCCTACATTCAACACAGAGTACCTGCATGATGACGCTGCAAAAGTATGAGAATATAAAATATCACTTCTAGTTCCAAGGCTCTATAAAGCATTTGAATATCTAGAATTCTAGAAGTATGCAACTTGTAAGTTCTTAAAAGTTGTCATCCCCCCAGACAAATCAGTGTACAACCTCAAGGAAAATTTCATTTTTGAATATGATACCATCATTGCAGGAATAATGTCATATTGTTATTACTAAAAAGACTTCAAGTAAAAGACATTACTGTTAAATAGGTTAGTGTCTTTCCTTCCTTTTTTTTTTTTTTTTTTAAATATAGTTTAGTATGCTAGTGCACACAACATAAGAAGTGCTTATTATTAATTTTTCCCAATAGTCCATCATTATCATTCTGTTGTATCAGAGAAAATTAGCACCTATCACTTACATAATTTCAAGCAGCATTGTTAAGAGTGGAATTTGCATGCATGGTATGGTGTATAGGCTAACACAAGTCCATTTGCTAAGTCCACGTGGTAAAACGGATGAATAAATAATTGAATGCTTAGCTCCAAATATGTAATTACTTTTAGAAAAAAAAATTAGAGCACAAGTCTGTGAAAATACATATAATAATACTCATCTACAGCTAAATACCAGAGACAAAAAATGCCCTTTCAGAAATGGAATGATGTAGTTAGGTTCCTAAAATGTTTATAGAAAACTTACATAAAGGCCTGAGTTTTGGAAGTACAATTGCAATTATTCCCCACAGGAATTAGCTTTAAATTACAACTGTTGTCCCAGCCCAATGAAGCAAAGCCTAAGCAGAGCACTTGTGCAGAGCATGCAAAAGGTTTGTAAACCTTCAAACTGCAGTTAAAATTATTCCTGTTAGAAGAAGTTACAGCTCAATTTTTCTGATCTGTTCCCACACACAGTATCATACAGTCTCTCCCTAAGAAAGTAACAATATCTTTTTTAATATCATCCATCACCCTGCTCTGTAATAAGCAGTGCTGTTCTGACGTTGCAAGAACTGTTTGCCATATGTCTACTTCCAGCACAGCTTTCTACCCCAATACATGAGTTGCATTATTTATTTGTTACATGTAAAGAAACGAGGGAGTGGGCTTTGCAACACTTAAGTATAAAACACCAAGTCCAGCTCTTTTCTTTATTAAAATGCAACATTAACCAATTTCCAGATGAAGTAAGATGAATAGCTGGGTACACATGAGAAAACTGCAGTCTAGCTCTTATGCCTGGTAATAGTCAGAATGACTGCAAATGACTGGAAATAAGTGGATATGGATTTCAGCAAGAATCAGAACGAATTGCAAGCAAATGAATTAATGCTGATAATAATTACATCTTTTTTAGGAAAAGGTATGAAACATTAAATTATACTCCACAATATTCTATTTCTCAGAATAGTCAGTAACATTAACAACTTTTGTTAGCATCTTGCTAAACAGTACCAAATGTTTCAAAGAATCCCAATTTTCTTGCAATGTTATACTGTTTTCTGCTTTGTGGGCATCAGGCTGTATTTTAAAACAATACATCTGCCTTTATATTGCAGTGGTTATTTCCATTTTGGTACTTTTTCTCCCCCTGTGACTTTAAAGTCAGCCTACATTCTAAACCTGTAAAACAAATTTCTAAAATATAACCTTCCCACATTTATTTTCTGAGGCATTTATTTAGTACTGAATTTCTTCAGATATTCTTTACCAAGCAAGAGTCATTGAATAGTTTCAATAAACATAAAAGCCTACTGCCTAAAACAATAATTTCATTATAGATTTCTGCTCTTATTACTGGTCATCTGATGTACCACTGAAGAAAATCTGTAGATGAATTATATATATATATATGATTTTTTTTTAATCAGGAAAAAAAAAATATCTGTTAGGAGACATAGGAGTCACTCTTGAGAGAGGCAGAATATCATTTAAACTTGACAGAACCCTTAAGTCTTTTTCTCCCTTTTGCAACCATATATTAACTAGCTGCATGAGTCAGTTCAATAGATTCATGCAGAAACTCAAGCTCCTCTTACAGTTAATCGGGGTAACTCTTGGTTGTTCTGCACTCACTTTCTTTGGACCGAGCTATTTACTTTTCTACTAAAAGACTACAAAGCCCATGAACAGAAAGCAAAACAATTTCATAGAGCAAAAATCCTTCAGAATCAGAGACATTTTCTAGATGAGAATCAACTAATTCCAAAGCAGATCCATTTGCTTTGAAAAGCAACAGTGGAGAGAAACTCTGGAGTAAGGCAGACTTGCCCTGGGAGGTGTAGGATCAGCCTAGGGAACATCTAAACAGTCAGAACACCATGGGCTGCACCCACAAGCATCAAGAGAACTGTCTGATATCATTAATAGGTTGTCTGGTTATCTTTGAAAGGTCATGGCAATCAAGTGTTGTGCCCAAGGATGAGAAGGATGTAACCATTACTTCTGTCTTCTACAGCTCCTTTTTAATGATGAGATTGGTTAAACACTGGGACAGGTTGCCCAGAATGGCTGTGGAGTATCTATCCTTAGAGATGCTAAAAACCCAGCAGGACATAAATGTGAGCAACCTGCTCTGAGAAGGAGGGTTGGACTAGATAATCTCCAGAGGTCCCATCCAACCTCAGTGATTCTACGATTATATGATAATGCTCTCTAATCTGGACAAAATTAATCCATGCAAAACAATGCTCTTTTCATAAACCTGTGCATATTAGCACAGTCTCTTATGGTCCTACAGGCAAAAAGTGATTAAGGTACACCTTCCGTATTGAAGAAATTATATACCCAACATTAAATGAAGTGTTACATAAGGAAGCTTGAAACAAAACAACAGAATACTAAGTACAGCTTCTAAAAAGAAAAAAAATATACTGTGAAACATCTGCAACATATTTAGAAAAGACCCTAAGTTAACCACATCTTACTAATGTGTTTCAGTAACCCATGCAAGCAACTTATACAGGGCAAAGATTAAACTGAAATATTAAACATGTTGGGATGTATGAGCTGTATTAAACTGTGTGAACAAAAAAGATAAAGAAGGATTAGTCTGAGGAACACTACCATAAACTCCCTCTAATGCAAGTATCAATATGTACTAGAGAAACTGGATTACGTCTTCCCAGATTCACTTCCTTCAAACAGCTTAGCACAGTTCCTAAGACCTTGAGGAAACTTGCTACTACCTAGCTCCAAGTAGCTTTCCTCAGGAAGAATCACCATCACTGATACTTCTTGCATAAGACCACCTTATAAGAACCTCACTTAGGTTGCAGTTGCTGAACATGTAAAAAGTCCCAGACTTCTGAACACCACAAAACCTGAATTTTGATCACCACAATGGGTTAACAGAAATCTCTAACTACACTATGTTTTATGTCTATACCATCAAGTCTCCCTTACTTGCTAAACCTCTGGCATACCCTGTGAACAATGTGAATGATGACAGAGGGTGAATTAGGACTCCTTCAAATCCGTGTTTGTTTGCTACTGAAAAAAAAAAAAAGTACATAAAGTATTACAGAGGTTTAAAGAAGAGACAGAGAGAGAGAGATGAGAAAAAGTCAATGCCTGAGGCAGATGAACGGTGCCCTAGAGAACAGGATTGCATCTCCTTCTTTGCTGTGGATTTATTTTGTAATAATAAGCAAGAAAATAATTAATTATATCATCCCTGAATTCATTTCCTGAATATCCAACTTGAGATCCAGAGTCTGATTTGCAGTAGTTTAAGCAATCATAGCTGCAACTAAAATCAATGTGAATTGCACTTTGGACATATTAAGTGCTATAAAATGCCATGTACTTCCGCCCCCTGTGGTTCCAGATATCATAAATCAGGAACCCCAAATCAGAGGATACATCGGGACTTAATCTGTATCATAACTCCTTGACTGTAAAACAGGGGTAATAACCACTCATCTGATCTGGTATTGCAAGGACAAATTAAACAATATTTGTGAAGCACTGGGATATTATAGTGATGAGCACCATAGAAAAGCTCTGTAAGAAATGAGCAATTAAGTCCTCTGAGCAAGGGATGAATACCAATCAGCAGTGAAGGCACAGGACCATACATTGAGCAATGAGAAGAATACAAACTATTGAAAAGCTGTTCATTAATTGAATGTTATCCAATCTGCTCAATAAGCAAGGCAGAGGTCTCATGGAAAGAGTTGTGTGTGATCATGTCATTAAGACTGAATTAGAAAGCATTACATGTGGTGCAGATGAATAAAGACCATGCAAGCCACTAGTATTAATTACTCTCACATTTAGTTGCAATTTTGCAACCTCTCCCCCTTACCCCCCCTCAATGTATTTTTAAGAAGCAAATTGGAAAAGAGCAAGCAGCTCAAGAACTGAGAAACTCACCATTAGACCTCACATAGAAACCTACACAGAGCTGCAGAGAAGGGTGGTAAAAGAGAGAACAACCTCCTGGTGCCCTCGTACTCCCAACTGTGAAACAGGCAGAGAAAGAGTCTGCCCTCAGCTCAGCAACCAAAGAGCAGCAAATGCAGGTGAACTCCTTCTCTGCCCTGTGTGCACCAAACGGTCCCACCAGTTACACCTGCAGTAACCCAGCACACATGCGGCATTTATTAACGTACACCTCACAACTGCAAGAGAATACATACAAGCTGCTGGTCCAGAATTACTTATAAAGTCTACTTATTTTCTTTGTAACACAGGCTTTTAGGCTGCACCTACTCTGCAGACACAAGCACGGCTGCATGCAATGTACACACTAGTTCATGTACCGGCTGCTTCAATAGTTGTCCAAACCTCTGCAGCAACTCTGCAGTCAGTTTGGAGCTCCCTGTCACAGTGCCAGCAGCTCCTGGCATCCTTTCACCTGACATTTGAGGAGGCTGACTGTAAGCCTGCTTGTTTATGTTTGCTCTTCTAGTGGGGACAAGGTGCATGCAAAAGCCCCGCATCATCATCACCCTTGAATGGCCTGACTGACCCACCTTCCCTTTCTTAGGGACCGGGGTTTGGCAAACTCAGCCATGAAAGACAGGACCAAACAATTGCATTAAAAACATGTTATAACAGGTAACAGAATTGTCTCCCTTTAAATAACAAACAGCTGTGGACTTCAAAGCTGACCATGTGTCATTGTCATTTCTAAAAAACTGACAAAACTGCCTCAGACTAGGTCTACACTTCAAACCTAGCAGAGGCAGTCCCAACCTTCAACAGCCTAAAACCGTGCTATAAAAAAAAAAAAAAAAAAAAAAAAAGAAAAAAAAAAGGCTGAAATGCTGGCTTCTTTTAAGGCAATGGGAGATTTGCCATTACCTTTTCCCACTCTATTTATATCCAAGATGCTAGCAGATGCCTTGTTCCCTCTGTCTATAACAGACAGATCTGTATGTACATTTTATTTCACTTTTTTTTTTTTTTTTTTTTTTTTTTGGGGTCTGGAAATTGTTTTCCCACCCTCTTAATTAAAATGGGATTAGGAGATACAAAAAGATGGTTTGTTTCTGGCTTTATGCATTTTTATATTTATCTTGAGGTTTTACTTGTTTAGAATTTCTTTCAGCCACAACATTGCCAGATTTCTTATTTCTAACTTTGTTTTGTTGAAGGTAGCTTGCAGGATCCCCTTTTGGCTCTTAACTACTTCACCTGGAAGAGCTTGTTCAGGCTCTAAAAAATTTGTGAACCTCAAGGGTTGCAGAAGAGAAGTGGTATTTGCTATAAAAGTGTGAATTATAACATTGCTTCGATAGACTGCCAAGGCAGGTAGATAGCACCATTTTATAAAGTGGTATCTCTTCAGAAGCAGTACCATAGCTGTAAGGAGCTAAAACATCTGACTGTTTTATGGTATTTGATATGCTTTATGCTGTTTGATATCAAGAATCTTGTACATGTATTTATGGCCTATTGCAAATCTCAATTTCAATGATAGTTCATGCTTTCTGTGACCTGTTTACAGTCATATTGTACTTGGGGTTGCAAGAACCAGCAGGACAGTGTCAAAGAACAGTGTCACGCTAATCGCAGAAGATTTCTCGATAGCCAGGCTCTCACTTGAGGGAATTATCAGCAAATAAAATCAAGCATGAGGCCACTTGACATCGTCTACAAGTACCTGCAGAGGCTTAGGCTGGATGGCACAGAACTATCTCAAAAGGACTTTACTCTTGTGAGATTGTTTGTGAACTCAAAATGAAAAAAGTTATCTCAGGAGACAGACATTCATCTGCTACTACAATGAGAAAGCAGCTTTGCCTTACACAGGATCTGAGCACTTTACATCAGCTTGTAAAAACTGGAGTCCTGTACCCGTTAGGATCTGAGTATCCATCATTACAGGTGGAATATCCTAAAATATATTAGTTGGCTTACCCTTTCCTTTGCTACTCCCATTTCTGCAGTCAGATCAACTCTCCAGCCTTACCAGGACACAATGGCAACTAGAAGAGACCTCTTTGGCTTACCTTTACTACCAAAGGTCACGTTATACAACAGGTACATCTCTTACACTCCATTTCAAAACAGGCACTTAAATCCTACCACCTCCCTTTAGGAGGATGTCCCTAAATGTCCCTCTTTTTGACGGTTTGCAGCACTTGAAAACACCAAACTAGTTAATGTCAGTTTTACCCATTTGCTGTTATTTCAGTACAGTTCTTAGTTCAAAATAAATTCTTCTCCCTCTCAGTTGTCTATTCCTCCACTGTGAAATATTTATAGACAGCAATCATGTCCCAACCCAGACTCTTTTTGGGTAAGCTAAAAAAAGCTAAAAGCATTTAGTCACCTGACATAAAATATTTTTTTATTCCTCAGATCATTTCAGAAGCTCCCCTAATGTGTTTGTCTGACTCTGAATCAAACCAACACTGGTGACCAGAGGCATACACAATACTCCATCATTTATACCATGACAGTGAATATTACAAAATGTGGATGTTGTATAAATACACTACACAAATGGCTCAGCCATCTCAGGACTACTGCCTAAAAGACAAAATTTCCAAGCAATACTCTATCTACCTTCCCTATATGACCTACAGAAAAAAAAAAAAAAATCATTTTCTTGTTAAAGAAAAGGAAGCTGAAGTGTTTAAGAAGGCATTAAGCTAATGGCTATGACATTTGATCTTCTGTTAGCCAAAATATTTCTGGTTACCTTAAGTCATCATGCCTTCACAGGGCCATCCCACTTACAAAGACTCTGACCTACAATGATGGTACTCTGTGTTGTGTTAAATAAATAAATACAAATTACTGCAACTCAGATCTTTGTCATAAGAATGCCAAAACTGCCCCTCCCTTATAAAGAAAGGCACAGAAAGTAAGTGCTTGAAGACTGCACAATGCTTGGATTTGTGGTCAAAGAAGACTATTACCTAAGATGAACCAATCGTACCACTGCATATATTTTCTGTTTACTGCAGACTGTGCCTGTGCAGGCTGGCTATAACACACTGACTATGTTATTTTATAGCTGAAACAGTCTAGAAATTAGTATTCATAAAACAAAGAACAAAAGACAAATGAAATACTGCAGGAGCAGAAAAGTTGCACTCAGACCTCCTAGCACTGCATGTGTTTTTCAGCGTTAGGCAGCAGCCAATATTTAATTTCTCTTCCTTGTCCTTGTCTCTCCCTCTCTACAGGGAAAAGAGTTTTTGGAAAAGAGTATGTGCAGAGTTTTAGCTGTCTGTTGTAAAAATATTTTTTTCAAAGTGTTTTTCCAGCCATTAACCATCTTGTGGTTCTTTGTGGCACTGCAGCTGCTAACCTTATTCTTTGTTTTAAAACCAGGATGCTGTACCACCGAGATGGTCCCCAGACCTCGCACTTCCTTCCTGAAATGCTACCAGAATACGTTTGCTGTATTGGCATTACACTCCCCATTCAACACATCTCCAGTATTTATTCTTCAGCTTCAATCACAGTTTGTCATGCAAGGGCACTTACTCGGAGAGCCACAAGGAAATCTCTTCCTCCCATTCCACCCCTCCCCAGCTTTCAAATACTCAGTTATATGTTCTATCCTTAATTAATCCTTCTTTATTTCTGTGTGAGTGTGTGTGTCATGCTTCTTGCTGCTTGCTGTCTTCCCCTTTTTGGGGTCTCAATGCAAATATTTCTAGCTCTTTCCTCCTACCAACCTCCTAAACTCTGAGCTCTTAGTTACTAAAGTCAACTGAGGGAGCAGGAAATCAGACTGCATTTCACTGAGCAACACCGCCTGCCAGAGTGAAAAATAGGAAGAGTCCTTTTCATGTCTATGAGAGCACGGAAGATGGGGGGAAGCTTCAAACCTATGATGACTTAATTATTTAAATTTTATTTTACACCTATTAACCATAGCATATCAAGTAGAGTAGCAGCTGCTACATGAATTTGACCAGCTCACTTGCCCTCAGCAGATCACCCATCTGCTTGCTCTGCACCTAATAGTTCTGTTTGATAGGCTGTAAAACAGATTCTTGCAACAGGTCAGGAACAGAGTCAACTTCAAATCCCACTTAGAAGTCTCTATGAAAACATATGGACATCTATACTGAGTGATGTTGAATTTAGAGAGGTCACTGACCTTATGAAAGTGGATAAAAGGAAAATTGCAGCCTGTGACGGAAAAACACTGACTCCATTACAGTGAATGAACAGAAGAGTGGAGAGTGAAGAACTGTATGTATAATTAATTTTAGGGACACAGACGTACAAAATCCGTGGATGCACTGCAAAATGGTGGGGAAAATGCCTTTCTATAATGTATCAAATTCAGCTTCTGCTGAAAAAAAAATACTGCTTCTTCGTATTATCAATAACATAGGCTCTCCTGTTCAGCAGCAGTATTTTATAAAACTAACTAAATTAAGCAAATTATTCAAGAGCTACATTTCTAGCATTTAAATTTTCATACCTTGATTTTTTTCTGCCTCAATTCAAATGAAAAAATTTTGGAGACACACACAGAGGCTTTAGTTTCTCTGTATTTTCTAGCTGGAGGTGTAGAGCTCTGGGAAGTTCTTTCATGCACAGTGCATGGGAGAGCCAAGGGAAGATTACCTGTTTCTGAAAAAAACATATTACGCATAACCTATCACTTTTCCTCTTGTGTGGCCTTCTGGAAACAGAGACTATAGAGTATTCCAAAAAAAAAAGAGTATCAAAAGAGTATCCGTGGGATATTACAGATCTGGCCCACTGCTAAATGGCTGCACAGTGCCTTGCTTGCCAAAAACCTGAATCTACCACTGAATTTTCAGGCTGGCGACAGCCTGCAATCCTTCGTGCTAAGATGAGTCTGTGGAAGGCTGTTGGTCTTACTGCCACAACCAAAGTGATCCAACCTTGGCACATGGCACAGAAGACTCAGAGCTACCCCAGGTGACCGGTGGGCTGCACCCTCGGATCCTGTGGCCCCAGCTGTTTTGTCCCTGTGTTTTCAAAGCCGCCGGGCACAAAGGGAGATGAAGAATGCCACTTCGTTTCCCTAACCTCAGCTTTGAGACAATCTCAGCTCCCACAGCTGTGCAGAGTCTTTACAGATTGCTGCACATGACATTTCATCCCCTCTGGGGTTTCTTAGTCGCTACGCTGCTCGCTGAGGTGCACAGCCCAGTCACTGTAGCCAGTAGGCTCTTAAGTAAGGTGTTAACAAATTAGAATTTGAAAAATCTCCTTCAGCCAAATTTCCCCCTACTTTAAATAGGCAAGTAATAAATGATCAGGTGAAAAATAAATGGAAGCCTAGAAACTTCTGTTGCTGTGACTATGTTTCTACGTCAGATCACATCTTTCTATTGAAAAAAGTAAGGATGAGCTTCCCTATAACAAATAGGATGTAATTTGTTAATTCTTCCATTTTAAGTAGCCAAAAGTCTCTCAGCAAATATGCAAAATAACTGGATGACAGTCATTTTTGCTGTTGGCTTTACCACCATTTGGAGATGAAAAATGCCTTCCTTTTTTCTTACATTTAAGCCAAAGGAAGAATGAAAGATTAACTTTAGCAGCTTAAGAAGTGATATAATTTTGATTTAGGACAGATTACCTCATGCTTGTCTGGAACTCGAACAAACGAAGACTGAACATGCAAAGCATACACAAGAACAGCTGTGATTTCTGACTTCATGCCTTTTACTCTCCTTAGAGAAAGCTGGTTAAATGGAAAATTAGAAGAGAAGACTGGCCAGGTGCTTTAGGTTCCTTCACAGTACAGTACATATTCAACATATGACTCCATTAATGAACATAAATCCAAGTTTAAATAACTCTATGATTTGGCCTATCTTCAATTTAGAAAATCATGAAGTATAGCTATCCCATGTGAAAATGTATCATAAGTACACATCTCAACCTTACAGCAACAATTTATCAACATTTTGATTATGGTTAAGGTGTTGTAGTGTTTGCAAGGCAGATCAAATTTATTTTAACAACACCATCACATTTCTTCATATCAGTCTAGACTCCTGTTCATCAAGTAAGCCAGCAAAAAGTTCATGCTACTTGATACCAAAATTTTGCTCTTTGATAATTTATATCCCCATAATGAATTGCACCTGCAATTACTTTGGAACTTTCACCAAAGAAACCATTTTAGTATTTTTTGGTCTATAGCTCTCCTTCTCTTTAATTCATTGCACTTTTCCTGTAAGTACCCCAAAGTAAGATCAACTGGGAACCTGACTACCAGACTTATAAGTGGAAATGTGAGCTTCAGCTTGTTTGTTGCTGTGGACTTTCTTGTTTTAAATTTCGAGGCAGTTTTTTTTTTTTTTTTCCCCTACAATAGTGCCTCTGTTTTACAGTATTTCCTAGCTGCACAAACCAACTGGCATTCCAAAGCTGTTCAAGGTGGACTGACAACACTTCAGCAATTCCAGCTCAGAACAGAAAAGCTGGATGGTGTGCCACATTCCCTTTCTCCAAATCTTCTTCCTCTCTGCTTCCATTCTTTTTGACACCTTTTGTCTCCCTGCTAGCTCTCTCACCTGAACACCAATTGGTCTCTCCCATAATTTCCTCTGCACTACATCTTTTGAAGGACTACCATTGTGTAACTTTTTAATCTAAACTAAATAAAACTTTTGTTTATTCATTACAATCTAACAAACAAAAAGCCTCTCCCCCTTCAAGGAAAGAGTTCCTCTGTTCAAAGAGGGCAAAAACTGAAACATAGGAGGTTCAGCTTCTGAACATCAAGAATTTTTTCGTGCGTGGGTGACAAAGTACTGGCAGAGGTTGCCCAGACTCCCTCCTCAGAGACCTTCAAAAGTCACCTGGACATGGTCCTGGGTAACCTGCTCTAGGTGGCCCCTGCTGGAGCAGAGAGGTTGGACCAGATGATCTCTAGAGATCTCTCTTCCAAACTCAGCCATTCTGTGATTCTGTGAAAAACGCACCAGCCTTATATACCATTTTTAATAAGAATTGGAGGTAGAGGTCGTTTCTGGAAGAATACAATTCCTCGTGCCATTTTCTACTGAAAAATGTTTAGTGGATCAAATAATAAAAATGCATACCTGTGTGTGCATGCATGTGTGGACATAAAATGCGTAAAGTAACTGGAAAAATATTCATATTTTTTTTTTTAAAGTCAATACACAGGATTACAGGGAAACAGTGAATCAAAGTTGAGGAATCTCTTCTATTCTTTTACTATAATCTTTTAGGGAGGGAACAATTCATTTTTACTCAAATAAATAAGCCACAGTATTTATAAATATCCAGAAAATTGCATTTCCTATGTTCACATAGGAAATATTACTGTTTCTTTGTAATAAAGGCAAGGATGCAGGCATTGGAGGAAAGAACATAGCTGTAGCTCAGAGCTCAGACAGGTATGCCCAAGATCTACACTTAAGGTAGTGCTTTCACTTTGATTTATACCATGCGCTGAATTACCATACTTTTAAAAACATCTTCATGAACTTTTGGTACACCACAGTAATTGTTACAAGCATTCCAATTAAAATAGGAAACCTCAAGATGAGTGGTTTTATTGGCTGTGCACCCAACTGAAGAATTTAGGATGATTTTACCAAACATTTGTTTTCTTACAAACCTACCTGCACAAATTTTTATTCATGTTGATAGTTTCAGGATGTTTACAGCTAAAATGTATATTCCGTTTTTGTTATGACCTCTTCTGACTAATACACTACAACATACTTCTATGCACTTTTATACAAACATAGAAAGTACAAGAAAAATTTGTAGTGTTTGCATAGTAATGTTACTGGTAGCATCAAGAGCTCACAGTCACGTGCTTACCAAGCAGAAGTCCAGACAGTGTTCAGATACCACATGTAAGAACTAGTATGGTAATATAATAATTCTAAAAATACATTCTAAAAATGTATTTTATGGGAATTTATATCTCCCATCTCCAGTCTTCAATGGAGACAAGGTTGTTCTGTCTTTTATTTATTTATTTATTTATTTATTTTTGAGCTTGTTCTTTGTTTAACTGGTAAACTTTCAGTAATTACTGATAGCTACATTTTAAAAATATGTTTTTATGTCTGATTACAGAGTAATCCTTTCCTAATAACCTTGGCTTCTTAGGCTTAGAAATGCAGTCTCGCTGCTTTGTTAACTCCTAATGGCAATCCCCCATAATTTTTCATATGTGTCTAAAATAGGAAAGGGATATCCATCAAAATATGTCAGAAAGGACATCAAAAATGAGAGGTATGGTAATTGTAGATACACAGTGCCTTGAAATTACAGTGATTTTAGACCAGGAAGGAAGCTTTCTTGGAAGGCAGGAAAGGAGGAAGTAAGATAAGGTTCTACCATTTCACACAGTAGGGGTATGCAAAAAACAAAACAAAACAAAAAACTGCCACCACAATAAAAAAAAAGGCCTTCACTATTCAAATTTCACAAACTTAGACCTGGATATGCAAATGTCCATCCATGATGTGGCATGGAAGCACACAGAGGAAATCACTTAGTGAAACTACATCAAATTTTCCAGTTCAAGTCCTACATTAAGGAACTGAAACTTCAAACCAGAAGTTAGAGAATGAAGACTTCAGGGTCAGCTACTGCACAACAGTAAGAGAAAATGCTTAGGGGGGGATGTCTTTTCCATGTCCTTATAACTTTGGGAAGTTTATTTCAATCAAAATGACACCTTTTGATGATAGATGGAGAAACAGATTGATAGAGAGGTATTGCATGAGGTCTTGACTTCAATGACGCACAAGCTCTCAAGGTCAACTTAACAGTGAGCTATATCTTCATGGCTACCAGCAGCAGGTTCAGTGACAACAGAAGTAATTAATCAGATGATACACTGCCTCACTCTTCTCAGCACCAGCTGGACACCATATTAAGAGTTTATTTGCTTCCTTCTAGGTTTTTCTTCATCAAAATAAATCGGTAATTAAAAACAGCTTGTTTCATCAGTGCTTATAAGAACATCTACCACCAGTAATGATTTTAAAAAAAAACTATACAGTATTTATGTCCTTTGCATGCCATGAAGTCTTAATCAGGTACTAAAAACTTGATTTCTATCACTTGAAGAATTTGCTTGCAAATTCTTCAAAAGGTGTTATATATCCTAACAACCCAAGCCACTGAGAGGCAATGCCTACCAGAGATCCTGCAGCTGAGTAATACCAACTTATTTCTATTAAGGTGCCCAGGAAAGACAAGCTACACCATAAATAACATAAAACAGGGAGAGGTCAGCTAAATACTTCTGTGATGACAAAGCTCTCATGAAAAGTCCTAGTCCTTAATGAAGAAAACGACCATTGCAATGTCTAAGAAATGCACAATGATCAATTTGTGCACCCTCATCAATCTACCACAGTACTGTAAAGCCGCTTACTTCTCTTTTGCTGAAAGACAAAATAGATGATGCACTACTGCGTCCAGAGACCTGGAGGTACCCGAAGGTAGACAACTGACATGAATTGTACTGTCATACGAGGATGTCAAAATGATGAGACAATCCTATTCATCCTCCAGTACAGGAGATGCAGAAGTATGTTTACATCAATTGTGTTCATGTTTAATAGAAATTACAAAAAGCCACTCGGAGAACTGGAGGAGCTGAAGCCTAATACAGCAGTAGCATAAAGTAAAACAATGCATTCTTTAAAATATATATATAAAAAAAGAGGTGCAAAAAAGGAAAATATCCTAGCATATTCTACATAAATTATATCACACTTAATTGGAGTCCATTCAACATTTTTTCTCAGATTAACACAGAACTTTATCAACAGCAGAAAACACATAGGAAAAACATGTGCATATATATATATATATTTATATATAAAATAAACTGACAACATTTTGCCTTGGCTTTTTTTGATGTTTTTTATTTTGCTTTCTTACCTTCTACTGCTCTCTTGAAGAAAACTTTACAGCTGCCACATGTAACTACCCCATAATGACACCCAGATGCTTCATCTCCACACACCAAACACACTTTGGAAGGTCTCGAAGAACCAGTTGATACACTTCTCAATGAAGAGCTGGAGCAAAAAAAGAAAAAAGAAAACAACAAACAAAACAAAACAGTTATGAATATTTCAAATCACACTGGCCACAATGCAAAGTTCAATTAAGAATTTATAACAGGTATATTGCTCAAGGCACCTAACAATTAGAAAACCACAACTCTTTATTTCAGTGCCTGATTGAATACATGAGTTGCTTTAATTAGTAGATGAAATATTTTTATTGTCTGTTTTAAAACACCCATAATACATCAATGTTAATGTGAGAAGTTACCACAAGGGCAGTGGAATTTATTGGTAGCAGATGACTAAAACTGAAAATAAACAAACAAACCACTCTGGCAGTGCCCAGATAACTATAAATTTTCTGTTTGTTTGTTTGTCTCAAGCTCTTCTAGCTAAGGTATACCTGTAATAAAACCGGTAAGACCATTTTATGAAGGAGCACAGCAAAATGGTACGCCCTTGCTTGGTCGCTTTCCTGCTTACCATTACAGTGGCCCTTGAGCCATTTATGTTTCTGTAATTGGACAGCTTACTTCCAAAGTTGTTCTGAAGCCTTTTTATATTCTGCAAGTGTAAAATACCCTTCTATTTTACTGTAGGTGCCAGGAAAGCAGCCCTGGAGGTTTAGAAAGCATTCTGAAGTTTTGCAGACTAATGCATCTTGCAAACCCAGCCTTAACCATCTACCACATGCTTAAAACATGGGGCATTTTTGTTGTTGTTTTTTTTTTCAACTGTGACTCTGAAAATATCTTTAGTTAGTATTTTCCACTGACAGCCCTAAAATACAGTGCTCTTCCAAACACAACTCAAATTTCGTGATGCAGTGAGTCTCCTCCCTCCCTTCTTCCCCGGGGAACTGGAAATGCCACCCTAACATAATAGGCACGCTCAGAGAAACATGCCAGGTACTGGAGGAGATGAGAGCTTTGGATCCCTCCCACACCTCTGAAGGGCTGGGGAGAATCTTCCCTTCGATACCGTCTCTCTTCTCCAGGTAAACATGACCTCTTGCATTTCTTCAGACATTATCTCTCTGAAGCCTGTCCAGCAACTACAAAAACAACCCTGGAAAATTTTACACTGGTGGTGAAACAATCTGATGGTTCAAACTGCAGATCATGGGCTGTTTGTTGGTCAGGCATTGGGAAACAAAGTTCACAGGTAGTCTGAATTCAAACATAAGATAACCAGCTCACTTAAGAAATTCCAAGGATGTACCCTTTGCCTTTTTTAACTTTGTATCTTCCTTTAAAAGAGCTATGTAGTGGCCAAACAATTTATCCAGGGGCACAGCAGGAATGTCACTCCAGATCAAGGACCACGAGTCTCCTGGCCTGCAGCTTTACTGTAACATCTAAACATCTTTTCAAACGACACCGTACAGATGCTAATCAAAATGTTCCAAATAGTGTTTCTTGTCTGCTTGCTAGTCTGTTAGGTTTACTAGTTTTATTCCTTATGCTATTTATACTTTCATTACATAACTCAACACTACTTGATAATTGCTAGGTGATGGCATTAGCTCATCTGCCAGAGAGACAAAGGAAAGCCTCGCCAGATCTGCGTTACAGAAAGTTCTGTTTGCTCAAGTCCCAGGCAGATCTATGCACACAGGACGAGCATAGCTGGAAGGAAAGGCAGGTACTTCAGGATTAACCAAGACTGTGCTACTATTCAGCACTGAATTTCAGCTCTGCAATTTGATTTGTTTAGGCAATGAATAGGACTCGGGTAAAAACTCCTTTCTCCCTTTAGCACGCTGCACGTTGTGTGAAAAAATCAAGCCTTTCATTAAACAGAATTCTTCAGGAGGTGTCTGCTTTCGAGAGAAAATGTCAATAACCTGGAAAACTACCTCTTTGAAAATTCATTTTTCGCTCTTTCACTGCAACTGCGGTATTTTGTCTGAAAAAGAAAACATTTCAATTCTGACACACCACCAAAATATCTCAGGGCATTTGTAATTTTGCACGTTCGCACTTCTTCATAGGACTAGCAAAAATTTTCCAACCATATGACTACTGTGTTGCATAGTCCTACTACCCTGGACAAGGTCATTGTATTTTTGTTTCAATATCTAAAAAAGGTACTTCTGTTAGGGAGCTCTTATTGTGCAGAAATAGAGGATCCCAGAGTATCACAGCAGTGTGTTTATACATGCACACATGACTGTGTATACACATACATACACACACGTGTCTTCTTTCTAGTTGAAATAAATTGTCATCCAGGATTTGCAGAAGGTGAGAGCCTTTTTTTTTTTTTAGATATGAGCTGCCCCTTTAAATTCCACTTACACAGAATTAGTGGGTTTAAAAAAAAAAAAAAAAGCCAGTAGACACACTGAGACAGCATTTGATCCATGACTATTATTAAATGCCTACCTAAGACATTATCTATAGCATATTTTATACAGTGCTTATCTAGACAAAGGGCTTGAATATAGCTGAAAGGTGAAGGTACAGCTTGAATGCAAAGTGTGTATTCAGCTATTCAGCCATAGCACCACAGGTGGAAACTTAACATTCTGGAATAAAATTTAATTAATTCCCATATATCCTTTTAATCAGTTTAAAAGTGGAATAGGTTAA
This sequence comes from Oxyura jamaicensis, assembly GCF_011077185.1. NCBI lineage: Eukaryota > Metazoa > Chordata > Aves > Anseriformes > Anatidae > Oxyura > Oxyura jamaicensis. The sequence continues at coordinate 53,562,638 of NC_048896.1, read as the reverse complement.
AACACAAATGAGGTATTTTCATTCTTAATAGGAGTATCCAACATGGAGCAATTCTCAAATACTCCACTGCAAAGGAACGTTGATATTAGCTGTCAGAACTCAAATTTCCTGCAATTTGTGCCAGCTTAAGCTACGATTGCCTTCTAATAAATGATGTTTTGCTTGTTTGGTTTTAAGATGTCTTATGTTCTCTTTCATCCATGCTACAACAAAGCATTTCCTAATTTAAAATGCTGTTACATTATCTCATACAGGAACTACAGTGGTGTTTGTACACACCTGAAAATAATAAAATACTGACTTCAGAAAATATGCTCAAATCATATTGCTAAACCTCAAATTAAGTCAGTCTCTCCATGCAAGCTATTCTTTTCTCAACAAAGTATGCATGGATGGTTACACCTTTTCCTCATGAATCTCTCACATTCACACTGTCATTCCTTTCTTAGAAACTTGACCACAGTGAATAAGATTTGCATCAAGACCTGACTGGTGAGCAAATTCTCTCTCTGCCATCAATTCAAGGCCAGATATCCAGCTTTAATGATGCTAACACACATGATTTATTCTTTAATTAAGTAATTCATGTAATAAAAGTGATCAGAATAGCTGTATATCTTTTAATTTGTATAGGGAGAAACACTAGACTAAAATAACTCCCTGCTTTGAAAATGCTTTTCATGTATACTCTGATTTAAATATTTCCCTTTTCATTATTTTCTGCACTGAAACATCCATAAGTTTCTATTAAGTAATGCTAACAAATGAAATTTGGGAAAAGTTACTGGTAGGTAATGCTTAATAAATAAAAACTAAATGTTGATTATAACAGATATATACATCAATATACATCATTTTGGCTTTCCTACCTTTTTTCTTTCTTTTTTTTTTTCCCGAGCTCAATTTGAGTCATAGCCCCAGATGAAAATCTTAGTTAACAATGATCCAGACCATTTCAGTAATCCATCATTCTCTCTTGAAAATCCAACCAAGAATGGATACTATAAACAAAGACTGGGAACTTTACAACTGACTCCCTGGACAACAATTAGCCTAGTGCCAAAAGTCTATTGGAATGACACCCTAAACCTAATGACACCTATGGGCCACAGCAGGAGTGAGGCTTTTAGTTCTTGGAGCAAGTGAAAATGCTGCCATTATACATTTGCACGAGTCCAAACTAGATACTAACAAATATTGCTCTGCTGTTCGCAGTTTTTTAAGCTTTCAGATAGTGGGCTACTGTTGACCTGGATTTCTTTCTTGTAGCCAGCAATCTACTTTTAATACAAAATGAATACACAAGAAAGATGAGATGAGATGCCGCATTGCTGGCTACTCATCATTGCTTTTAGAAGTCAGTGGTTTCCATAGTCTGATTAGGGGTTATTACTTTCATGCTGCTGTCATATTTCCAATGCGAAGAAGAATCAACCAATCAACCAACCAAAAAAAATCCTACACAGCAGGATGCAGAGAAGAGATCTAACACAGCATACATACTTTAGCACAACAATTTTACAGCCAAGGGCAGTATGGATCAGTTTAACAATGCCAAATGTATCTTCTAAATGATTTGTAAAATGGTCGCTTAGATGGCTCCAGTAACATTTGTCACGTTGTAGGGTATGTGATTAGGAATAAGCCTGATTTATTATCCTTAACAGTACAAATGCTGGCAGTTAAATACTGACCTTGACTGGCCACTGTCATCAAGCTTATTTGTGTCTTTGCAAGTTGGCTTTAGGAGTAGTTATATGCAGAATTAATTAGAACTAACAGATTTTGTAAAGAGTCAATAAAACCACAGATAATCCAGCATTTTAAAAGATGATTATATAGGTTATGATGCTTTTCAAACCAGATGTCATACAGGAGCACAGTTTAACCAAATGCCACCTTTTTGATGACAAAATTAAGTACTCCAAAGAAGCACAAGCCACAAAATGAATCCCAGACAAAAGTTTATGCTACCCTATAGAGAGTGTCTTTTTCTCCTTCCAAATATTCCCCTCAACCCTTCCTGGTCTCTACAGCTAGCATTGCGTTCCTAAGTGCTTGCTTTGACTTGTTGCTCCTCTGCTCAGCTCTTTTAGCCTCTTCCTTTCTGTAGCTCATCGTTCACCCAGTCACCACAGCATGAACACCTTCTCTTCCCATTCCCTCTGCTGTTTTTATGTGTGGTCACACAGACACAGTAATTTCATTGCCCAAGGTAATTCTGGTAGTGATTTAGGAAATGTTATGCTGGTCAAAAGTTGTCCACGAGATTACTTGACCACCACACCAGGACGTTGACCACGACCTCCAGCAGCAGCATGTACCATTCCCCAAATTTTGCTCCACACCTCTAGTTTTGTCAATACTAAGGTTTTACCAATGTAAGTTCTGCCTCGCGCAGCCTGATTTTCTTAAAAAGTTTCACTGCAGGAATGTACCTTGGTTCTCGGCTGTAACTGCTCACATAAAGCAGATTAGCAGACTGGAAAATGGTATTTCTTAAAATGTCAGACTACATAAACCAATCTTCTTGTCAGCAGACCAAGAAAGCATAGAGAAGTGAAAAGGTAGAGATGAAACAATCAGATTTTAGGAGGAGAAGGCAATCACGTGGGACCTCGTGAATGTGGAGCTGAAGAAAGACCACTGAAACCAAACCACCCCTCAGCCTCAGACCCAAAACTCAGAGCAACGTTTACCCTCTACCGTTTGGCAGAGGCACACAAACTGCCAAATAACCTAGCTGCACATTCTGCTGAGTTTCTCCAGGCATTATCTTACTCTTACAAAGATGAAGACAGACGTTACAGACGCTGTTATGTTTCCTTGGATAAAACAACAGGACTCATATGGCCACTACCAACCCTTATACCTTTATACCAAGCCTTATACTCTTATACCAACCCTTATGCCTCTAAAAAAAAAAAAGGTGAAGTATTTTTCTTTTAAGCCTTAGCCTTAAAAGAAAACAAACAAAGAATGTCCTTTGAAGTCTCAGAAACCTCGAACAAGATGTAGGTATTTTAGGGATGGTAACTGTATTTTAGTGTGTATTAGGGATGATAAGCACCAAGCATAAGATCTGAGGCAGTGCATGCTTGCTCTGACATCTGGAGTACATTTTCAGTCCAGAAGTAATATGAGCAACTAGTAGAAGACATTTTTTAAAATGTCTTCTCTACTAGAGTAACAAAGATAACAAAAACATTTTTCCATTCAAGTGAAATATTCAGGAAATTCAATTAAGGAAGAACAACAACCTGTAAACTAGTATCTGCTTGGCCTATAAATCAATTACTGTTGAAACCTCCCGGAATTCAGAATCTCAAAGCTCTTATATGGATTACCATTTATTCACATTTGTTTGTTTTGTTTTCGCTAATGATGAAGAACTCATGCTACCCACTACTACTTACCACAATTTAAAAAAAGGGATCACTATCTCACCAAAATAAATGTGTTTTGCCACCTATGACTTGGAAGATGTATTTTTAAGAAACTTAAAAAGAACAGAAAACAAACAAAAGCCCCTACAGCATCAGATAAATGCAGTAGCTGTTAAGCTACATTTAATTTAGCAGTTCATGTCAATCTCTTTTTCTAACTCAGACACACTCTGTTCCAGAAGAAATTTTCAATTGTTTTAACTTCAAATACTGCAACTCTAATACAAAGTATAGATTAAAAAAATAATCCAATATTTATACTTTTTCCTTGTAAATGCTTAGTATGATGAAACTGGTATCGGAGAAGAAAGCACATACAGTTAAGAGAAAGCTACGAGATCACAGGGTTTCTTCCCTCAGCAGCTCCAGCTTTCCCATCAAATTACTTTATTTAGCAGTGCCTAGGGGTCAGAGATGACACTTTCCTACCTGGATGTTAATTATGCCAAAAAGTAAACTCTGATGTACAGTGACAGCAGAAAAGGCTCCACCCTTTCTCCCAAGCTCACAAATCTAGGAGTCACTCATGATTAAAAAATAAAAATAAAAAAAATAAATTACAATATTTATTCTGCAGATAGAAGCTGATGAGTTCTCCTGTGCTGTAGCCACCAGCGAATAGGTTCCTGTACTTAGCTTAACCTTAAGGCACATGTTGATTTTACAAAATGAAGCAAGTGTAGCACAGCCCTTCAATTTCCATTTCCTCAGATGATGCTGACAGGACCCAGCACTTTCCCCAATCCAGCTGTAAGCCTTTGACTTTTCCTTGACCTTCACCTCTGAGATCTTTTGGTAGCAGCTACAGTTGGCTATTCAATTTTTACCTTAAAGTAATCTGTTGACTACAGAAAAATATAAACTTAAGCATAAATAGAAGCGTGTTCTGGTGGACTGAAACCGAGCAGTGCTTATCTCCTAGGGAAATAAATCTGCTTTTTGCCCACTGATCCAGCAATCAGAGCCGTGTAATGTCCTCCACGTAGTCTTCTGAAAGGCACTTCTGCTCTAACTACTGTCGCAATGTAACAAGATCTAATGCCCCAAGGGAAATAAAATTCACTTGTTCTGCAGTTTTTCAGTACATAAATACACTTTTCTGTTGAAAAGGAATGGCTGACATAGGTAGGGAGTTTACTCTTAGAAGCAAATCTCCACCTCTGAAAGCTGCAGACCAACATCAAGCAGCTCGCTTGCTCTAACTTTTGATATTTGGTCCACTTATAGAATTAGTGCAGTTTAAATGCATGTGGTGTTCGTTTTTGTTCTGTTCATTATAAATTGCAATGCATTGTATAGCAAGATAAGGCAGGAACAGTTTATCTGGCAAATGATCTAGTTAATTATTGAAAGTTGGGGGGGTTTAACCCTCTCTTTTCCTGTACCTGCTCACCTGTCATGATCAAAGGGAAAGAGACAGGTTTGAAAATCCCATTTCTCACATCCCCATCTCATCTTCTGCCACTGAAAAAATATTTCAACTAATTAAGCATCCTGATCACTCCTGTAGGAGAGCACAGTCGTGTTTACTTGGTAAGGCTCTGCTGCCTTCTTGGTCAGCAATACTTTGTAAACTGCATAAAATGCAATGATTTAAGTGAACTTCTCCTGCTGATGCTGGCACCAGTGGGAAATCAGTGCCATAAGGAATTACATGCAAGACAAGACCGCATGACAACTTTGCTCTGCTGCCGAGGACTCTGAAGACAAAGAAAAACTGAACAAACAAGAAGGAAGGAAAATATACCTAGAGGCCAGGGATGCAGGGAGATGCTCCCAGTAATAAGAGCACCCCTTAATAACAAGTCTCCCCTTTTCAAAATAAAGCTTGCTACTTTTTCCAAATTCTTCCTTCAGAGTCTAACCAAGCAGTTCCTACAAATACCTTGCTTTGCCTGAAAACCTTATTATATGAAACCCTTATGGCAGCTACCTGCAATGGCATTAAAGACCGGAGTATTGACCATTTTCACCCTGAAGAAGTGTCATTCTATTGCCGAGTCAGAAATCTGACCTGTTCATCTGCCACCACACCCTTGGGCTTGGTACCTTAAGTCCTAAAAGAATACAAGTCTGAATAATTTTATCAACAATATTAACTTAAAACAGAAGCAGCTTGGTCCGATCACACTTACTCGCCCATTAGAAAATACGTGCTTTATCTGCCGAGTGCATGATACGCGTACAGAGAAAGCCACCGTGCCATTAATGCCCTAACCAGGCAATATAAAAAGTTTACAAGAGTTCCGTATTCAAATATAAGAGAAAAAATAATATTTCACAATAGCAAAAAGTGAGCCGAACTGCCATCCCGGTCTAATGGGGATTAAAATACCACAATAGAAAAACCTCCAGAGCAACCATGAAACCATAGGGAAAAAATGCACCAAAGCACAAAAAAGGTTACCATGGGAACAAAGGCTATTTTCCAACTTGTCAAATAAAAGCCCCAGTATGGCAGACCTTTACTCCTAAGAGCAATCCCACAGGCTTCTAAAGGCAACACGTGTAATTATTACTTGAACTGAAAGACTCTAATGGGGGGGATTTTGCCCTTTCAGCTCCCTTTTGCCCCCACGACCAACAAGACAAAATTAGTATGTATGTCGAAAGCGTATTAACATTCAGTGGCAGCACATGCTAGAGTGCAGTTCCACACAGGAGCAGAAAATAGAGGTAGAGAAGTCTGCACAGCGATCCACACTTCGTACACAAGACCCAGGGGAAAGGCAAGGCAGCGGGCAGCTGGCGGGGCCGTGCAGTATGAGGAAAAGGAACAAAATAAAAGGAACGCCTCTGATCCGCTCAGGGGCTCGAGCCCTGGCACGAGCAGCCTCCGTGTGCCTTGCAGCATGCTCCAAGCTCTTCGTGGGTTTGTGAAAGGAAGGCTGGAGAAAGAAACAGTCCTCTGGAGATGATCTTATTAGTCAAAAGGCACTAACCCTTGATAAGGTTAGTGCTTTATGTTGCACCAGAAGTGTCCCGATTGGCACTCGTTTCAGGCAGTACACTAAAAGCACAACTCCAACTTCACCACAGCCTCTGATTAACAGGTGTTTTAATAGGCTTTTTTTCTTCCAATATATCTATTATCTAAATATATCTATCTACATCTAAAGTCACTATTTAAAGTAGGCTTCATTTTAACCAATATATTTTCATTTTATGAAATGCAAGCTATTCATGCTGTTTTAATGCATAAAATTATTACTTGATACTAGAAATAAGATGATTTGCAGCTCTAGGCTGGAGACCTACACAGCTTTTGGGATAGTTTGTATGTTTGTATTTCCCACATTCCTGGCTCAGTAACTCCAATAACACACCTCTTAAAACTAGAAGGTAGAAAAGCCAAGGTGATTTCTGCTTCTATCTCCTTTATTATTCCCCCTTCGTGGCCTTTTGATACCTTTTAACAGGTTTAAAAAACAAACAAACAAACAAACAAAAAAAAAAACAGTCGTGAATGTGGAGGACCATGCAAGGAATATGGTGAGCATGATGTGCCTGCACTGAGCAGGCAATACAGGGCAGGCAGACACGGGACCCACACCCGTCAGCGTCTTTCCTTTCTTCTTCCTACCTCTGACAGGTAAGTTGAGTAACGTGGAGCCACTCATCTTTGTAGTGCCTTCGCCTCTTCATTTTCTTTCTTGCAAAAGAGCTTCTTTTGAAATGGATGCATAGAAAAAGATGTTTTGAACTTATCTTCTATTAGAAAGACACTTGGGAAGACAGTACAACTAAAGCAACTGACATCATATTCCAGCATATATGTAACCTGTCCTTGTAAATGCACAAACTGTACCCATGCTGTACAGCCTAAGAGTGAGTCACAATTTTTAATTTTACATACCTTGGATTTGCATAGAATTATACCTATTTTAGACACCAGGAGATCATGACAGAGGAGCGGTTCAGGTCATAAACCAGTACCGGAGCTCCTCACAGAAGTGAAGACTTTGGAGCAGAAGTAGTACTGAGCATTGGAGGACACAGGTTTTAGCAACCAAGTGCACAGCTAACTTCCAAGAATCCTTTTAAATTCCACAATAATTACACAACAGGAAATCTCTGCTCCATTAACTAAGTAAGAACTCTATTGACAGTAGAGGTAGCAGATAAAATCAATTGTTAAGTGTAGCTTTAAAATATTCCCAAACCCAAGCCCTTTCAATCTTTCAATTCCCCTTTCCCCCCTTTTTTTTTTTTCCACAGAAAGCGTAACTGCTGACATGTAATACAGTTACACTGTATTAAATAACGGTAGTTTTTACTTTTAAATCAATTAAAATATCCCTCCATAATATGTCAAAGTGACAAGTAATAGCCTGCTGAGTGCCATGGAAAATTTTGGTCAAATAGCAGATGAGGGTTGCAATCACTGACTGATACCTAGAGCAAAGACTTTTGGTAATTCTCCCACAAGCAATCACAATTGCTGACAAAGTTCAAATTTGTCTTGACAGGATTGTCAAGGCAAACTAGAAATGTTCACAATTGCAAGTCAAAGAATTCATTTTTATTCAGCTGAAATTCATTCTACTGCTCCATACTAATGATACGCAAAACTGTACCTACCACTCACTCTGGCTCATATAGCAAAGATTAGAAGAAAATGGGAGCATTAAACAAAACACAAACCAAGGAAGTTATGTTCTGCAACTTGCACAGCCACAGTGTGTCTCTTAAATCCCATCTATATACATTCAAAACTCTTACAATATATAGCGGGCCCTGGTTTTGGAAGGCAGCTTGCATTTAACTTCAGTGGGGATAAGAGCTGGTGCCATAATTAAAAACACCACCATTCTTCCCTTTCAGGAAAACTATGTTTAACTGTTTATGCACAGAAGCATGTTCCTTTAGAGGCAAACTGACAGTTGAGTGTGCATAATTATGTGCTTATGCATAAATTTACACGATTTACATAGTAATCAAGGTGTGTAGCAGACTGAACAAACATCATCACTCGCGAAAGCATCACTCCCCAGTCCTACTCATGGAGCCTATCTGTGGCACAGCCTTTCCATTTTCCATAGCAAGGACTGTGATATTTACATTCATTGTTAAAGCACAGCATCGCACGCTGACACACCAGGTCCCACACGGAATGCAATTAAAACCAAACAGAAAGAAAGAACCTGACGACACACATTCTTTGCTCCATTAAACAATTTCTGCCTATTCTAAAACAATCTTTTTTTTTTTTTTTTTTTTTAATCCTTCCCCTGCAGCCGCTGAAATCATTTCTGCTATAAACAGGTGTACAATATGCAGAATAAGCACTTAGGGAAGAAAGGAGACAACTCAACAAAGAGCAACTTCTGAGGCTGCACAGTTTCAAACACTGCAGCAGTCACGGTGCAAGGCAGCTGTGTAACCTTGTGAAGGAGCCCAGGAAGCCCTGCTGCCCCCTCTGCACCCCTTCCCAGTCCATAGTCCCTGATGCAGGAGTCCACAGCACTGGCACATGCTTGCGAATTGTGGTGACTTAAAACGTTTCCTTACTTACATATTTGATTTCCATATTCCCAGTTGACAAAGACAAAATACAGCCAGTGTATGTATAGCTCCAAAGTGTATGAAACCAGTTAAACTATGCTTTTTTAAATAAAAAGATTAGTTGTTATTCTTAGAGACCAATGAGTAGCAGGACTAATGAAACTGTATGCTAAAGCCTTCTCCTTCACACTTGACATCGATGACATTTAGCAGGAGAAAAATGCAAGCAGCACCTTTTAGGGGCGACACTACCTGGGCGTCCCTCTTCCATCCCATCACCTATTGTAATGGTAAAAGGTAACAGCCAAAACTGAAAAGGGAATAGCTGTCAAACCTGGCTGAAGCTGGCTGACATTCACAGCTTACTAGGTGGGGAACAGGTAGACAGCTGAGTTACGTAAAACTTGATTTCCTTGGGAAGCCAGCCTCTGTCTCTGGTTCTGCCAGACCTGTTATTGTAACCAACAACTAGATGGCAAAAACTGTTGGAAAAAGCTATCACCACTTAAAAGCTTTGGTCCCTCACACATACCTGGTTATTCAAAACACATCCCCTGCTTCACAAAGGCACATGACCTGCCAGCACCTGCTTTCCCTGCACCCATCCGTGCAGAGACACAAAGCCATGTGGCTCCTCTGGGCCCAGCATGCCGCTGGCTGCCTACTTCTGCACGGCCTCTGCATCCCCATCTCCATTAATGCTGCCCACGGGTGGACTCCTGCTCCTCTGCTGGAAACCAGAAGACTGTGGCCCAAATGGACCAAGTTCAAACAAACACTGCTTTGTTTCACACTTGTTTTTTTTCTTAATTCATCACGCCTGGTGCCAAGTGTCTATTTCTTCTGAAGCAGAAGAGAATTTGACAACGCTCGTAAGAACCCAACACCTAAACCCTTTCCTAGGTCTGTTACACCAGCAACTGCGTATTCAAAGACTGACCAAGAGGAACTGGTTAATGCTTGGAAGAAACAAGGCTGTTATCCAAATTTCATAGTCACACAGTGGAATGTTAATAAAAGTAAATGCATACCAAGCACTTGTTTGAAGTTCAGCGCTTCTTTCATTCCAGAAACGCTGCTTTAATCTCCCAAATGCTGCTCTGCCTTTTGTTATCCTCTTTCGTGACTGTGTTGTCAAGCGCAGCACTCAGACAACTTGCTGCAGAAAGAGCAGCAATTGCCTACAAACGACACGCCTGCGCCCCTCACGTTTTCTAGCAGAGGTTGAAGCAGAACCTCGGTTTTTCTTACAAAAGTGCTCAGGCCAAGCTGCTTGGCAGAGTGGCCAGGAGAGTCAGTTCTTCCTGGCTCTCAAGCTCTTGGGAACCAACACGCGGTTGCTGGCAGAGAGCCGGCTGCAGGTTATCAGCTGGGTGACCTTGGCTTGACGGAAAACTGCAGAAAGCAGAAAATCCCACCAGGCACCTACCATGGCGTGCATTTTCCCCTGCCACAGCCTTCAAACATGGCAAGAAGCAGCTCTGCTTACATGATCGCAAGGGTGGTGAGGGTGGGGACGAAGCCCTGCTTCATGCCCTTCTGACAGCCAAAAGCTCCAATTCTCTGCCTTGATCGGAAATGCTTGCCAAAGCTGCCAATTCACGAGTCTGCCTCAACAGCTGAATTTTGCTGAAGCCTGAAGAAACCCTTGAGATTAATGGTATTACAGGCTGTGGTTTCCTTGACAAAGACAATACACAGGCCTTTATTCTCAGCTTTTCTGAGATTTCCTTGGCCGCAAAATTGCATTAACTGTTCCTCAACCAAACCAAACCACTGGTCTGCTGGCCATTACTCCAACAACAGCAGAAGTTCTTTTTCTTGCAACAAGTGACAGATTACACCAGCTACCAAAGCGTGAGCTGTTAGAGCATGAATTGCATTCATTTTGTAGAGTTGTGTGACTACATCCTTGAACTTCTGAGGAACCATCTTCTTGTCCCTGGTGGCCCTAAGCAATTGTGCCCTTGTCAGGCCAGGTGGTGCCCTATGACCCAACGCTCCCGCAGGAGCACCTCGAGTGCCTGCTGCCCTTCTTTGCAGTACTTACAGCACAGATACAAGTGTTTGTGCTATTTTGCTGCCAGCTGCTCTTCAGTGGGTTGTTGGAGAATTTCATTTAATGCTTCATCAGAGATGCCAGATGGACATTTTAATAAACTGAAGTATTCAAGCCACTGATTTAGGATTTCCTTGTTGTTGGCTCTCAGCTTTTGACTGTCTTAAGTATGGAACGACACAACACCACTGAATTTAAAGCCACAGACTAGTTTTAAGTAGTCATAGAAGCCTGTATAAATTCTCATGCCTTTTCTGCCACTGTACCAACAGTGTAAACCAATGGCACCCCCCACGTTTTTGCAAAAACTGCTCATGCAGCCACTGCAAACTTATGGTGGCCACAGTCAGCGCATAGCTGAGGAGCTTCTACCATGCAGCCACAAACATAGGCTCAAGAGGGCTGCCTGTGGCCACTGTTCCAGTAAACACTGGTCCCAATCAGCAGCAGAAGGTATAACAATAAAATAAAAAAAACCAGGAAAATAATAGAATAAAAAGGGCTTTTGCAAATACTGCAGATACTCATTAGAGCTCCTCAAAATAAATAATGCAACTGGCTGAGCTTCTTAAGGTATTTACTACCTGTCTCAAAGTTACTATGGTTGCAAAAAAAAAAAAAAAAAGATATGAAGAGTCTAAGAAGTTTATGAATGAATATTGATAACCTGGCTGATGGTGATGTGCCATAATTATTCTTAGAGTGTGAGGTCACAATCCTAAATTATGAAACTGCTGAAATAATATTTTTAAAGTTTCAGCTTTCCCTTATGCATAAAAATCTCTGCTAAGCCTGCAAAATATTGACCTCAAATTTAAGGACATCATGCTACTTTAATAAATTATATAGAAGGCTTGACTTGTGATCAAGAAAATATTAAGGCTTAGGTTACTGTGTTTTACGTTATTTCTTTGCTCATTAAACCCGCAAAGTTTTCATTAAAAATACAGTAATTCATTTCACTGCCATATTATTAACAAAATATGATATGCATATTTAATCTCCAATGCTGTGAAACAGATGATGGGACAAACTATACACTGAACAGCTGAAATCCAGAAAAGAAACATAGGATATTTTATATAAGCTTAAATTCATGTTTAATGTATTAGGTATCATGTCCTACAAAAATGTTTACAGAAAAAAAAAATCAGAATTTTTGATACTTTTGTCTTAAGCAAATATGCTTCAGCTTTTTACTCAGTAAGAATGAAATTGGAAAGTCTGTTGGTGAGCCCCATTCCTCTTCAAAATTTGACATGCTGTTGCTGCTCCTGATAAAGCTGCAGTGCGTCTGTGTGCATGATTGAGAAGCTATCCATGAAGACTGTTACTCAAGTGCTCAAGTATGGCTATCCTTCTAATTAACTATTTATGAACTGCTCCACTGCTCTAGAAAAAGTGCACTGCTATCAGAAAAGAATTGCTCATTAGGAACCAGCCTGTTAAGGTATTTTTAAATATAACAATGCAATTTCACTAGACATACACACATTACTTTTTTAAGGAGAAAAGGAAAAGAAGCATTTTTACTCTGGAGCTGAGTGGTTTAAAATTTTAATGAAGAAAGTATTTAAGATTGTATTATAGGCAACAACGTCTCATTGACAGAAACGTAGACAGCCTTGCGGATCTTTTCCATCTCTACTGCCGTGACCTTGCACCTAACAAATGCATACGCTTCCACTCTCTTTTCGTACAGAAAAGGGGTGCGCTCTGACAGCTGGAAGGGAAGCAGGGACTGGGTAGTGCGCTTCAAGGTGAATTCCTCTAAGACACAACCTTTGCCAAGACCTCCCTTTACATCCAAACTGCTGAGGGGAATAACTTGGTACTCCATAACTTGGTACTGAAACTCCTGTATTTGTTCCTTTATTTCCCTCTGATAGGAGGAAAAGTTACTTCAAGTGAAGAAATGACAAATGATTCTCTTCTGATTACGCTAAGCAGAACGGAAATTAAGGTGGGGTGCAAACCTGTCCTGACCTATCCTTATTAACTAGTCACTTCTGAGGTGCTGTGGTTATTGCTGATAGTACAGAAAGTGATATATATCAATTTGCTATTACTGTAGCCCTCAAGCATTCCAAGAAATTCACATCTGCGAGTAAAACAATCACTTTTCCTTGAAGCTGTGCCCTTCACTCCCATTTTTTCAAAAGTTCCTTATGAGAAGTACCTAAAGACCCATCTTATCTGATGCTGTACCTGACAGTGATACTTTGGACAAAGTGCAAAAATATTTCATAACGAAATTATCAGATTGATGAGTGACACCAAACCCTATCTGCCAAATTGTCATTGAACTTCACCTTCTAAATTACTCTCTACCCAGTTGTTTCCAATGCATCTAGTTATGTTAGTCCAAATGAGCTTGTTGCTTAAAATACTACCGCATCCCACACATTTGTTCCTGGAAGATAACACGATGGAGCCCATCTGAAACACCGTCTGGCATGCTTACCTGTCTCAAGCCCTCGCTTTACTTTGCAGCATTCTCCCCTGCTGCGAGATCATCAGAACAACATTTTAATGCAACAGAGTATGTGATTAATCACCATCTACATGAGGACACATTACCCAAGAACCTTGTAAGTGCAAAACCTTGTTATAAATTACTAATACTCAGAAGTTAATTTACTGCTCACACTTGATCTTAACATTTACCTGCCCACACATCCACATCTCCGAGAACAACTCTACTGATCCAATTCACCATCCTAACTTTGGACATTGGTGGTTGGTCCAACAACCTTCCTTTCCCTCTCTGCTCCCGCCCCCCTCTTCTCTATGCCCATAAAGAATGCCACCAAAAATTAAAAGGACATGCAAGAATAACAAATGCTAATACTGAGACTTCGCTTGTTACCTCAGCCAGGGAATGATGCTTTAAGCTATTATATGCTACTCACTACGGTCCTCGTAGGGCCAATACTATCCACTTCAAACCCATCTCAGATTAAACACAGAAAGGCAATTCTGAGCTGCTCTAGAGCTTTGTGGCAGAGGGGCTGCTGCCAGCCTGCAGAGGGGAGTGAAATGAGGCGAGGACAAGAGAGGTGTGGGAAGAATAATCCTCCCCTGCCACCCACCACAAACCTCTCTAATTCACTACGAGGAGTGTATATGAAATACAGGAATAAGGAAATTGAGAATAGGTCATACAGATTCTCACTAAAAGAAAAATCCCTCTCTTATGGTCTCCCAGTACAACAAAATTAGTGTTGAGATGCGTGATAAGCTCTTTAATGTGCTAACAGATGGTTTATTTATAAAGTTATTCTCTCCCTGTATTTTTCTATAACTTTTCTCCCTTCTAACTTTTTGCCTTTCAGATGAAGGTAATTGCTTCACATTTTATGCATCACGGAGCCAGAATGAGTATCAATGTTTAACAATGATTCCCTGCAATCTCTGGGGAGAGGGGAAGGGTAAGACAGGGAAGAAAGGAACTGAGGAGCGTATTTACTCCCATCTCTTGTCACTTTACAATAACATGGAGGGGAGAGGGACAAGGAGAAAGTCTAATTTAGTGGTCTGAATGATATCTTGGAAGCTCTACATGCTTCCAAGGCAACTCCTAAAGAAAGTTTTGTGCATATGCAAGTCTGTTCCTGGAAAGGTACCATATGCTTATACTCATTTATCCTTTATACAATAAGTACTCCATGAAATTTGCATGGTCTCTCTTTTTTTTTTTTTTTTCCTTAACAGTGAGATTCTGAAAGGATGTTAAATACTAAATCTATAAAAGTTCATGATAGTCTATGACAAAACTCCCATTCAGTTTGGATTATATTTATTTGGGGCAATTCCAAATGCACATTGGAAACATGCAGACGGTGCTGTTGGTTCTACGGGCTACAGAGGAAGAAGGAGAGACCACCTGTGTGCTCTATTAAGACCTTTGCGTACAGACCAGCAACAGAGCTAACCTGACATGCAGGATACTTCTCCAAGTGCTAAAAGTTGAATAACACTGCTCAGCTGAGAAAGAGACCAAATGTCTCACAAAAAGTTGTACAGCATTCCAAGAAGTGCTTGCAACTTTTGTTGGAAATGTATGAATTGAAATGCATGAAAGCCGTTCTCTTCACTGGATAGTTACTCATTTTCAAATGAGTTCAAATTCAGCTAATTTTCAAACAATTCTGAGCAGAATTCACAGATCACAAACAATTCTTTGCTCTCTTTCCTTCTCCCTGTCCATTATGGCTAAGAATGAATACACAAAATCTTTTAAGCCTTTTCTCTCCTCAATCTTTGGTAAATATTCATTAATTACTTCATATTGAACTACCCATTCTGCCATGTTATACCGCAACTCAGGTATTAAACTTCACTATGTTAAAGAGACTAGAAGTATTACACACATTTTTTTACTTCTAAGCTTTCACTTCAAGAACTTTTCCCTTGTGACTACCTTAGTTTGTATTCCCTTCCCTATTTCCTCAGGCTTTTCTCTTAAGATTCCAAGGTTTCTCCTTCCGCTCTCGTGCATGCTAAACACATCTTTAGGATTCAAAGGGCTCAGATGTCAGGTATGCAAACTATTTTTCCTTTAAGAGTAGAACTGGCACATTAGTCTATTCCAAAGATATGTAAGTATATTTGTGGCTGAGACTCACCTTCCAGTTTTGTTCTATTAGCAATGCCATATATCGGCTATGGTGAAATTAGAAATGTTATAATCATTGGACAAAAAAAAGTTTTGCTATAGCGTGTCATCCTAAAGTTTGAATATACTATACTGTCATCTTCTTATATATAATCCCACAGGCTTCATCTAGCTTTCTTCATAGCATAATATGCAAAACAGGTAACCTGGTACTAGTTCTTCCTCTTCCCAGCTCAGTCAGAAATCATATATGCAAGGCCGGCACTGAAGTAAAAATACAGTCTTGGGTGTTTGCGGTATCTGATGAAGCTTACTTCAGTGAATAACATGAAGCATTTCATCCTAGACCTTTATTCAAACTAAAGTGACTGTGTAATCATCCATAATTCAGAAGCAGCACCTGTTGGACTTATGTTAACAACTTGATACTTAAGTAAAGAAAACTCTGTAGCTGGAGCTGAAAAAAATATCCTATACTAGCAAATGTTACACTGATCAAACTGAGACTGGTGTCAGTAAATTATGCCAACCTTTTCACTTTCAGTAGAAGGATAAGAAATAGGACAATCTCCAGGCAAAATGATCAAAAGTTAAAACACATCAAATATTAAAAGATTAGTATGGAAAAGTTAGGATATCAGTTTTCTGAATAGCGAAAAAGAACTCCTGCCCTCCATCATTTTTTATCTTCCTAAACAGTTTCTAAATTCCCGACAGAGTACATCTAAAACTGATCTGGTCACCACAGTGGGCACTGTTTTTCACATAGCCACACAGAAAGCAGTATTTCTAACAGTATGCAATATTCAAAGTATTGTCAGTTCTTCCACAATTCCCATCTTTCAATGTCAAATGTAAATGCGCTGATGTACATCTATCTCAAAAAATAGCTTGGATAGTTGGACATATTTTTCTTTGGGAATGAAGGCTGACAGCTCAGTTTTCTGACACAGATCAAGGTCAAAATTTTGCACACTTGCATACTAAAAAATAGTACTTGAGGATTCAGAAAACTAGAAAAATCAGTTCTGATGTCATCCCAACAACTCTGTAGTTAGCCATGCTAACATGCAGTTTATTAAGTACAGTGCTTTTAGTTTAATAACCCCTAACACAGGAAAGTCTGAACGCGTTGCAGAATTGTTAGCCAAATTTTCCAGCTGACTTCTACAACGCAATGAGGGAGGCAAGGTAACTTTCAGGATCGTCTCTAATCACAAATTAAAGCCATCTCAAGCCTGCTGTAAGCTGTGGCAACTTAAAAGGCCATTCCAGAAGTTTAGGAGGTTGGCAGGAGGATCATCAGGATGGCTTTGCACCATCGGACACATGGGCTTGTGAAACAGTTCTGTGTGACCAGGCTTTCCTTGGGTGCACTGCAGGCTGAGTCACCACAGTTTCTAAAGTCAAATACCCAGACTTAAATATGTATATAGTTAAATAAATATAGTTATTAGTAGTAAAACAATAAATACTGAAATATTAATGTACGTATATAAAGGATACAAAACTGTATATTTTTTTTAACTGTACAGTACAGTTTTATTTCTAGGTCTCAACTGAGTTAGGAAAACATAATACCAAAAAAAAGTAATTATGGAGATGGTTGGGACACAGCAATATTTCCTTTCTAGTATTCTTTTCCTTGAAGATAAATAGTGGACACCACCCCTTAGAACAACACAATTCTCCACTATTTATAAATTTAATGCTTCCATTTTGTAATTATATAAGTAATCATCAAATTAAGTGGCTATAAAATATAGGTCTGTTTCCTTTCTCAATTCTTAAAGCCTCCATCTTGAAGTAGAATGCACAGACATCAAACACAGAGAGAACAAAATGTCACTTTACTATAGGGAACTTGTATTTGCACAGAAACAACCGTGCCCAGAAGAATTCATCTTCCTGAGGCAGGTAATAGATAACAGATAACTTGACAGTGAGGGGGAGCATCCGACCACATACTAAAAAGAATTAAAAAATAATATAAGAAAAAAATCAGTATGTTTTCAAATTGGCTGTTTCAAGGGAGACAAACAGAAAAATTAACAAGGGAGAATGCTGCAGAAGTTAAAGATTTCCAGTTCAGAAGGAGATACTGCAAGCCAAAAAATGAAAAAAAATATATATATCCGAAAATATACTCTTATTTCTCCATCACTTATTATTCTGTCTCAGTTTGTGTACTGCATAACCTGAAACAAAGATCACATCCAGTGGCAGATACAGCCCAGATGCTGTAGAGAGCCACCTCACTTGCTACTTCCCTGATATGTTCTTGGAGACACAAAAAACAAAACCAGAAAGCCAAAACAATTGCAGGTCAGGGAGCGGTTCTGCCTTCTGAAGCACTTGTGAGTTTTGAAGAAAGGATAGTTGTGAAGGAAGGATACTACATGTTAAATGGACATGATTCCTCATTGGCCCTTTGAGAGGTGATAAGCCATTGGTTAGGTTAAGAATAGAAACAGAATCCCAAGTCATTCTACAACCACATTAGAAATTATTTGTAAGGACTCTTCCATCTAGTCAGAAGCTAAAGAAGTTGACAGATAGGTCTAAAGCTCTCTTTTTAAAGACCTCCAGGAACTTTTCCATTTCTAGCTTATATTGATGTGAAATTGTCCTATCTGTAGTTACAGCACTCACTGGCATTTGAGACTCATAATTAGTTTAAAAAAAATTGATTGTGACCAAATTGAATATTTGGTTTAGCACGAAACATTGAAGGTTTTACATTTCCAGGGACCTTTAGCACAAGCAAATCCAGGGCTCTGCCTCTGCAGCCACTCTCACCTATGGGATCGAGCATTGCTCCCAGAGGCATGGTCCTGTGTGGCATCATTCAGGTGAGGTCCCCCGGAGTATAACCACGTATTGAACCTCAGATATGCGTGCCAACAGCTGGCTGGGTGGAGGAATCTCTGATCCCTCACTGAGACCCGACATCCTAGTGTTCGTCAAACACCCAAACCCTGAAGAAAACCTCTTCGGCAGAGCTGTGCATCCATCCTGAATGTGAGACTAGTTTAAGTACCATGAATTGAAAGGTACAAGGAACACGGGAATACAGGGGGGGAAACAAAACCAAACATGCAAGCCTTTAAATTCCCAGGCTCAGACAGCACAATTTGTAAGAGCTCTATATCCATGCAAATCCAGAGGACACATTTCTTGACCTGTCAGGGTTCACAAACTACAAAGCTAGAATATGACAAAAATACAAAAAATCATACGAAAATTTTTGATGTAAGAAAAAGTACAACCTAAATATGAAGAATCAATTTCATTGAATTCAGCAAGCTGTGAGCATTAAGGTCTTGCTCTTAGAGTCTCGAATAAGATCTGAGTCTCATTGAGAACAATGATAAAGCATCTACTGATTTCAACATGGGCCTGAAATTCACTTCATGATTCCTGTAGCAAGCCAGGGCAGCTACTGACCTGAGTTAGCCTCACCTTAAATCAGTCCACAGAAAGTTTTAGCTGCAAAGGCAGAGAAATAGCCTCAGTAACGTTCATTCAAGCGCTTAGGACAGGTGTACTTCTGGCAGAAGTTTTCTGCATGGTCCTAGCATGGACCTTCCCCTAACCTTCTGGCTATCTAGGCAGACCGTCTCCACCAAATGCACAGCTGCTTCCTTACCCTTCGTGCACAACCTAAACTAGAGAGCCCTCACAAAAGAACACCAAACAAAGCCACCAGACGTGAACTATCTGCAGGATGCAGGTTTATTTAAAAGACACGATTCAATAGGATCTGAAACTAGGGAATAGTTAAACTGTGATACTTAGAGCATGCAGAGAGGAACCATAATAACTGGGCATCTGAGCAGTGAATAAGGAAAGGCCAAGGGATGTTTTATTCCATCTATTCCACATCCCTGAAGGACATGGCAGCTTGCATGTGAGGACAGCAGCAAAGCGAGCACTTGCAGTGTGACAAAGCTTGAACATGAACTGCATCTATGCCCTTTTAAAAATTATATGCATGTATATGTATGCATGTATGCACACACACAGATACATCACCAAATCACAGCCTGCAGAGTTCACTCTTCCAGCGAAGGCTGTCACTGTTGGAAGCCAGAAGCTAAATGCGATCAGTGCTTGGATGTTGACAAAACTCACCAAGACGCACGAGCTGCACGGTGGCTCTACTACAGGAGAATTATGTAATGCTGTTACGAAACGCCACACAAGGTTATTACATTACAGAGTCACCCTTCGCAAATCAGCAATTTCCCTGGTCGCCCCTGTGCGGTTGGCTGCCCTCCTGTGGATAGCAGATGATACACTAGGGTGAAAAGTATTCAAAGGAAAAAAAAAATAAAATCAGCCTTCATGAAACTAACATCTGGTACATGTCCAGGATGACTACTGCTTCTATAGCTGCAACTGAAAAATGCCATAAAATGTTGAGGATAATAAATAAATTACTCCTGTAACCTGTTTTGCATTTTTTAATTTTGCGGGTAAGTTAAGTAACATCACTGGAATGTCAGCTACAACTAAAACTGCCCGGCACGCCGTCTGCAAGCAAGTGGAAATAAGGGTTGCTTTTTCTTTTTTGTTGTTGTTGGTGTTTTTTTGTTGTTGTTGGTGGTGGTATTTTTGCTTTAAACTAAACATTAACATTTTCCAGGATGGTTGTGTTTCAGGCTGAAAGAATTTGTTTTTCAGAAAAAGTGTTATAGCTGTTTTTAAAAATATGAAGCAAGGGGAAAACATTGTTTTGACAGTTTTCAAATTTCCTACAATTGACCCTTTGCATACCGCTATTTCCATGTCTTAGTGTCCAGACTTTGCCTTAACCTCAGAGTCAAAGGTGATGCTTTTTCCAGCCTAGGGAAACCAACTCCCTAAAAGCACTGTTTGTATGCACTCACTAGAGGTTCACGGTATTTGGCAGCAGTATTCTTTTCACATTTTATCTGCGCTGAGCAAACTGTAGATGGGGGTTGAACAAAGTTCATTTTTCTCCCTTCCTCTCTCTGTACAGTTGCTCGTTCTTGCTGCTGTGGACTGCTGCACCTGAACTGAGATTAAGGACACGGCACGTATTGCTGCTACGCAGAATGGACAGAAAGGGAAGGTCCCAACACAAGGAGATCGGCATGCCATGAGCACATGTAAACGGAGTGTTAGAAAGACATGGTGAGAACATGTCAGCCAAGACAGAGGATAGCAGAAGAACAAAGGAAGGGAGGGACAGACTATTGGGAAAAGCAGCAAAAAGGGCTGCAACAATGTGGGCAGAAAGACAGGGTTACTTAGACACAAGTCTGGAATTAGGCAGAGAGGTGAAGACTCTGGGGCAGCGCACACATCCTGCTATACCTTACTACTTACAGCTTCTTTCTACGAGGACTGTTAAAAATGGACCTTGCTCCTTTTGCTAAGGTTCAACAAACTACATGGATACTAAGACTGCTTCACTTGTTTTAAGAGGTTCCTAAAGTATTTGCGACTGTACAGCTTTGTGACTGTGTGCAACCTTCTCTACTACCACTCTGCTTCCTGAGCAGGATAAGTGAAATGTGGGAATAGAATAGTTTCATTCGGAAGGGCAAAGAACATCGAGTCCAACTGCAACAGCAAAGGAGGAACAGCAACTTCAACAATACTCTGAGAAATCTGTAGTTATGGAGGACCCTGTGCCTCCTAAACAAGGCCAAACAGTTTACGTAGAAAAAGACTGATCTGAGTTAAGGAAGTACAGTGTCAGTATATAGAACTGAATTTATCCTAACTTTTCTGCATGCTATATATTAGGTATTTTTCATAAAAACACATACTTTTGCCAACGATTGCTCTCCCTTTCATCTTTGAACTGTGAAAAGACTCCAAAAGCTAAGCTAGCCAATAGCCCACATTTACGATGATTTGCAAACTGTGCTCCGAGTTCATTAATACCGACAGTTTAACGAACAATGTAGCCTTTGAATAGCCACATTGATTACAGCCTTCTGCAATTGCAATCCATTTACATAGTTTGAAAACACTTTCAGAAAAACCTATTTACACCTTTACACCTTTGGAGTAATTAAATAGGCAGAGTTTAGAAGGACTTACGACTTGCTTACAGCACCCCAAGCCGTTTAAAATACTCTGGACCATCTTTTCTCCAGCTCTTACCCATATGTAAAAGGAGAAGCAAGAACGGAGTGGGCCAGAATAAACACTCTATTTACCACGAGGGCAGCACTAGGACGGGGAAGCGCTTAGTTCCTGAACATCAGAGCACGCGAACAGTTCCCTCTGAGCGTCCATGTGATCTGCCATCAGATGGTAACAATTACAAGGCCATCGCTTCATTTCCACAGATGTGGCAATGTGCGCTCGAAGAAATAAAGGGGCAGGGTGATGGAAGCTGGAGGAGAAAGACCATTACCTCCTTGCAAAGGAAATTCAGCTTGCTCATTTCCCTTCTCCTCCTGAAAGTTCAAAAGCATGTTCAGAAGAGGCTGCCTTGCCCTTACAAGGCACTATCTGTTAAATCCATCAATAAAGATCTCGCAAAAAAGATTCAAATGTATTAATGCTGATGTATGTATATGTAATTTTAAATATCTTTCAAACATTTAGTAATACAAGACTCTCAGCTGGACTCATGTCTGTACTTTAAGTATTATGAAATATAAAATTAAGTTCACAATCTAGTATTTTTGTCATGGGAATGGTTCTCAAGTTCCTAGGCTTAGCAGATGGTCGATAACAGATTTCACTATTTCCTGTTTTTCCCCCATTTTCTTGGATTTCAGCAACAGAATAGATCTTTTCCTGAGCAATCTGTTCAATTTGATTGCGTGTCTTTTCTGAATTATATCCAGTACTTATTTGTCTTTTGTAGCTCCCCCCACCCCCCATCCCGCCATGTCCCTTCTCTGAACACCGAAAGTTTTCTCTTTGGTTTGTAGTTGCTGGACGAGAATAAAAGTAAATCTCAGATGAAGCAGACAAAATGCATGTTATCTGCTCTGTTGCTTTTCTCAAGTTGTTTTTATTATGCAAATTATTCCCAACAAGTCAGACACACACACTTCTTAACCTGTAATTTCGCTCTTGCAGAATCATAATTCACTTCTCTTACTCTTGGCTCCACCACATTTTCCAACTTTCTGAATTCCTCTGCAGACTTACTACTAATTATCTCCATACGCACACATGTGCATTACCGATAAGTGCCCTGTTCCTGTGTAACTCATTTCCAAATTCTCCTATTCAGAACAAATCTGCCCACCGTCTTGAAACCACCTCCACCCCCAGAGGACTGATGTGTTTCCCCATCTTTCACAATTTTCACTTAGCGTCAAGGTACGTCTCCACTCCCTGGTTCACTTCTGCTGTTCTTTACCACACAATCCAGACGTGATAGAGAGGAATACGTTCAGCAGATTTATAAAAAGTTTGAATTGCTCTTGAGAACGGAATCATATGCTGGCCTCCCTGCTGCCATAAAGGGAAATGCTTACAGCAAAGCTACAGGAGAGGAAAATCCCAGGTTTGCTAGCTCTTTAAGCCAATGCAATAAATCAAGAGTTACATAAGTTCTTCTTTCCTCCTAAAAATACATCCTTAGCTTGAAATATAATTAATAAGACTGAAAAATTAAACTGATGTTTCCACTGCTGTACTAGCTCTTTGACTGGAACAGGGAGGCCTTCGCAAGAAAGTTGCTCCTGGGAAGCAAGGAGGGCACACGGGCAGCAATGTACCACCAGAAATGAGAAGATGCACAGTATCAAGTGCTGGCAAACTAGTGCTCTGGCCTCTATCCAAAATCCTGCCAGAACAGAGGCCACCCAATGGGGACTTTCGACCTCTATACATTCACACGAGCAGCACACTCAACTGAAGATCCAGCATAGGAAGAAGACGGGGTGACCCCTCTTCCCGCTGCCCTCGATGGGAAGGCACCAAAGGGGACGATCCCCCCACCACCAGTGGCCAAGTGCAGCTGGAGGTCCCCTGGGTGCAGATGACTTTCTGTTGTTGGTCCCAGCTGGGACGAGCCACAGCGCTTTGCTGCCGTCACAGGAAGGGGTGCTGCTCCTAAGCAGAGCTGGCACCACACTGCTTTGTGCCCAGCTTGGCCACCACAGGACACCACTCATCCAGACCATGCCACAGCCCGAGTGCTCTGCCCTGTTACTGGCAAGGACAACCTTCAGCAGCACAAAGCTAGACCTCCTTGATCTACGGCACATCAGAAATCTTGAGGGTCTGTTTCTTGGATCAGAGGAGCTGTAATCTTTTTATAACTAGTTAAATGATGTCATACACTCATTAGCTTTCCAGACTCTATTTGGAAGGTATTTTTTTTATTCTCTTGTTCTTTTTTTTTTTTTGACTGCTTAGTTTTTATTCAGCACGAGTGCTCTGCTCTGAAAATACTGCCAAAGGTTTTCCACATTCTCTGCACAGCCCTTTAACTGCATTGCAGAAAAATAAGACTCTCATATACACATTCAACCTTGCTCCTCAAATATCTTTAAAAGTTTCCTCTTTAGAATTCAAGTTGCTACTGGAAAAAATAAGTTGATAATCTACCCAGAAATACAATTCTGCATGTTCCTGCACCCAGCCAAAACCACAGAATTTACTGCCACAGAAAACAGAGAAGTAAAATGAATGAAAAGAATCCATCATTTTCCCTCCAATCTATGCTGGGTCATTGCAGTAATCCAGGAAAAGAAATATTCTGAAATCAAAACTTAAGCATTAGATTCAGCTATGCTGCTTCAACACATCAGTAGTGCCTACTCACATGCTGCCTTTGTAAAATTAGAAGTAATTATGAAATGATATAGAAATTACCTTGTTCAGTCTGGGATTAAAAGTATTAATTGTAAGTAGGAAGTTAAAAAAAATAGAACTCATAAAAATCATTAATCTATTTGGAAATTCTATTTAAATTCATTTAGGAGGTCTGCAAGTTTGTGTCCATTAGGACTATTTGAAGGATTTTATTCTATGGTTTCCAAGTTGCATTTAGACATTAGACCACAGACATTTTTGACCATAACTGAATTCTCTTCCACAAATTGACAAGCCCTATTTCAAAACTAATCAAGTATTTTTATCTGAAGATTGCCTCTCCAATGACCAGAAGCCTTTAAATACCCATGTTAAGTTTGTTCAGCCCAACCTATGGCACTCATCCTTGTCCCAGCATTATTCTTCACCTTAAAAATAGTAATTAACAAAATAAAATCACTTCTAACAATCCTTCCTCCAAAAGCCTTATTTTAATAACAAAGCAGCTCCCCCCACACCCACCCCTATAACCTCTCAGCCTTCCTTTCCCTATGACAGACAGCGCATGCTTTACCAGTCTCCCTTTGTCAGCAGGCCGCTCTTCTCCCAAGCACACGTGCAGGACGGGCTCTCCAGAGCTCTGAACTCTGTTATTAAGCACCATACAATCCTTACCGTATGCTCCTAGTTGCTTTCAGAATGGTATTTGTATGTGGTCTAACAGCATCCCAAGTCTTTGTTCTTTACATTTTCATAAAAACAGTAATGCCCTACTAAGACATGCTCCTTTAGCACAGTGTTGAGGATCAGCCTCAGCACAGAGAAGGATCAGAGCTGTGCACAGGCACTGACTACCTAATTATAGAAGTGGGACGATGCTCAACGGTAGGACACGCAAGACTGTGCATTTCGTTGTCCTCGACTTTTAGCTGTTGCCATAAGCAGAAGAAAACTACAGCAGACAAAGACCAGTTGTTATTAACCAATAAGCATTTTCTGGCACAACTGATTTGCGTCTCCCCGTGAGACAGTCTCAATCCAACACCTAATTAATTTACTTATTTTTTTCTCTCCAGTTCAGAGATGTGTATTTTCTGTTTGCCACTCTACCAAGGGCTCCACTGATATTTAACCTTAGTCTGGTACAGTTGACTCTTGGCAAATATTTTATTTTAATTGTTTTGCATCTACCTACTTTTCTGACAAATGTTATTCTAGTGCTTTGCACACTATGGATCACAGACAAATACTGGAGCTCGACGTTTAATATTTCCTGGTAAAGGTTTCCTATATTTGTTAATGAAATAAGCCTCTCCAGGAACTTGAAACCTCCTCTGCTCATCTGGGACTGAATCAAAAATGGATCACGTCTACTGATTTTGGTGCAATATGAAGGCCTCTGCCAGCCAGGATTCCTAAAACTTTGTCAGGATAATTAAAGAGCGGTCCTAGGAATTACCGCAATCAATATTTCATCACTTCTTCAAAGAAAAATTTTGTCCCATGGAACTTTTGTTTCCATGGACATTCAGTAACGAAGATCATATTTGGAGATTACCTAAAAGCATACACGGGCAACTGTTTCGCTTCTAACTGCTACTGACCTAGGCAAGAAACACAACATTTTAAAATTTTTGTTCTCCAGTGAAGCAAGATCTGTGAATTGCACAGGAATTACTTCCCCAGTGAGACACTTTTTTTTTTTTTTTAATTCCTTCCCTCCCCCCCCCCCCCCCCCAAATGCAAATATTTAATATACCAGGTTCTGAAATCAGAATGAAAAACCATTGCAGGAAACAAGTTTTCAGACAGTGAATTCTGAACAGATGGTTTTCTAGTTCATACAAATAGCTGTGCTCATATGTCTTTTAAGAGATATGCAGCAATATGCATTATGCTCAGGAAAAGATGCAGTAAAAGATTCTATCACTTGCCTGACTAAATTAACTCATGGCTGGGATTTGTTTACAAGCACTCAAACATTATTAACAATTGAAATTTAACCATGTAAGCATATGAACTGCAGTATCTGAGTGGTAAAATGGCCATTTTTAGTTTTCTGCGCGGGACAGCACACTCAGCAGCAGAAACACCTTTAGGCTTCAAATGCAAGTTCTCTCACTTCCTGTTTGGCACAGGATTTTCTTCTGCATATGATAAAATGTTTATGTTAAAAATATACTTGGAATTGGAAAAAAACAATTGTAAGAAATGAACAGGCATACAACATCTGACTATGAAGAGAGATGACGTTGAAGCACTAATATACTGCAAAACCTCCCAAAACAAATTAATTTCTCTATCAAAACCAAGAAGACCCATAGGTTCGTTGTGTGTAAAAAGCTGCATTACCTCATTCACAAGCAATGAAAGCAAGAATAAATTTGAAAGAAAGCAACTTTCTCTGCTTAGCAAACTTAGTGAACTTCCACCTTGGATCTTCATCAGTTGGTGCACAGATAGAAACCAGCCAGGTCTGCCTGAGCAACACGCGATCCTAACAGCGCAGGATGCAGACTGCTTGGTCTTTACGGCAGGCTTTAAGTAAGTGACGGTAAGGAAGTTCCTTTCTGAGAAAGGGAAAGGACAATGGCTAATAGTAAATTTCAAGGCAAACAAAATCCCCATACAGCAGACTGATTATACATATGTGCCCTTCATACCTCGGAAGCGTCAGGGTTTCTATTAGATTCAGATGAGCAGAGAAATATTATGCCTTGTTTTCTATCAAACTAGTAGCTACTTTCTGAACTATTAAAAGCAAATATTTATGTTTCCTTGGAAAAGCCTCTGCAATATTCAGGAAAGAAAAAAAAAGCAGCAAATCAAAACTGAATTCATGAATACAAACCAATTCCTGGAGAGGCGTGTTCCCCCTCCCTCTCCCAACTATTTTTTATGAGCAGATTTGTAAAGGGGCCATTTGGCATTTTTTAGTATGAAATATTATAATCAGCTCCTTCTCTCTATCATACACCGCTATCACCCTGATGTATTTTTCTCACAGAGACATCACTTTGGGGACTACTCTATCATAAGGGCCACCATATTGCATTTGACAATCTGCACCAGATAAAACGAAGGGCATCCAAACAGGGACAAGGTCATTTAGACTTCCGAAACTTTACAGGGAGCATATAAATTGTACTTTAAGTATAAAAAATGTACTGAAAACCAAGATCGCATGAAAAATGCTTTAAGTTGGTATGATTCGGGATAAAATTAGCAAGAATTGCATCTCTGCCAAGTGCTATAAAACAGTGATGCAATAATTTTACCCTTTCAAGTTAGCACATGCATGGAAGTGATTAAAATGTTTCTTTTTTAAAATTAAAAAGGAAAACTGCAACAGGGGATATTAAATAACTTCTTTAAATGTGGGCATGGAAAGGAGCAGTACAAACGCAGCCATTTATATCTCAAGATTAAAAGGAGTGAGGTCTGCTGTTTTTCTTTACTGAAATCCAAGTCGACTGCTTTGCACTGAAGTACAGCACACGTCTTCTGCGTGCACCTCCAGTGGCACGAAGTTCTCCAGCTACAGAGTAAGTTGTCTAGCCTGGACACCATGCCGAAGACAACAACCATGGCACAACAAACTACGTGTCGCATACAAAACAACGCTGCAGGAATTATCAAGTCTCTCCCTACCCCTTCCCCATTTGGTTCTACACTGATGCTGGAAGTCTGGCCAGAAGGGAAAACTAAATGAAAATCCTTGCTTTAGAGAAGAAATTTTGATACAAACAACACTACTGAAACACAGTGGGATAATTCGCATGCCTAAAAAGCTACTGGTTCTGTCCTTCCTGAACATGTTAGGAGACACATACAACGTTTTACATGAAACCTGATTTTCTGTTTTACATATGTGAATGAGTCAGTCACTCACTCGCTCCTGCACTTAGGCAGATCAGCCTGCTAACCACTTGCACGCAGCACTGAGGGGTACCAAGTGGAGCCCGTGATCAAACTGTGCTGGAGAACGGATGTCATCGACTAAGCAGCCGTCAAATACGTGAAAAGAGAAAGAAATCTTCATATTTGAAGATTTATGCTGCAGGCCTCCCACAGCCTGTAACAAGTCATCTGAGTTGCTAAATGCACAGGTTGCTTTCCCGTGCAAAAGCAAAGCAAGTTAGTGCACTATTAACAGGTAAGCATCCACAGCACAACCAGGAGCACACTGGGTATGGGAAGCGGCCATTTCCAAAGCAGTACCGTGTGCTCACAAACGCACACACACAGAGAATGCAAACTTACGCGCAGCTGACTGATATCTTTGCAGCTTCCCACCTAAAGTAAAACGCTAAGGGGAGAGGTAAAAGTCTTTACAGCTTCCAATAGTTGCACTGGTGATTGCATCCCCTCAGCACTCATGTTTCTGCAGCTATCCACCTCCAGACAATGTCAAGCTGCTCTGTCCTCTCCACCACCCAAATCCTACTGGCAGTCTAAACAAGTCTAAATTTCCCCATGTAATGCAGCTGTAACGCTCGCTGAGGGAATCTCCCCAGAACATGTGAGACTTGCTTCAGCAAGCATCGTGCCCATGGCAGCAGTGCCAGCAGGCAAGTCATGAGAGGTGGGAACCAGCTGGGCATTAGCTGGATAGGGCCTGCAATCCAGACTTTGGGCAAAAGCCCACCTCATCTGGTAACAAATGAGAGGCCACGCAGAAAAATAAACAATACCCAGTAACAAACGACAGAACAATAATGGGGAATTCATTAGGAAAAATAAAGACCAATTGGCCAATTTTCTCCAGATGACATGGTTTATAAACAAAAGTAGCAACAAGATTGGAAAGCCCAAGAAAACCCCAAAAGCAGAGGCCCAAAGTTATCTGCTTGATAATTTTCTTAATAATTATGCAGAGAAGACAGAAACACTCAGCAAAAAAGCAGCAGATTACTTAGATTCAGAATGAGAGGCTTGCTTCATGGGAGGGTGATTAATAATTTCCAGCCCATTGGTTGTTTAAACATCCTCCTAATTTACGCCTATTAGGGATATGCATATTTAGATTAGCAAGTCTGAGTAGGCTGTAACAAGCTCATTTTCAGGAGTTTGATTGAATAAGAGATCTGGCCTGAAGAATACAGTTTTTAAATAAGTTCTGGAAAGAGCCAGTAAAAAGAAAGAAATGTAATGAAATCCTTTCAGACTGTTGGGAAGGCAAGCCTCAAAGTGCATGCACGCAATCCATTAGCAGTGTAGGCTGAGTTGAACTGACAAAAGGTCACGTGTGAACACAGACTTGAGATTTCTGCAAGGTTTCTTCTCTTACTCTTCGAGATATTTTAAGTTAGACTATCAGTGTATAGCCCAGAGAAACCAGAAAACAGACTAATAAGGCAGACTAATAATATGCTGCAGGTGAGGAAGCATCACTGCATGGCGCTGCACCTGGCTCTGCAGGAGTCAGTCCAGGCCTGGCACTGTGCTGTACTTACTTTCAAATCACTAATATTTTTCCGAAGATTTTATTAGCCATTCATTTAAAGACTGGCAAACAGTATGGCATTAATAGGGCAGTGCTCTGGACTGGTAAACCCATTAGACAAACAACTTTTAAAAAAAAAAGCCTGTTGAAGTTTATCTAAGAAAGGAGACCAAGCCCATGGCGGCACCTCTCCTTCTGTAGCGCTGCTGTCTTTTTCTAGGGTGACTGCAAGGGGCCAGAGCACGTACATGACTCAATGAGAGCTCACCATGAACTGCTGGAGTAAAACAGACTGAGGTAACCTTACATGAATTCGTTTGGAGTACTGAATTATGAAACGAGTGAAAGCAAACTAACATGCAATACGCAACACAAATGTCCGCAAGCTAATAAATTTGTGGGAGAGGTGCAGAAAAGAATGATTCAAGGACCAAATATAACAGAAAATGGAAAAATAGGTCACTTCACTTTTCTTAAGAGAGACTGTGCGTACTAAAAGGACTTAGAAAGAGCTTTTAAAAAATGGCTGTGTTTGAATCAGGAGAAACACTTTTAACAGGCAGGGTAATAAACCACAGAAACAAGCTGGGTATGGAGGCTGTAGATCCTGCATTTTGTATTATATTCTAAAAAAGACATACAGTCTCACTTGGAAGATACTTCAGATAAAGAAGTTATGCTTTAGTTGAGCATACAGTGCTGAGTTCAGTTCACACCTCCTGTCCTGCTCCCAAATGCCTTCCGCTGGCAACTTGGTCTTGAAGTTCACCATCTCGCTTCAGAAAGTTGACTTCTGCAGGACTTAGAAACGCATTTAATATTACGGAGGCAACAGCTTCTTCTGGCTTAAGCTGCGTGCACTGCAGCTTTACACATATATATAAAAGAAAAAGTCAACTCCTAATTTATTTACTTCGTTTATCCACTAGATGACTAAAGCAAAATGAATGCAGTATTGCTATTTCCACAGTCCTCATGCTTGAGGAAATCATATTACAGGACCATATTTACTGTTAATGTAATATTCAAGAAAGTGAAGCAAATTAGAAAAAATATTTATGCAGGGAAAAAACACTCTTAACTTTGTACTGCTGTTCACTGTTACTCAGTTCTCCAAAGACAGCATTAAGAAACATGCTAAAAATGAGCTTATTTCACAATGCTAAAGGCAAACAGAAGGATATTCAAAAAACATTTCTGAGTTTGGTGGAATTCCCGCTATTGGCAGCGCTGCGGTGAACCCTCCATTCGAAATAAAACAGTTTTAATATGACCAGCAGCAGAAACTGTTCTGTAATCGTTCATTTAAATGGACTTACTTATTTTTCTGTTTAGCTTAGAAGGAAATTATGCCCAGCTATCTCAAACATAATTTACAACACAAAGCCAAAGCTTTCCACTGAAAAAAAAATCCACACAGAAACAACAAAAACCACCCTTGAAGTTAGGTTTCCTCAGTGGAAAGCTTTCCAGTTGTACCTGAGAACTTACAAAGTCTCATGGTGCCTCCCCTCTCTAATATCTAAGATTAGATATACAATAAATACATACAAGCAAATACCTAAAAATTTACACAATACTATATCCTCCTGATTTTTGTCTGATTCCCCAGATTGTCACAACCCTGTTTTACAGAAGCAAGGCCCTGTCACACAGAGGAATTTGTTTCACTGAACAATGTTGCGTGTACATGCAACAGCTCTTGATGCTGAACAAGAGGCATTCATGCAGCCTTGCTCAAACCAGCCACCAGCTCACAGCCATCCCTATCAGTGCTCATGCCACGTGCAGAGCCCTAGTTTGTAAACATCTTTACAGTAAATGGGATCAACATACAAATATATTATCCCATTAGGGACAGAACTCTAAGTAGGAGCCCACAAGCCTTTCACAAAAACTTCTGTCCCAGAGATAACCAGCACTCCTTCCCTCCTCACTCTGCCAACAGCTCCTGCAAGCCACACTGGGTTAATCTCCTCTGCGTGGCTGAGATCTGCTGGTGTTAAGAGTATCAGCAAGTAACACTCGCAGCCAGTGCATAGTTGTTGCTGTAGAAGGAATATTTAACTGCTAATCTTTAATTTAAAGCTAACACTTTCTCAAAATAAAGCACATCTATATGCATTAAATAAGCACACATACATCAAATGTAGTACAGTCTCAAAAGTCTCACTTGGGGGAAAAACACCTTGAACCCAGCAACTCAGCTTCCTGGGGCACCACGAATTACATTGTTCACTACTAGATTTATAAAGGAATAATCCCAACGACACCTCATCTTTTTTTCTAGTTGGCCAGTGCCATGTTGGGACTCTGGACATCAAGAAACCTGTTAATCAGATCCAGATACCTGGTCAAATGCACGGATACTGAAGCCAGCAGGGTGGCACAATGGGTCTTGGCCAGCATGGATGGAAGAGCAGAAGGCTGTGCAGATGCGACTCAGGACAAGACTCATCTACAGAATTTCTATTCCTGATGAAGCAGCACAATCTGCAGGAAGGAAACTTGCCTTTCTGACCTCCGAATCAGATTGCAGCAAGAAAAAAAAAAAAAAAAAAAAAAAAAAAAAAAAAAAAA